>NC_073721.1:1239166-1545833 GCF_023634155.1 Falco peregrinus | reverse complement strand
GAGGATTTTCTGTGACCATGGCCACACTGGTAATTCTGCATAAATCAGTGTGATTGTGGTGAGCAGCATCCCTGAAGCTGTTTTCATGTGCAGCTGTTTGCTTTGCAGCTCTGCTACCCTTTGCTGAATGTAGTCTGGTATATTAATATTCTAGCTATTAAACCATTAAAGTCTACCAGTGAGTTAATTACATTAGAGGTTACTTTAAAAACCTGCCAGTGATCCTCTCCTGAGGGCTTCCCTGGGGAGCTGCATTCAAAGGCACTGTTTCTCAGCATCCCCTCTCAGAAGAGAGTTCCTCGACTAAACTGAGAGCAAAGAGAATTGAATGTTTTCAGCACTTCTTTAAATTGATGTCTCTGAGAGTAGCTCTCATGCCATGTACTTGAAAAAAAGACAGAGATGCTGGAGATGAAATCTGAATAACCAATTCTAGCTGATGTCCAGGGTTTGACTTTCTGGAGTCCTTAGGCACACATTCCCATGTCACTGGCAGCGGTGAGCACTGTGGCAGCATGGCAGCAGTGCTATACTCCTGAATTTACAGACTCAAAGGGAAAGAAGACTAACCAGGAGGCAGGATTCAACCTGTTTCTTACTTTGTATGTCTCTGCAGCCGAGCTCCATCCCCTCTGCCTGCTCCTGGCAAAGCGCATGGGCATGTGCACAGGTTGCCGGGGGAAGCGTGTTGCGCAGATGCTCTTTGCAAGGGCTGTGTTAGAAGCCTGGGTAGCAGTAGGGCTGGGGGGGTTGAAATAGCTTCTGACTCTGGGTCTTTCCAAACCCCAGTCTGGATTGAACTACAAAAATAAAATTAAAAACATAATCCTTTTGGGGTTTTTTTGAGGATTTTTTTCTCCCAGAGAACGTAGTGAGTGTGTAGTGAAGCTCCTCTGGCTGTTCTTGCTGACTAGAAAAGCTTCTGCGCTGTGAGGGTGAGCACGGGCACAGCTGCCCGGAGAGGCTGTGGGGTTCTCCTGCTCTGCAGACACCCCAACCCGCCTGGACGCGGCTCTGTGCAGCCTGCTCTGGGGGACCCTGCTCTAGCAGGGGGTGGGACGGGGTGGGCTCCAGAGGGCCCTTCCAGCCCCCACCATGCTGTGATTCTGTGACCACCCAGTTTAATTCCAGACAATTAATAAACCCCATCATTTCTTGTATAAGCCATGGTTAGCCCACGCATGTCACAAATACCAGCATTGCTGAGATTAAGAGTTTAAGGAGATTTGAAAAGGATTAAATAGTTCTATGGGTAATAAGAATATTCAGTTATTGATTAAGCAGGGTGAATTTACCGAAGGAACCCAAAATGCTTTTGTCTCAGAGTAGAACCATACCCCTGAAGGCTGAAATTAGGAAGATTTTTACTGTGATCTATCAAATGTTTGTCCACGGTGAGGTTTTGCTATACAGAACCAGCAAAGGTGGGATGCGGGGAGCAACTCGCCAACTAGGTACAGGGTGTGGGTGAGTTGCGTAAACACTGAAATAAATGCGCAGTTGTCTGAGTACCTTGGAGAACCGGGTCATTCCAGGCAGAAATATTTTGCAATCAGGAATGTGTTTATTACTTGTCCTGCTCCTACAGGATAAGGAGATTTGGATATGGTTGGTTTGATCAGTGCTGCATTGTGCTGCATAAGAGATTCCTTTATAGGACTAGGGAAATTATCTCTGGAAAGCCTGATACCAAAACTCAGTCGCATCCAGTCATCAGAAAACCTGAGCGAAGCATCTGTACAGAGGTTGAAAAGGACTCTTATATAGATACAATAGTCCATGAAGTGCTAACTAAAAAAAAAGAGAACATGCATCAAATATCACGATGTATTTAAATTAGCGGGCAAGTCTTTTTACCTAATTGATTAATTATGAAGTGGCAGGCTGCATTGGGTAAATTAATTATGGAGAAGGAAAGACAGAAGAAAGTGAAATACTGTCGCTGTTGTAGCAGTATTAATTGTTCTCCATCTGTCTGTGGAAATTAAAGTGAAATGGGAGAGACCAGATCTCCTGGAACAAGAAAAGAGATCTCAAAAGGTTGGTTCTTAATATCAGAAATAATCATTAAAATTTTGAAGGTTTCCTGAAATTCAGAAAACATGCTACTGCTAATAAGGAATAAAAAGCAAGAGCTGAAGCAAGTCAAAATGGTAAAGCCATAATTCTGTAAGATTTCAGTAGATGAGGGAAATTTTCCCAGACAGGGGACAGTGTTAGCCCAGCTCTGCATGGTCATTAACCCTCGAGCTCCTGCCAGGAGGGGTCTGGAGAGTGCGCGGAGTGATGCTGAGCTCTGCAGAGCTCACCGCCCCCCCCCCACCAGCTAGCCTCCCCTGGGCTCCCGTGCTGGCAAGCAGGTGTTTTTTCCCTTGGATCTGCAAAAGATATTATTCAAAATGGGAGGAAAACTTAAAACTGAGAGCTGGCTTAGACACCAATAGAATACGTATTCATGCTTAATCAAAAAAGAAAAGTACAAAAGTCTTTTTTATCTTACTAAGGGACAGAGTTCAGCAGCTTACTGAGATAAATCAGTGTTAGCTTTGTTAACTTTTTCGCTGTTGACCAAAATGTAAAAACAAAAAAAAGATGTTCATTGGCTGTGTAACATCTTAACCAGACAGCCTCATTAACAGAGATTATCCTATTTCTTCCTAATTGCTTCCATTCATTTAAACAACATGTCTTTAGAGACAAAAAATTTCTTTAATCAGAGAACTGAAGGGCAAAGCCCTGACTGTAATGAAACTGCATTTAATCTTCTCTTTTATTGTGATGGCCTTATGACTAGGTGGAGTTTGGGGTGTGGATACAGCTTGTGGTAAAAAGTACATGACAACTTGTTCACAAATTTTTTGGTTCACATGCTACAAGAATAGGCTTTTTTAAAAATGTAAAGCAGCTCAGCATGGTGTTCAGCAGCCGTGCTTCCTCTGCGAGTGGAGAGCACTGCCCCCACTGGAGGTGATTTGGGGGTGCTTCTGCTTTTATACTGTCCCAAGGGCTAAATTTGTAAATGGGGTTTCTAAGTTGGAATTTACAAATGTGTACCTCATTTACAATTTTTTTGCTTACAGCTCATAGGGAGCTGAAGGCAGTCTTTACTTATCCTTGGGAATGCAGTTATCCTATGGGAATCCAAGGGTTTGGTTGATGCTGGCCTCCTCGTTGCCTTTTCAGTTCCTGCCCTGATTTTCCGTGGCTGTTGAGAGCCACTAGTGAGCCATGCTCGTCACCTTGACAAATCCACGGTGCAAGATAAACCTGATTATGGAGATTTACATAAACAGATCTGTAGAGGCTTTTCATTCTCCCAGATTTTTGATATCACTCCTCGACATCATGCCTTGTTGGTGGTGTTAGTATTTAAGCACTATGTCAGAGGAGAACGGCCCTGGGAAGTTTCCCTGGGACTAAAGGGTGCCTGAAGACATGGGTGTGGGACAAAGAGCTTTTCTCTCCTACTAGATTAAAGGAGAAAAATCAAAATTTTAAAATAAGTTTATGGATTTTTTCTGGCTAATCATTACATCTATATACCTAGCAGAGAGCTGCTTAGCAAATAGTCTTAAAGCTGTATACCAGGTTTCCATTTTGTTGATGTGTTCACACACATCATGTATAGTCTTTCCTAAGTAGCACAGCAAAGGTACCTAAACAGCTTCCAAAAAGATTTGGGGTTTCTATTCAAGAAAAAACTCTTTACCTGGGATATATTTACTAATCCCATAATCCTGTGACAAAAACATTGATGCTATGAGTAAAAAATGGCAATTGCTCTATATGATGGAGAAAGTTAGAGAAAACATGGAACAATAAAATAATTTAAAATCAAAACAGCCAGGAGGCAAGAAAGATGCAGTTGTGTTCCCCAGCCGTGTTAGTTTACAAACTGGTCATTACCCTCTGGCCCACTATTCCACAGTGAACACTAGAATATGAAAATCAGAAAATTATTTTTCCTAAGGTATGAAAAGAGATGCAAGGCATTTAATCCTTCTGAAGTGAGCGAAGGATAAGACTACGTTCCCCAGCAAGTGCAGCTCAGCTGTATTGCAGTGACAGCAATTGTGCAGAGCTATTTTGTCCATAGAGTCCCTCTATTACATATAAAATAGAAACCTGAAGCCCTCTAGGGCAAGATCTAGTACTCTGCCCCTTCACCTGGGTGCTTCAATGGGGTACTTTGACCTAAAATGCTGCATTCAGGAAAGGAAATATCAGTTATGCAAGCTAATACATATGTGTTGCTATTTAAAAGGAAATAAAATTTCTGCATAATAATACTCAGTCTCCGGAAGAATATCAGAGGAGATTATGGCTCAGCTTGCTATACTTTATTCTTCCAGTTTCTGAAGTTACACAGAAGGGAATGATTGAAAGACAGGAGAGTTAAATCCCTCTAGGACTCGCAAGACACCAGCCCTGATGGTTGTAGTTTTAATTCTCTTTTGGACAGAGATGCAGCATGAAAAAGATGCATGTTGGTTAAAGACAAGGAGTTATGACACCAACAGATGTGCGGTATAACTCATAGTGGTCAGTTTGGTCAAATTGCTACGGAATTCTCATATAAACAACAGAAGGCAGGCAATTTACTTATAATTTCAATCAGAGCAAAAGTTCCCTTAAAATCAGAATTCTTCTGAACATTGGAAATGCATTTGATTTCTAAACAGTGCTGCTGTGTTTAATATGTTCACACTAACTGGTTTTCTTGGGGTATGTGTGTACACATGCAAGTTTGGTGGCCTTTTCTAATAGGGTTGTGCTCAAGATTACAACAAATAGCACACTTCAAAAGTGGCTGAAAAGCCGAGCCTGCAATTTTTCTCTGCAGTGGCTGAACAGGAGTTTTTCATTTCATACATCATTTACAACTTGCTGCAGTGATTCTACAAAGTCAGTACACATCCTCCAGACTAAGCAAAGAGAAGAAGTAAATAGAGTTGTTGTTTTTTTGTTTGGCTAGTTGTTTTTTTTAAGATATCTGTTGTCATCATTATGCATGTTTGGCACCAATTATATTTTACTATGCCTCACCAAGTTGCCCAGAGCACTGTGTGGCACTTGGAGATAGAATCCAGCTCATTAAATGTCTAAAGTCAGTCTTGTAATTGCACCTTTTCCCATTGCATGTATATGTACCTGCCAGCCTGCCGTGAACCGGGGAGAATGGCAGGTCTATCCGTCCAAAGTCACTTGTCCCCTATCTCACACATGCACAGCAAACCTGCTTCTTTCTCATGTGCCTTCACCATGTTTTGGCTTGACTGTCTTCTCCCTTTCCTTGTGTAGGATACTGCGAGGTACTAGTGTCATTGATGATTTTATAGGTTTTATTTTACTGACTTTGGTGGCAGCGAGAAAACTGGAGAGGATTCCTGGGTTTACCTGTGATGAAGTTTTCTTTGAAAACTGTTCATCCTTCTAAAAACCCAACTTGAGATTTTTTTAGCAGCTGTGTGTCTTTGTAAGGAGCTTTCAGCAAACTACGTCTTAAAGCACCTAAAACAGGCACTATATTTTCCTTCCATAATTTGCATGTTGCAGCAACAGAGCTTAAAGGTTATCTACTTTTGCGGATCTGGTTTAGGTGATTCCAATAATTATGAAGGTACAATGTTTGACAATCCATTTTAACCTTTGATCCGCAAAATGAGGCTGGATTTTTTAGAAGAAGAGTGCTCTCAAGATTTTTCTCTTGACAGTGGCATGAGAATCTATAGAATTGTTTAGGTTCAAAGAGACCTTTAAGATCAAGTCCAGCTGAGAAGGAAGCAGTGTCCATCTCTTCGTGTCTCAGAATTGCTCTTGCACAATGGAGACTGAAGGAAAAAGGATACAGTATACAGTTTCAATAATTTTAAAATCTAAAGTATTCCCATCCTGTTTGCTGTTGCAGCCCTGTGCTCCCCTTTTTCACCCAGCTTGTGGCTGTTTTTTTGCCTGCTCCTGGGAACTGCCTTTAGTTTCCGCTTTCTTAATACTGGGAAGATCAGAGTCTGTCCTCAAATGAAATGGCACTATTATTATTATTATTATTATTATCATCATCATCATCATCATCATCATCATCATCTCTGACTCCAACACATCTAGATACCATTACTGTCAAATTATACAGATTTTAATAAGTTGGCCAGTTTTCAGCATTCCTTTTATCAGATTTAGTTGAACTTTAACTTCAGTCGTTTAAGATTTGATTATTACTTTCAGGGCATGTTAAAGTGGGTAGTAATTATATCTGTGTAGTACAATATAGGAATCTTGATGGATTTTTAAGACAGTTTCCCAGTTTCCCCACTTTAATTAAAGAATTACTCTAAAACTATCTAAGAGGCTATTATCTTTGAGTGGTGATTTAGTATTTTGACCCTTCTTCATGCGAGCAATAAATTATTTGGAAGGCAAACATTTGCAGGTAAGCAAGGAAGTGAAGCAGGTTGAATCGTTGCTCAGAAATGGAGCAGAAATTAAAAGAATTGTGAACTGATTGCAGTGAAATTGTCTGCTTGATTGCCTTTCTTCTGTGTGGCTGAGAATTGCAATAAAACCGGGAATACAGCAAAGATTAATGGCTTTGCAATGTTAGCTTTCTCGTAAAAGTGGATGAGTCTTTGGACAGATAGACTCATTCATGTTTTCACCTGAGGAGAACTTTACTGAAAGGTTATCTACAGAAGAGATAAAAATTAATAAAGCTGTAACATAGCCAATGCTGTAAGCCTACTAAAACAAAGGGCAAGTCTGGTCTGAGTCCAGCTGTGGCTGCGGCTCATGTAGAGATACCAAAACTGCTGCCAGCTGTGCTGGTTTAGCTTGATGCTTGGGAGGCTGGGGTCTTGCTCTACATTATCTTGAACCCACCCTTGCAGACTGATACAGATTTGCTACCAGCAGACTTCCACTACCTCCATCCAGGAATGTGCTGGGGTCCCCTTTTTTTACTGGACACGTAGAAAACTACCAGGATCTGGCAGCGTCTGCCTTGTGGGACTGTGTCCTGGCCTTATCTTAACTGGACAGCTAGGGATGGTGACACACGCCACATCAGTTAGTGGTATGTGGCCATGTTATTTTCCCAGTTTTCTGTCCTCATGTCATTGTTCAAGTGTAATCTGAAGCTTAAATGATTTGCAGAAGGACGAAAGTAAAACTGGTTATTAATCAGTAAGGAAAGCCATGCCTGGAGTTTGGTAAAATAAGGTGCAGGGTCTTGGACATCTCACCAAAAATTTGGGTGGGATTTGGAACAACTCAGGGTACAGAGTGAATAAATCAAAAGATTGCAGTATCTCAGTGTTTCCATGGTCTTTCAGCCTTGATGACACTTAATAGACTGCATTAAAACTAGGATGATGATGATGGTGTTGTAGACTGCGTTATTTATTCACAGGCTGGCAAACCCAGACTTATTTATTCAGTTCATAGGCCGTTAATTCATGATCATTCCAAGAATATAACTGGATTTAACACTGAAGTGAATTTTGCAGCCTGTGTAAGAAAATACATTCATTGCTATAGTTAAATGGAAGGTTTCCTATTGAACAAATACATTTCTGTTGTTAATGAAATGTTATATGCAGAATTTTAAGAATAGATACACACTGATTTTAATACTAGGATAAAACTTTTAAAATAATAAATTTTCAAAAGAATCCTATACTTCTAACATCAAATCAGAATATAGAAGTATTAAAACACCAAAATTTGTGATAATATTTGTTAAGTGTTAAAACCTGAGTAGTTTTGAAATAGACTTTACTCATACATGTTGGCCTGTGAGATCCAGAAGGTATGTGAGTAGCAGACAGTCCATTAGCTACAAAAAATGTGTCTTGGGTTTTTAAATATACATTTTTTTTTATTTAGGAAAACAAAACAAAAAAGTCTGCATGTTCTGATCTGTATCCTTTTTTTTGTATGTCAGGGATAAATGGATCCATGGATCCCTCAAAATTGGGAGAACTTGTCCAATGATGTTATTTTTCCTCATTTGAAAAAGCTAATCTGAAGAAAATTCAATTAATAGAAAAGTTTTTCAAAGCTCTCTTAATTTTTATTTTTTTTATGTGTGTGCTTGGGAGGCGGTATAACATGATGCATTTCATTCATCTTCCATCTGCATTAGAAATGCAGCTGTTAGTGTTTAGACCCACTGGATTTTAACAGACCTTAAGAATTGGGGAGAACACTGAATGAAGGATGACTAGAATGCTAGTAGGTTAAATCATCTTTACATTTCTTTGCCTTGAAAAGGAGGGCCTGCTTTTCATTTCCTAGTGTTCTGTTCTACTTTTTACGTACACCTTGTAGTAGAGACCTTGCTTTGCCTTTAGGCTTGACCACTGTAGTTCCCAGAACATTCTGAAAACCAGTAACGATTTTAGGCTTTTTAGCTTCACTTGTTCTGAAAATCACTACATAATATTTGTGGTTTAGGGGAAACTATGAAATGGACATACGGCCCTCCTGCTGGGACGAATGACATGCTAAGAATACTTCAGGAAATTAAATGGAATATTTATTTCTGGTTTTAATCTATACAAATTTATCATGATGTTATCTTTGGGAAACTGGTGTTTTGTTAGCCTAAGTGATAAGACAGACAAGAGGAAAAAAATTTTTTTTTGTTTTGTATTGAATACCTTCACTGTGTTTCCTAACCGCTCTCTCCAGAGTTCTGTGTTTAATCCCTTTTGCAATTTTTTCTTAAACATATGAACTGTGCTGATTGCTGTATTTTGAAGCTTTCTACACCACAGAGAACTCTGTGTCCATCTGAATTTCTAGCAAATAAGAGACCAATATTATCATTAAAGTAGGTGATAAACAGACTAAGAACCATGACTCATTATCAATTTTTCATGGATAACTCAACTATCTCATCACTGGAAAAGTCCAAATAGCTTTTGTCTGTATCACATCTCAAAAAGCAGAATGAAGCCATGAGTTTCTTGTACCAATGACAGCATTTGCTATTAACCATACTGAAAATTAGTGGCCCTCAAAATTTTAGGGTTAGCTTCCATAAGGTCATAGAACTGGTTCAGGGGGAAATCTTAATCAGTGGGTCATTATGGCCTGGAAAACAACATGATACAGAACTTGCTAATGTGACTGAATGGCTACTCGCTAGTGTGTTTAAATTGGCATTTCTGAGCAAAAAGAATCAGAAGAAAGAGATCAGGCAGCTTTTCCGGTAGTGTTTATTTGCAGTAAGTGTGCATTGGTACCAGCATGAAAAAAAGATGTGCTTTCATGCAAAGTTTCAGAAACGCTGAAGAAAAGATACTTCATTGGGCACTTATCACCTGTCCATCCAGGGGCTGTTTGAGAGATAATTTACATGTCCTGTTCTCTGCATTGATTTGTTAGGAGGAAAGTTATAATCATGAAGAACCCACAGTTCCTGTTCACTGAAAAAAGAATCAAGTAAAATCTTGACTGCTTAAGTGAGTAACAGCTTTTCTTAATATCTGAAACAATGAAGAATACAGGTTTTTGAACTGTTTTACTGTTTTAAATTAATAACTTCACATCTGCTTAAAAAGATAACACTGTCCTGAATAAAGCACGACTTTCTAGCTTTGTATAATGACTTTTTCAGATGATATTACAGAGAGCCATAGAATAGGAGATGAACCTTAATTAATACTCTTTCAATTACAATATATTTCACTGCCATATTCTTCTAATATTCATGAACTAGTGAGGAGCTGGTTATAAATCTAATGACTAGGAAACTAAAGGAATATGAGAGTGCAACTCCATCTCCTCCCAGAGAAGACAACTATTTAATTCCTACCTTCCATGCATTATTCAAATCTTTGCTTTTAAAAGTATAGACAGCGATCCAAATCCTGCCATCGCTGATATACAGAAAATACATAACTATTAACATTTCATTGGAAGTTCATTTCGGTTTTGTTCAAGTTGCTTGATGGGAAATGTAGTCTTGTGCGGATTATTTTCTGGGGCAATACACAGCTGCTTTTGGCCATTTCTTTTTGCAGATGTTGTAATGACTATGTGTTATAGCAGCTTTAGTGATGGTGAGTTTTAAGCTCTTTGAGAACCAGAACTTAGGTTGCTAATATTGCGGTTGGCAGGAGACCTGGTGGTACCAGGCTGTGCTGCTGTTTGTTGTGAGATAATGCTCTTGCTTGTTTAAATTGAAAAAAAGAAGTCATAAAAGAGATGGAATTAGTTTTTACCCAGCATGTTGGAAGGGGTCAGTGCCCCATATTCTTCCTTTTGAGGTGGAGTTCTGATACTTCAGCTTTTAGCTCTGTGTGTGTGTGTGTAACCTGTTGACCTCCACTCACAACGCTTTACCCGCCGCCTCTGACCCTGCTCTGACTAGCTTGCAGCTGATTATGGTGGAACCCAAAACAGGCCATGCTTGACCCTGAACTAAGAGATAGATTGCTGGATTTGAGAGAGTCAGAGAAAGCTTTGCTCTAGACTGTGTACAGGATGAAATAAAAATAAAATAATCTTTTCTCAGAAAATTGCTACAGTGACTTAGCAAGACATAAATTTGATTGTTACTGTTTATTTTTTTTTTTCCTACCCAAGGCTAATGGCATTGAGTTGATGTAGCTGGCTTCATATAGTGCCTATTCAGGATACTGACCTCAGACCATGCTGGCTAACCTTTGAAGGCCACTGCTGTTGGCTGGTCCTTGCCACCATCACTGCCAGCCCCCAAGAAGTGCAGTCCTTCTTCTGGGATAACTCACAGGATAATAGCCATTTCCCTGGAAAGGCTTCTCATGCATAAGCATATTATCAGGTTCACACATTTGAGATAAAAATCACGTTTAATAAAAGCTGGCAAGGCAAACAACAGTATGTACAGTTGTTTTAATTAGCAGCTTTCCTTTGCTATTGCATTTGAAATATAAGATAGGAGAGTGCAGTCATAAAACAGAATGACTTTTGAAAATGATTATTTGAAAAATATTTTTTAACAATAAATAAATCAAAAATCATGTCCACAGCTCCTGCAGTTTAAAAATAACAGCTGACAAAGGAAATAAATCTTGATAGTAACATATAAGTGTGAAAGAAACCACTTTTCAGTTGACTACTCCAAAAGTCATTAACTAGCAATGTGCTGACAACATAGGAAAAATAACCTCACAGAGACTTTTAGTAGTTTTCCTAGTGAGTTTCAGGTAATGTCAAAGTCAGTTTAGGAATTTAATGCAACAATTATATCCTTAATTATTTCATATTACATTATCTGGGTGTTTTTTGTTGACTAGTTCACAAAATTTAAAACTCACCATTCATCCCAAACATTAAGTGCCAATTACTTTCATAATGAAAATTGATCCTACTTGTAATTTAAGATCAAACCAATTACCATGCTCCTGAGGTTAACAGGATTTTTGATATTATTAAATAGACACTATATTCTAAATTCTTTCCTCACTTCCAAGTTTACTTGAATAGCCTATTCTTTGAACAACTACACGCAGAAAACTACTTTCTCAGCAAAGATCGCCTGACCCTGTGATTAAATCAGGACCATCGACCATTGCCTGGACTGGCAAGCAGCAGTCAATACCTGCTCCAAGTAGACAGTGATGCACTTTGATGGAGCTGAAGTGATGCAACAAAGTGGAAGCTGATTCATTATCTGGATAGATAGATAACCTTTTAGTTGGTGCATTTTATCTATGTCTATTTATGAGGTGGACAACGAATAGTAAAAACCACAGCTATTTATTTGTAGTGTTTTGGGACAGCTCCATAATGACTGGAGCATGAGTGAGTGATGCTGCATCATCTCAAGATGATACAAACAAGATGAGAAATTCCCTTCCTGCTGGCCACTCTTTAATAACATTAGCTGTGCATTCCCTAGAATAAATCATATTTTTTTTATCAAGAAGGGAATATTTTTCAGCAAAGGAAACACTGAATTCCTCAAATAATTTTTATGTAATGGTGGTGGTGTTTTTTTTTTTTTAATAAAAGTGTCTCTAACCCTTTTCAGGAATTATGTGCACTTGTACTTGAGCATTTGGGGGCTCAGACCTTCAACATCCAGCATGTTGCATCTTTCATAAGTCAGCAGTGATGGGGTCTGAGTCAAATTCTTCTATCATTTATTACTTTTTCAAGTGTTCCTGTTATTAAAGGACACAATCATTAATTCTGGCTCGCTTTTACTACTTCCAAAGAAAGAAAACATTAAATTTGATAAGATGATAAGATTTAAGTCCAAGATGTGACTGGACAATAATAGATGATCTTATCTAGGCTCCCTTTCCCATGAAAGGCTAGACCAGATGATCTTTTGAGGTCCCTTCCAACCCAGGCATGCAAGCTTTAAAAAGAAGGAAAAAATATGTTTGGACATAGGAAATAATACCTAAACCATCTTATTCTTCTGTGATCAAGTCCACTTTCTTTGCTGTTTAACCTCAAGGGAAGGGTTTCCAGGAGAGACTTCTCAAACACCAGGGAAACCAGGATTTGTCAGATTTATCTCATTTTGGGTTCTTGGTACTTGTCTGACAGGTGACAGCATGCAGATGCTGCTGCTGCACTCCCAGGTGGGAGGGACACAACAGGATCTCTGCAGACCCCTTGAATTCCAAGTGCATTTCCCCGTCAGTTTGGAATAACCAGATTCCCTGATACTTAATTTCTTATTTTATTTTTTTAAAAAAGCTTATTTGTCCAGCTTAAGGGGATGAGCCAAAACACAGCTTTCCCAGAGGAATGAGTCAAAATATCTCCCCACTGTGTGCCTATTTGAATTAATCTACCATCATGACTTGTACTTCAATAAGCATATCACAGAATCACAGACTGGTTTGGGTTGGAAGGGACCTTAAAGCCCACCCAGTCCCACCCCGTGCCCCGGGCAGGGCCCCCTCCCCCCAGCCCAGGCTGCTCCCAGCCCCATCCAGCCTGGCCTTGAGCACTGCCAGGGATGGGGCACCCACAGCTGCTCTGGGCAGCCTGGGCCAGCGCCTCGCCACCCTCACGGGGAACAATTTCTGCCTCACAGCTCATCTACATCTCCCCTCTCTCAGCTTAAAGCCATTCCCCTTTATCCTATCACTACATGCCCCTGTAAGAAGCTCCTTCTCCAGTTTTCTTGTTGTTCCTTTTGGGTGCTGGGAGCTGCTCTAAGGTCTCCCCAGAGCCTTCTCCTCCCTAGGCTGAACAGCCCCAACTTTCCCAGCCTGTCCTCATTTGTTTAGGATTTATAATTATTGTTATAAATATGGTTAAGATGATTATGCTGGGCAATATAAATCAGTTAACAATAAAGAAAGTTGATTGCTTAATTAAATATAATACTGTAAGGAGTTTTCTATTATTATTTTTTAAATATAATTGAATATATATGTTTACAGTGATGCTATTTCTTTTATTTAAAGAGAAAAAAGGGTTATAAAATGTTATGGTTATTTCAGCTGTCTTCCCCTGGGGAAAAAAAAAAAAAAAAGTGATTTGACTCTTCATGTCAAGGTTCACTAACGTGGAGGCAATCTTTGAGCTATTATTGAAGATATGATAATTTCATTGCTATAAAGCTAACTGTTTAACTGTTATAATGCCCTGTCCCCAGAAAATTGTAAATCAAACCTTTGAAATTCACTGTCTCCCTGTGACACAGATACCAGTGTTTTGTAATTGCAGTACAAATTGCTTTCCAAGGAGATCGTGTTAAGCTCTTGATTTCTTCCGTGACATTCCTGGAGAGGTGAAGTTCTTTATACTTATCATTAAAACTCAGCGATCTATACAAATCACTTCCCAGTGTGGCACTCACCCTGTTACTCCAAGACAGATAACTGGTGCATCCTGGATGAGCTTCAGCTTGCGTCTGGGTGACAGATAAGAAATTCCGTTGGACAAGTTTCTGCTGTGATAGACAGAAGTAATATCTCTGGCAGCAGGAGTACTCTACCCCTTCAGCCTCTATAAAGTTAACACTTTTGGAGGAAACAGTTTTTATGCAAAAGGAGATTCACAAGAATGTCTTGGGAAATCCTCCACCACGTGCTCCCATATGGAGTTAATGTCTCAGGTGCAGGCAGAAACCCGCTGCAGATGAGCTGACATTTAAACCTTGACCCAGAAACATAGATATGACCTGGAGTTGTTTTGCTGAACTTTTAGGGAGCGAAGCTGATTTAATTCAAAATCAGAGCTTTCATAGGGAAAGTTCTGTATTGGTAAAATTGTCCACCTGTATTTGGCAGAGAAAAGAGGGGAGGGTAGCTCCGGTAACTCCCTGGGTAAAGCTGCTCTTCAGCATCACTCATCTGGAAAGTTAAGACTGAAAATTGTTCTGATTGGCCCAGACTTATTTTGTTTTCATGTCTTCTTTGAGATATGGCGGTGGAAAACAGTGAAATCAAGACAATAACCAATATGGGAAAATGTAATCCACCTCTACTCTCACTGGGTGCTTTTTTGTCTTTTTATACCCGGAGTTGCACTCTGACTCCAGTGGACCCAAAGCAAGCCAAGAAGTTTGAGCTGCCTAGCGTGTCCCTTCCTGGGGCCCTGCTTGCTGTGTGTGTTCACCTGAAGGCAGAGGACACTTTTGGTTCTTGGGGTAATTTTGAGGATTGGTGGCACTTTCCCATGGTACATAGATAATTCTCAGGCGTTCAGTAAGCATTGGTATTTTCACCTGGAAAAGAAGCTAGGTGTGATAAAAATGAGATGTTGAGCTCTTTTGCTCTTACACACTGGCCAATATGTTGACGTCTTAATGTGGAGGCAGTGCAGGTAGGGAATATAACTTTAGGACTGAAGGGTCAAAACTTTAAAAATTAATTCAAGACCTTATAACTAATGAAAGTACTAATCCAGCACATCATTGCTGCATTTGAGTTTAAAGGAATTTGAGACATCGTGTTCTCATGGGGAAGCACATCCCCCAGTGAGGATAAACATTTAGGAGCTGGAAAAATAACCTGTGGGTTTTCAGCTTTTTGAGTCACATTGGGATGTCTGTAGTATCTCTTTCAGGTAGGGAAATTATTTCTAGTTTTGTCTTCCAAAAAGAATTTTGTACCCATATCATCAGAGGAGGCTTTAGAAAAATAGAAAGGAGCAAGAAGCCAAGCTCTCCTGACTCAGAGCTCAGTTTTTAGGGCTACGCAAAGGGAAGGTCCCTGTGCACCAGGGATGCAGGCAGAACAGTTCAGAAAAATACTTTGTATTTGCATTGCAGCTCATAGGTACCTAAGAAAGCTGTTGCATAGCCATGATGTTTCCTCATATGATCAAATCTTAGATAAAACTTAGATATTCAAGAAGGTAGCTACTGTGGGTTTTTTTCTCTTTTTATATAGTGTAGTTTTTTTTTAACTTCTGGCACTTAATCTTTTATGTTGTCAGGACTATGGTTGTTCTTACATAATGAGGTAGAGCAAAATGGCAGAAACTGTCTCTGCTAATAATAATAATGATATTTGTTCTATCCCTCTGTGTGTGTAGAATGACTGCAAAATTAAATGCAGTGTAGGCAGGAAGCAAAACTGGCTTTGCATTTGATCTACTTATAAAATAACATGCTCTTCCCTTTTAGAAAACACAAGCTAATCTGCCATAGGTAAAATGTTTTGTTTTTCCTTTTTCTAGGACAGGCAAAACAGTGGACTTGAATACAGACACTGCTTGGGAATGAGTCTGTGGTCAACATGCCAGTGCTGATGACAAATGCTGTTATTCAAAAACAGCTTTGCACTGCAGTTTGCAGGAGTTGGAATTCAGTACTTAGATGACGCTCCAGATCATTTTGATATCAGGGAACAAATTTGGGTCAGTACTGTCTGATTTACTGCTGAAATACTTTGCTGCATTGTAGAGTACCTAAAGTTTCTTTCATAAGGGTACAACAACCAATTGAAAAATGTTATTATAAGATAGGCACTTTACACCCCCCTATTAAGAGATAAATTCCTGTCAGATGCTTTTCACACTCAGAAATGCTTTCAATACTCAGGAGCTTTGAAAAAGATCAACAGGTATCATGGGAAGGGTGAAATTAGGGAATGGTGACACAAGACATGCCATCAGCATTGTGAGACCCCCCTGCATCGCTGTGTCCAGCTCTGGGCCCCCCAACATAAGGAGGACATGGACCTGTTGGAGCGAGCCCAGAGGAGGCCATGGAGATGGTCAGGGGGCTGGAGCCCCTCTGCTATGGAGCCGGGCTGGGAGAGCTGGGGCTGCTCAGCCTGGGGAGGAGAAGGCTCCGGGGAGACCTTAGAGCAGCTCCCAGCACCTACAGGGGCCGGCAAGAAGCTGGAGAGGGGCTTTGTACGTGGGCACGTGGTGACAGGCCAAGGGGGAATGGCCTTAAGCTGAGAGAGGGGAGATGCAGATGAGCTGTGAGGCAGAAATTGTTCCCCGTGAGGGCGGCGAGGCGCTGGCCCAGGCTGCCCAGAGCAGCTGTGGGTGCCCCATCCCTGGCAGTGCTCAAGGCCAGGCTGGATGGGGCTGGGAGCAGCCTGGGCTGGGGGGAGGGGGCCCTGCCCAGGGCAGGGGGTGGGACTGGGTGGACTTCAAGGTCCCTTCCACACCAAACCATTCTATAACTGTGCCCAGATGTGCAGGCTGCCAATGCTCCTCAACAGGCAGGGACAGAGACCCAGGGACAGGGAGTCTGGGTGAAAAACCTTAAATAAATTAAAGTTAGATCTAGTAAGAGATTAAGGAAAGAGAGACAGAGTGCTCGCTGATTTACCATCTATATGCTTTACTGCAGCTTTGGTGGTACCTGGAGTTTGTAGGGCAAGGTAAGATATGTATCTCCAAAGTCATATAAAGAAGAGTAGAAAAATATAAAGAGTGTAATTTACTCGTTCAAAGTTCAGAAACCGATGGGCACCAATCAGTAGGGGCGCAGGCAGAAAGCCCCCTCTGCCTCCTGCCTGGGGAGCAGCATGGAGCAGGTGGGTGTGAGTTCACTAAGACTCACTCCTCGCACCCCGGGGGGAGCTAAGAACCAGCTTTTTACCATAACTCAAAAAGAAGGACAAAGAACAAACCATATAAATAATGAGTCCCAGTCTCTTGTTTCCCTTCTTGCACCTTCTGAAATACTTTTCCTATCTTTCCCAGCTCACCTTCTAACATTATTTTTCTGATGGAAGGAGGAAAAGGAAACTGAGAGGTGTCTTGTTGGGAGCAGACAACTTGCATGAAGAGCATGGGAAATCCAACACTTCCCTCCCTGGCTCCCCTAAACGAAGAGAAGAGAAGGGAAGGGAAGGGAAGGGAAGGGAAGGGAAGGGAAGGGAAGGGAAGGGAAGGGAAGGGAAGGGAAGGGAAGGGAAGGGAAGGGAAGGGAAGGGAAGGGAAGGGAAGGGAAGGGAAGGGAAGGGAAGGGAAGGGAAGGGAAGGGAAGGGAAGGGAAGGAAGGGAAGGGAAGGGAAGGGAAGGGAAGGGAAGGGAAGGGCCATGCATTTTCTGAAATGACAGTCCTAAGTACTGTCTCACAAGAGATATGAAATAACAGTTTGATGTGTATTGTCTAAGGAGGGGAGGTTCTGTGACACAGTATTTTAACTGCCCCTGCTTTGCTCATCTCCCACGAGCTGTGGTGTTTGACTGGGGCTGTGGCAAGCAGCAAACTCTAGACACTATGGTTTAGCACATAAACAAGTACAGTATCATTTCCTATGTAAATAAAATTATAGTAATGAATTACTCATATTCTAGGCTAAAGTATGAATTCAAAAGATATGAAAGTATATAATGCATCTTTCTGAAGACGTTTTAGAATATTTATGAAAACAATTCATAAAATTAAATCCCATTAGCTCTAGATTAGCACTTGACATTTGTCAGACTAATAACTTTTCTTTGCTAGAGGGGACACCCTGACTTTCAATAATGCTTAATGGGTTTTCTTCCTGATATCTTTTTGGCAGTGTTATTTTTATTCTTACTTATACAAATGACACTGATCTGACAGGATTGCATTTTTATCTGGGATGCAATCTTTAATCTGCCCTTTTCTGCCAGCTATATACATGCACATGTACAGTTGGCATTTCCAGCTAAACTACTTGTGTATTTTGTGTGCTCAACAGTCAGCTTAAACATGACAATTCACACCCATTAATAATAGCTAAATCATATATTTTTATGTCAATGCTGACAAAGTTCTTTATATGGTTACCTGTGTGTTTGGAAGGGAAGATTGCCTTGGTGTGATTAATATATCACAAATATTTATGAACCGTATCCACTGGGCTGTCATACTCTATACCAGAGACAATTTTTATAGACATTTTTTAAGATACATATCTTACTTCCATGGGTAAACAAAATGCAGGAAGTAGTAACAGCTACATCAAACAGGTATTTTTTCTCACTTGATTTAAATGTTGTAATAGAGCAAGCTTCAGCCTTGCAGATAGAAAAAACTTCGATGTTTGTGAGTGTCAGATCAATACAGTATCTTTAAAATTACACTAAGTTGTCTTAGCTGGAAATGAGAATCTGAGAAGAGTATCTTTACCACAGCCTGGTATACACCTATATTTCCACCCTGCAGGTTCCTGATTGCACGGTACCAATGATTAGAAAGCATCAGCTAATAAGAATGTCCTTACTAGATACTTAAATTTGTTATCTTAATTACTGTAGAGTTTTTCCCTTGCTATAACCTACTCCTTTACCCTCAGTCTCCTACCTAGTCACCTAGGCTGAATCTACAGACAGGAAGCACTCCCATCGTACATGACATGCATATTTTCATAACTTGTCAATAGAAAGTGGAATTACATTATTTACCTTGCCTTTCGGGTCTTTCTGCTTGGTCATTGAAGAAATGCTCATTTTCACCTGGGAGCATATTGTTTACATGAGTGATTGCACTGACTTTGGACACAAAGGTAAAAAAATGCATGAGTTCTCACAAAAGGGCTGGAAACTGTAAGTGGACTAGCAGTAGGCAAAATCTCGCACTCAAGGCAGTAAAAAGTGTGCCTCTGTGTACATGCTCCAGCATCAGCACTTTCTCCTCTGGCTTAAAACCAGCTCTAAAATGCAGACCTGAACACTTTCCCAGGGAGAGCAGTGTCTGCCCAATGCCTTGGCTGGGTTTCCCTCCAGGTTACAGGGAAGGCAGTAAGGTTTGAAGTTTCTGATCTACCAAACGTTGAAGCTGGATTTATTTTGGCATCTAACCATAGTAGGTATGCACTGAATGTTGAATTTGTAACACATAAATAAATAGTAAACTAACCTGGCATAAATTACCTTTAAAATAATGCACTTCACTGTGAACGTGGTTTGCAGAAACTTTCTCATAGATCTTCAAAACCATCTGAACTTTGAACTTCTGTGGCCTTAAAGGATTTTAATTTAAGCAAAAGACAGGCTTAGCTAGCAACAAAACACCATAGTAAGAACTGGCCCCAGTACTGAGCCCTGGGGAACACCACTCGTGACCAGTGTCAGCTGGATGTAACTCCATTCCCCAACACTCTTTGGACCCAGCAATCCAGCTAGTTTTTTATCCAGTGAAGAGTACACCCACCCAAGCCATGAGCTGCCAGTTTCTCCAGGAAAATGCTGTGGGAGACGGTGGCTTTACTGAAGTCCAGGTAGACAACACCCAGAGCCTTTCCCCATCCACTAGGTGGGTCACCTTGTCACAGAAGGAGATCGGGTTCATCCAGCAGGACCTGCCTTTCACAAACCCACCCTGGCTGGGTCTGATACCCCGCTTGTTCTGCTTGTGCCACATGGTGGCATTCAGGATGATGTGCTTCATAACCTTTTCCAGCACCGAGGTCGGGCTTACAGGTCTGTAGTTCCCCAGATCCTGCTTTCTGCCCTTGTAGATGGGTATTACATTGCCTGACCTCCAGTCAACTGGGACCTCCCTGGTTTGCTGGGAATGCTGATAAATGATTGAATGATTGATTGAAGATGATTGCACAGAACATAAAAGTTTTATTTTTCTTGAAGAATCAAAAAAGAAATAGTGTCTTATCTTCCACATCTGTAGCCTCCTTTGGGTCAAGGCTTAGCTCAAAAGCTCTTTTGTAGATATTTTCCTGTGATTCCAGTACTCTTTTGTTTGTTTTGCATTTTTTTGGGGTTTGTTTTTTTTTTTTTCTGTCTGCAGCTTCAAAACCAGCAGCTTGCATGTGGGCTTTCTACATGCCTTTGTTTTTTTGGATAAATATATTTATCTTTAGACTGGAAAATATGATTAGTGCCACAGTCTTGCTTCATAATGAAACATAATGAATTAAGCCAACTGATTTAAAGGCAAGATGGTGGTAATTTCAGTGTATATGCAGTTCTGCAGTAGATAAGAAAAAAGGCTACGAAAGAGCAAAAAGGATAAGTTGTAGTAGATAAATTAAAATGAAAAAGATCAGTTTTTATGAAAAATAATCATTGTGTACATCATGTTTTCTTTTTTATATAGTACCTACCACTAAAAATCCACTGCTAGCTATAAGAACATTTTAATAAAGGCTATTAAAACTCATAGCTGTGATATACAGTCTTAAGTATAAAAAAATATGGGAAACATTTATAGTGCTTATTACCATTTCTGCAATAATCTTTTAAGACCTCTGGCAGGTATTTCTCCTTCATTGGGATGCTTTTATTGGAAAACAGCGTTCCTTTGAGCCTTTCCTGAGAAAAGGAGCTGGGGGTCTTATTAAACAGGGAGGTACTTAGTGAGTTGAGATGCCTTCAGCTGGGGCAGAACTTGCGCGAGGTGGGCCTGTGCGCTTCACTTGGACCCTCATCTTCCTGCTTCAGGAGTGTGCTCCCATATCCTGGCTCTGCGAAACATGAGGAGTATCTCTAGTGGACCACATAGAGGATAAAACAAGTAGGATAATCTAGATCGTATTTACTGATTAACCATTGGACTGTGGGACATTAATAGAACACATTTGACCCTTCCTTTCTCTGGGCAGCATGTGTTAATGGCTGTTTAATGGAGAAGCAGCTTTGGCTTGAAGTGCAAGCACTACTTAATGAGGTGATATGGTGAGAAATCACACAGGAGCTCCCAATAAGTGCACTGTTTGTTTCCCTCATCATTGTGGCAGTTATTGTCATCTCTGTCACATGCATTTTATTCCAGATAATGAGATCCACGGGTAGCACTTCTCTGGGTGGGAGCGCTGGGACTCCATGGGATCTCCATCTATGGCACAAAATGCCTTGGAGAAGTGCAGCAAAACGGGATTGGGGTTAGAGTTAATTAATGCCTGCAGACAATGAGACAAAGGGCAATTTGAGGTGAATATTGTCCTCTTTGTGTGTGAGAGATCCCATTGTCACAGCAAGGAAATGAGGAGGACTGAAGAGGGCATTGTCTGGCACACAGCATGCTTCCTGGCTTTAGCAAGAAGCTTTTGAAGAATTTTATAAATGTTTTTATTGTTCAGTTACTTCTGCACCTTTAATGTTTTCTCACATATTCCTCATACGGAAAAGGCACATTATTTTGTTCCAGTACTGTACAAAATTAGCCATATCTCAGGGAAAACATCTCGGGGTCAATGCAACTAGACTGATAAATATTGAATGAGTGCTGAACGTTCAGTAGCTGTAATTAAAGTTAATGGGAGGCTTGCAATTAGAAATAGGGAGAGGGGAATCATAAAAAGCAAAGCTACTCAAATTATTTATTGCAGACGTTTAGACCTTGATCATTCAGAGAACCTCATGTTTAATAGGTGTGTGCTAAGTGGCTGCTTTGGTTTTGGCTGTTGTCTGCAAAATGTTGGTTTTATGGTTATTGTTTTTTGGGGGGGTGGTGGTGTGTGGATCTGGGGAATGCATCATCTGTGACCAAACAAGGATTTCCCCACACCTTCTGGGGGCTGTATGTGAAGTGCTGGTGGTGTGGGTAGCCATAACTGGGTCCAGTTGCACCACAGCTGTTGCCTGATAGGAAGATCAAACCCTTGCTAATTATTTCTACATCAAGTGAAGTGTGTCTTTTTTTCAGCTGGTGTGGTTTTTTGATGCATCTAGTGAATATGGTGCGTTTTTTTACTGAAGAGAGTTCTTTGAACTGAAGTTGTTGAATGTTTGTGAAACATGAGTGTATATGGGACTGCCAAGGCAGCGTTTGCAGGTGCCCCAGGGCAGGAGCAGCCCTGTAGCCTGAGAGACTGGGGCAGCTGGCAGCAAGGACAGCACACCAAAAGACTGGTTGACTTGGCAGGGGATGAATAAGATAAAAGAAAAAAGTAACAAAGATAGAATACTATTAATTGCTATGAAGTAACAATTTGCTTCCTGAACTTGTCCAAAAGCATTTTTTCCTAATTTTTTGATTAATTTCTGATGAGTTAAAGGCCAACATGTAACTTTATTGCTTCATTACTGCATAAACAGATATTAATATACTTTTAAGGGTATATTAAAGTCTTCATTTGTGTTAGGAGTTTTCTACTTGACAAGTGAAGGGATTTTTAAGCAGTGTTTTCAGTCCACATGTTGGTTTATGTTCTAGAGAAGAGTTACCAGACTCTCCATGGAGCAGATGAGAGGACTGCAGTCATTTGTTGTTAATGATAAGTTTTATTAAAGAAAGAGTTTAAGACAACTGTGTTGCATTCAGTTTAAAGCCAAAATGAAATTACAGGCCAGGCTCTAAGGAGTTTGTGGAAGAGCTGGGTCTTGAGAGGGTGGCTGAGGCCATGGGGTGATTGGGGTGGGCAACTAACCCTGCCCGTGGCAGGGAGTGGGAACTAGATGATCTTTAAGGTCCCTTCCAACCCAAACCGTTCTGTGACTCTGTGAAGTGCTGAAGAAGGGGATGAAGAATCTGCCCTACATGTCAACACTCATCTGTGAAGAACCTGCCGTGGACTTCTCTCACTCTTTTGTTTACCACTCTGCTTTTGGAAATATCCATCCTGAGCTACTGTATTGATTCGGATTCATTCATTTATTTATTTATTTCTGTAGACAGAGAGGAGCCATTCTGCTACAGGTTACCTGAGTATTTGCTGTAGCTATGGGTGGCTCACAAAGGCAGCCTGACGCTCCAGTGAGCTCTGGGAAAGATTTTGGTTTATTTCTCATTGTCCCACTTTGATTTGATTGTTAATAAATTAAACTAATTTTCCCCAAATTAAGTCTGTTTTGCCTATGACAGTAATTGGTGAGTGATCTCCCTGTCCTTATCTCGACCCATGAGCCTTCGGTTATGTTTTCTCTCCCCGGCCCAGCAGTGATAGAACAGCTTTGGTGGGCACCTGGCCTTCAGCCAGGGTCAATCTGCCACAGCTAGGAATTTTTTTTTCGCTGAAAGGGTGGTCAGGCATTGGAACAGGCTGCCCAGGAAAGTGGTGGGGTCATCATCCCTAGAGGTATTTAAAAGACGTGTAGATGTGGTGCTTAGGGACAGGGTTTAGTGATAGACTTGGCAGTGCTGGGTTAACGGTTGGACTCAATGATGTTAAAGGTCTTTTCCAACCTAAGCGATTCTCTGATTCTATGATTACAGAGGATGGCAGCATCATGAACCTTCCCTGACATGGTCTTGAGTGGGGATTTGGGAGTTCTGGTGTGTGGAGAAAATCCATGGGTGAGACAAATGCACTGTGCCTCATGAGACCCCAGCAGCTTGTGAAGCTTGGTCTTAGCCAGTAAATCTGCTTTTGAGTTATTTGCAGTTCCAGCAACAATCCGGTTGTTAATTTCAGGACTAGGTCTCTGAACAGAGCAGTCTTTCTGGGATACATCCAGCATTGTGCAACCTGAGTGTCTGCAACCGTAACAGTTTCAGTACCTTCTGCCAAACCCTCTTACCGGCGTGGCAGGGCTTTGCCAGTGTTACTTGTGCTGCCCTTGGCTAATTTTATATCCAGATAAATACCAGACCCCCCTGCAAACCAGACCCCAAATCTCAAGTTAGGCACACACAGAAAATGAGGAAAAATATCTATTATTACCATCCCAAATTTTAATCTCTTTTCTAATAAGCATCACAATTCTGGCAATATGAATTGAGCTTTTTGTTGATTTTTAATACACCCATCTGCTGCAGTAGTCCAGGAGGAGAAATAATCACGGATGTAGGTGAGAGATCTTGTTTTGTGTTGGAAAGATGCCATAGCAAACAGAAGGATGATTGTTTGGTCTTGAGATCTGGGCTTTTGTAATCCAAAAGCCCCTCATGTTTGTTAAGCAATACAAGATTTCCATCAGCTTTTCCTATCCGGTGCACAAATCTCAGGTTCACTGGGCAGAAAACTAGTACTGGGTGCTGAAGTTTGGTATGGAATCAGATGATTTACAAGAGCAAAAGCAGAGGACAGAAATGTAAATTCATACTGTCATACGACCAGCAGGCTGGACCAAAAAATACTGATCAACTACTTCTAGTTGAAAAAAATGTTCCTTTTTAAATAAAACCAGGATTGTTACATGAGATTGAGTTTAGACATGACACAATATTCATTCTTTCCCTTAAATTTCACATCCACGTTGAAGTTATCACAGAAAGTCACAGCTTTATTTCAGCAAAATTCAAATTAATGCTATGTAGTAAAAGGATGATGTTGAAAGAACCATAAGAACATTTCCAAAGAACCTCTCTCCCACCTGCTTTTGATATATTTTGTCTGGTTTACTTTCCCAAATTTTTCTCCATGAATAGAAATCTTATACTATCAATAAATATTTATTCATGTTGACTATATGAATTGCTAATTTATATTTTTGTCAGGCTTTCATCAGCACGTGTTAGTTTATTACTTTAGTTGTGTTATTATTAACATTAGTTAACAACTCAAATGTTCTGCCTAAAATGCCACAGTTACATTTTCCCTTCTAAGAGCCATCTAAGGTATAAATCATTAAAATATGTCAAGCCAAATACATAAAGCTTATATTTTACCTCTTTGCATTTTTGGAAGGCTAAAAAGTATCTTAATAGAATTGCAAGGAACCTTTCCAACAAAAGATGTGTGCATTGTATGGGAAATATCAATTACTGAGGCAAACCAGAAATTCCCCTCTGAGGAAGCACTCGGTTGTGGATTCCCATCTCCCAGAATCTCTCATCTCTGGCAAGGGGAGGCAGCACACTGTAGTGCAGGGGGACCTTCGCATAAACACTCCCACAGTGCAATTCTTCTACTGATAATTATAAAAAGCTGAGAAAAAAAGTACAATTCAGTTTCTGGCATTGACTGGGCTGAGCAAGCGGGCATTGTCTTGTAGGTGAGTCTGGTCCAACATGCATGATTCATTCCTGTTCAAAGAATTCTACTATATATTGAGAAATTCCTCCTCAAACCTACTATTTGGAAATTAGGAGTAACTAGACAGCACTGAATCACGCTTTGTTTTTATTATGGTGTTTGAGTTTCTTTTTTTTTCCCCCTTTTGCAATTAATTTTCTATTAAATGTAAAAGGAAATGGCTGTATATAAAATTAAAATAAAGCACAAAGTCAAGGGTAGCATCAATTTGCTCACCGTCTTCCAGGAACAATTAGAAATTGCCTACTGGCTATGGATTTCCAGATATTGTCTTATTTGTCATAGTTCATAGTAATTTGATGATGAGAAAAAATTATAGTGTGGTTTTAAAAGGTGCTTTTACCAGGCCAATTTGTATGCTCAGTTCACCTGGGGGAGGGAAGGATTGCAAAATCTGGTAGATAATATCTCTGAATACCTAATAATGGAAGTTACTTTTTTAAGCAGATTCCTGGATGTACATGAATTTTTCATACTGAGTGAAACGGATATATTTTTTATCATTTTAGCATGAAAGATGGAGTTTAACTGGACTTGTTTGTCAATTGTCTGAAGAACAGTAAAGTCAGAGACCCCTGTTGGGGATGCAGCTGGCAGGAGCTGTGGGTTCTCTCACCCTCTCACAGCAGGTTTGCTTAGAACATTTCCAGGCAGGTTTGAGCATCTCAAGGATGGAGACCCCCTGACCACTCTGGGCTGCCTGCTCTAGTGTTCGACCATCCTCACAGCTGAAAGTTTTACTTATATTGAAGCTTCTTCAGGAATTGAATTTGTGCCTTCTGCCTCCTGTCATGTCACTGGGGGTCACTGAGAAGGATCTGGCTCCGTCTTCTTTACACTCCTCCACAGGTTATCCATCCAATATGTAAGATACAGATAGGGTCCCCCTGAGCCATCTTTTCTCCAGGATGAACTATCTGAGCTATCTCCCTGCTTCAGTCCTTTCATCTTCTTCATGGTTCTTTGCCAGACTAACTCCAGTAAGTCCTTGTCTCTCTTGTTCTGGGGATCCCAGAGCTGGCCCCAGTGCTCCAGATGTGCCTCACCAGTGCTGAGCAGAAGGGATGGATCTCCTCTCCTGACCTACTGGAAAAAATTGCCTCATAGACACCAGGATGATGGTGGCCTTCTCTACTGTAAGTGTGCTTTTATGTTTCATGGTCAACTTCTTGCCCACTGAGACCCCTGGGTCATTTTCTGCAGAGCTGCTTTCCAGTCAGTCAGTCCCCAGCACGTCCTAGTGCATGGTTTTTTTTTCCTCCCTGGGGCAGGACCTAGCATGTCCCTTTTTTGAGCTTCATGGGTTCCTGCTGTCCCATATCTCCAGCTGGTCCAGGTCCTTCTGGCTGCCAGTGCATCAGCCACTCCTTCCATCCTTGCATCATCTTCAAACTTGCTAAGGTATTGAGTGGCTCAGACATGTACAATCTATTTATACATTATGAGCATGTACAAAGAGCTCAAAAGATAGAGAGGACCAGAGTGTTGGCTAAAAAACATATATGGGAAGGCAAGATGGCTGGGCAAAATTTTCAAAAGGGATAAACCAACTTAGAAATCCGAACTGACTTTCAATGAGGCATTGCAACTAATTTTGAAACTGAGTCTTGGGTTTCTGTGTCACCTACATGGTTTTGAAGGGGTCATCTTTGACTGCTCTCACATTTTGCAGAATTTACAACCTGCATGGGACAATTTGCAGGGAAAATGAGATGCCAGTAAAATGAAAATGAAGTAAATGAACTGTAGAGAAATGTCAAGTGAATTATTTCAGAATTTTTTTCCATTTCACTTTGTTTCATCTAAAAATTTGTATCAAATGGAACCTTTAAGTTTTCATATTGTCTTAATTTTCATCTGACACAAAACAGATTAGCTAATGCTCCCAAATTAATATGCAAGAAAAGGGAAGATGGAGTTAAATAACAAATGTACACAGGAATCACCACAGAAAACGTGCCAAGAGCCATTTTTAAAAACTCTGCTTTGAGCTTTATCATCAGTTCTGTTAATAATTCATCCAAGCCTGCTTTCTGTTTGGAGGTGGCACAGTCTAGGGTATGGAGTGAGGCTTCTGCTTCTTCAGGACCACAGTTTACTCTGCCAGGAGTTGCTTTAACTCATGTCTTTGCATGTGGCTGTATGGTCCTCTGGGGACCACAGAGGTTCCAAGAGTCTTCAGTTTCTGGAGGTGACAGCACAGACCTAGAGAACAGGGGTTTTTAAATATTGACCTTGAGATATGCAGGAGATGGGCCCAAAATTACAAATGTGCGTAAGATGGGACACCCTTTCTCCCAAAGTACCAAAACTGCTCTATATTTTAAAGCTGCAGCACATCCCATTATCTTTAGGCTCTCCAGGAGAGAATCACAGAAGGTTTCAGACCTGGAAGTAGCAGCCTTGGTTTCTCTCCTCCCAGTGTGGATCAACGTGATGCTCGTCATGTCTTGTCTGTCACAGGCAATGGCAATTATGAGTCCTCAGCACATTTTTTTAAAAAAAGTAGAGCGCCATTTATTTAGGACAAAAGCATTACTAAGCAAATATATATTGTAGCTGCACCTGTGAAGGTGCAGCTTTCCTGGACACATATCCCAACTCCCTAGTTTCCCCCAAGGTCTTGCAGGTCCTGCCCAGATTTGGTACTTGCTGGGTTTATTCCTTTTTGCGCACATTGTGTCTGTCTCTTTATGCATTTTTCCTTTGTACAGTAGGCTTCTTGAAGCAGAACAAGTGTATATATGAACATGTGGAGCAGTGATTTACATTAATTACTTCCTAAGTGAGTGGTTTGCTGAGGAAACTCTCCCACTGTGCAATGTACATAGATGCATACAGCACTCACAGTGATGATACGTGGGTCTTTGAAGATTTCATGCTTCCTGCACCACAGTAAGATTTGTCCTGTTGCAGAGTATCAGCCTTTCAGGAACTGCTACGCTGGAAAGAAAAACAACATATGCTAGAAATGCAAACACATGTCGTTATCTCTATTAAGGGAACTGCTGATGAAAAAATACATACAGAATGAGTCCGTTATACATGCTGAGCTTGACCACCTTTATGCATCATAGGTGAAAATGAGGTATCACCACTTTGTTGATTAGTACTGAGACCATAGAAATTAGCAAACAAACAACAAAAAAGTTTGATGTTTTCCAGAGCTGCAATATAATTCATTATTTTATCTTGTTTTTGAAGGGAGGAGAAAAAGGAAATTTAATGTCATCTAAGCAGAGAAATGGAAAGCTTCCAGAGTAGAAAAGTCACGGTTGTACTGAAAGCATTGCATGTATGCACTGATAGAGATATTTAAAGATACGTGGTCTTTTGAAGGATGGAAAGTCATTGGTCCTATGCTTTTCTGAGTCTTGAAAATGCATAACCTGGAAGTATTAGTTGCTTTTGCATAAAAATGATGTCCTCCCAGGACTGCCCAGAAAAGAGGTGTGGGTGGCTACCTCACACTGTGCTTCTGCTCTCACTATCTGATCTGCCAACAGAGACCTTTGCTATAGTATTATTATTATTATTCCAAATCTGGTATAATGTTGTGAATGCCCACCAAGCTGCTCAGCCTTCCACACCAGTAACATTTATCATCTCTGTTGCAGTTGCATTTGGCATATTGTGTGTTTCTTATTTTCCATTTGGAATAGCCAAAGGAGGCATTCCATTTTTCTTCACCCAGTGATAAGGGCAACAGGTTGTGGACTAGTTTTCTGCCAAGATTCCCACTGAAGACTCTCCTAGGTGTTTCGGATAGCCATAACATGCCCTTTGCTATGGAGGAGGTGGCATGACCACGTCAGTTGTGTGTTTTGGGACTTGGGATGGGAGGACGGGGGGGAGCCCTGACACTGATGCCCACAGGCTGTGTGGGGACAAGGTCCAGGCACCATGGAAGTGAACACCATGGTGAGTGGCAACCAGTAAGTGCCTGTCAGGAAGAAACACGTCAGATGAAGCTCATTTACTTCTTCAGAAAAGTGAGAGACCTCGAGGTCTGAGGAGCAAAGGAAGAGGTCATGGACCTTGACTCAGTGGTTTCTTAGAAAAGAGCCCCTGTGGAGCAGAGACCTCATATATCACCTCCAAGATCACTGAGCATGAGCCGTCCTGTCTCATTGTTTCCTTCTGGATAGATATTACTTTTTTCATTGATGGTAAACAAACTAGAAAATACTTCCGCTTCCTCTTAGAGAACAAGTATATCATTCTGCTTTTTTATATATTAGGAAATAAAATGTTTATTGGATGGCCTTGATCTGATGACCTTAAGGATCTTTTCCAACCTAAATGATTCTATGATTTTTCTGTCCATCACTGTTAACATTTGTTGTAAGCCCCATCTGCCAACGGGCTTAGACAACTGCTGTGGTTACTTTTGTTCCTATTGCACTAAAACACCCAAACCTGTTCTCTTCTATATTGATGTTACTGCTTCCAGAGACGTATTTTCCCTTGATGTCACTAATGATACAAGCCAGCTCTCTGTGCGTTGCAGGCTGTTTGGAAAGGTGATTTGCACCACACCTGAGAATAAGCATCCCTCCACATCACTACTGACACCACCCATGAGTGTCAGTGCTTGCTACTGTCTCTGCTTTACACCTGAGAGGCTAAATTACGATTTTCATGGACTTTTCTAATCTATATGTTCATAGATAGGTTCTAATGCACCTAATGGATGGGTTTTCTAATGACTTTGCGGTTTTAAGGACATAGATAATATGATAATATTGGAGGAGGGAAAAAATTAGAAACTGAAAAAACAAGGGTTTTAGTATCTTTTTAAAATTCTGAATAATTATAAGGGGGGAAATGCCAGTCATATTACTGTGACCCTGGTACATTCAAGCCTTGAACCTTATGTGTTCAAGGCTATGGAACCAAGGAGGTCTATAAAGTAGATTTTTAGATGTGTTTCTCTATTACTGTATTGTTTGACAAATCCATCTGCACATGACTGTCCCTCCTGACTGGATATGGCAAGTCAAAAATCAAACTGAAGAAGAGTATAATCACCTTCCCTCCCCCACATCCATTTATGTTCCACACGTTCAAAGCCTGGAGGATCAGAGCTGGAGTGTTTTTTGTTGTGTTTCAGTACTCATTGGGTTAGAGATAGAGGAGTTATTTGCTGAGGGATGGAATAGTCCTGAGGGAAGTCTCTCCTGTGGAAAGTGAATCTGTTTTGAATACCTCTATCAAAAAATGCCCACCAGACAGGTGCAAAAAGTAGTTTACATCTGTTTTCCCCAGAAACAGTCTCTGACTTGGCAATTGAGTACTGCCATGTATTCCTTCCATCCCACTGATGTCTCCGGATCTGCTGCACATTTTAGTATTTTCTCTGCCCAAGCCCTCAGTGCACAACTAAATATGCACTTTGTAACTATGACAATGTCTGAACAGAGTAATGTGGCTTCATCATGGAGAGTAAATAAAAAGCAGATGCGGACCTTGTAGATGAAAACTGCTGTCATAGTAATTCAGAGTAGGAGGTAATGGCCAGCTAAACAGAATTAAATAACTTAGCTGTTTCTTAAACTGAGAGACTAGGAAAAAAGCCATAAACTATCAAACAAACAAGAATAAGCAGGCCTAAGAAAGCTAAAAAAAAAAAAAATCCCTGTAAAAATCCCAAAGACAAAGAGCTACCATTCTCAAACTGTCACTGAAATCCGCTCCGTGCAAATAGGTCACAGGGTCCTCTGATATGGATCTCAGTGCTGGTATTCTGAAACAAAGACCTAACTAGTCCTAAAGTTTGTCCTAAAACATTAGTCCTAAAACATTCTAAAATTAGTTAGTTAGTCCTAAAATTAGACCTGAAGTGTTAACTTAACCCATCCTTCAGTGTAACAGAAAAAATTGTAAAATAATATTTTATTTTTTTATAAAAGTATTTATTACAAGGTACTGCAAAATACAGAAGATCTGCCTTGAGAAGAGTAGGAAACACCATCAGAAACCAAACTCATGAGCTCAGTCCTTTCCTGCCTTTTAAAGGGGCTGTACCAAAGGAGCTTTCTTTTGCACAAATTTTGTTTTCCTTCTTGCTCTGTAATACAGAAGCTTTCAGTTCAGTCCAGATGCCCATTGTTATTGGTGTCCACATGACTTGGGCACTGGGTCATCTGAGCCCGTCTTTCCCTCCATGTTGAGTTAAAAGAGACTTTGCACACATTGAAGAGATGTGTGCATATCACAGGCAATAACTACTTATACTGTGAGAAAAAAATTCTGCTTGAATCAAAAAACAGAATTGCTTGGCCAGACTTTACAAGTGGGCTTAGCAGTGGAGTGCACTGTTATTGCATTGCACCTGCTGAGATGCTGGTAAAAAAATGGTATTGCTAACTGTCTACTAGTAATTATGGAACATATTAACAGTTTCCAGTAGATGGTTTAATCGCTTCCTCCTTCAGCAAAAGAAATTTTACAAACCTCAGCCTGTTATTATTTATGACACATTTAAAGCTTTTTCAGTAATCTCAGCAGTGAATTATTGCACATGCATGGAACATGTGAAAGTCAGATGTGCTAATGTCCATCATTACGAAGCCCTATTGAATATTTGTGTTATTGCTTTTGTTGCTACAGTTTGTTTTCCCACTTGGACATTAAAATCTGAGACCAGCTATAATAATCTTTGAACAATAAAACTAAAGATAATGGCATTTAAAATGGAATTTCAGTGTAATGAGCTATAGTAACATTGTTGCTGTTTTTTCACTTGCATCTCTGTTTAGTGAACAGGTCAGATGTGTTGAGCTGCAGCAAGGCAGACTCACCGCATGTGCCAGCATTTCAGTGCTGCTGTTGTTGTCCAGACCACCAACAAAACCGATGCTTCTGCTGGCAAACTGAGGGGTCAGGAAGGCTAGAAATGGGCTGAGGTGCAGTACCTGGAATACCTAATGGTGCAGTTGCCAAAACGGCTGCTTTGCACTCAAAACATCACCAGGTGAGGTGGGACACATGGAAAGAGAGCCTTGGGAGGGAGGATGGGTCAGGGATGCAGACCAGTTGGAACAATTTTGGTTTAAAGTCCCCCAGGGAAAAGGAAACTCTGTATCTAAGTAATTAATTGATGTCATGGTGGGATAAATTTACAGACCACCCATCCAGGATGAAGAGGCAGACAAAGTATTCTATAAGCAGTTGGGAGAAGTCTCACAATCAGTAGCCCTTGTTCTTGTGGGGACTTCCACTTACCAGATGTCTGCTGGAAATACAATACAGCAGAGAGGAAACAGTCCAGGAGGTTGCTGGAGAGAGACCTTCCTGACAGAGCTGGTGAGTGAGCCAACCAGGGAAGGTGCCCTGCTGGACCTGCTGTTTGTGATCAGAGAAGGACTGGTGCGTGACGTGATGGTGTGAGGCTGCCTTGGGCAGAGTGATCACGAAATGATAGGTTTGGATTCCTGGAGAAGTAAGGAGGGGCGTCAGCAGAACTTTCTGTCACCTTGAACTTCTGGAGGATAGACTTTGGCCTGTTTAGAAACCAGGTTGACAGAGTCCCTTGGGAGGCAGTCCTGAAGGACCAAGGCGTCCTTCAAGAAGGAAATCGTAAAGCCCCAGGAGCAGGCCATACCCCTGTGCTGAAAGATGAGCCAGAGGGGAAGAAGACCAGCCTGGCTGAAGAGAGAGCTTCGGCTGGAACTCAGGGGGAAAAAAAGAGTTTAGCATCTTTGGAAGAAGGGGCAGGCAACTCAGGAGGAATACCAGGATGTTGTGAGGTTATACAGGGAGAAAATTAGAAGGGTCAAAGCCTAGCTAGAGCTTAATCTGGCTACTGCTGTATAAGACAATTAAAAATGTTTCCATAAATACATTAGCAACAAAGGGAGTGCTAAGGAGAATCTCCATCATTTAATTGGTGTGGGGGAAACATTGTGACAAAGAATGAGGAAAAGGCCGAGGTACTTAATGCTGCCTTTGCCTCAGTCTTCAAGAGTAAGACCAGTCACTCTGCAGGTACCCAGCGCCATGAGCTGGTAGACAGGGACAGGGAGCAGAATGAAGCCCCCGTAATACATGGGCAAATGGTCAGTGACCGTCTACACCAGTGAGAAGGGCCAGAAAGGAGGATCTGGGGATCTGCAAGCATGTCAGCTTGACCTTGGTGCTGGAAAAGGTTATGAAGCACATCATCCTGAATGCCACCATGTGGCACAAGCAGAACAAGCGGGGTATCAGACCCAGCCAGGGTGGGTTTGTGAAAGGCAGGTCCTGCTGGATGAACCCGATCTCCTTCTGTGACAAGGTGACCCACCTAGTGGATGGGGAAAGGCTCTGGGTGTTGTCTACCTGGACTTCAGTAAAGCCACCGTCTCCCACAGCATTTTCCTGGAGAAACTGGCAGCTCATGGCTTGGGTGGGTGTACTCTTCACTGGATAAAAAACTAGCTGGATTACTGGGTCCAAAGAGTGTTGGGGAATGGAGTTACATCCAGCTGACACTGGTCACGAGTGGTGTTCCCCAGGGCTCAATACTGGGGCCGGCTCTGTTTTATATCTTTATCAACGATCTGGACGAGGGGACCGAGTGCACCCTCAGTCAGTTTGCAGACAACACCAGGCTGGGTGGGTGATCTGCTGGGGGGCAGGGGGCTCGGCAGAGGGTCTGGGCAGGCTGGGCCGTGGGGCCGAGGCCACTTGTGTGAGGTTCAAGCAGGCTCAGCGCCAGGTCCTGCCCATGGGTCACACCAGCCCCCGCAGCGCTACGGGCTGGGGGCAGAGTGTCTGGGAAGGGCCTGGTGAGAAAGGGCCTGGGGGTGCTGGTTGACAGCCGGCTGGGCATGAGCCTCCCGTGTGCCCAGGGGGCCGAGAAGGCCAGCAGCACCCTGGCTGGTAGCCGAAGCAGCGTGGCCAGCAGGGCCAGGGCAGCGCCCGTCCCCCTGCGCTGGGCACTGGCCAGGCCGCCCCTCGAAGCCGGGCTCAGCTCTGGGCCCCTCACTCCCAGACAGACCCTGAGGGGCCGCAGCGTGTCCAGAGCCGGGCAGGGGGCTGGGCAGGGGGCTGGGGCACAGGGCTGGTGGGCAGCGGCTGGGGGAGCTGGGGGGGCTCAGGGGGGATCTGATCACTCTCTGCAGCTCCCTGACAGGGGCTGTGGGCAGGGGGGGTCGGTCTTTTTCCCCAGGTAACAAGTGACAGGACAAGAGGAAATGTTCTCAAGTTGTGCCAGGGCAGGTTTAGGTTGGGTATCAGGAAAAATTTCTTCACTGAAAGGGTGGTCAGGCATTGGAACAGGCTGCCCGGGACAGTGCTAGAGTCACCATCCTTGGAGGTGTTTAAAAGACATGTAGATCTGTCAGTTAGGGACATGGGTCAGTGGTGGACTAACACATGGGTTAATGTCAGGTTGAGGGTTGGACTTTATGATCTTAAAGGTCTTTTCCAACCTGAACAATTGTATGATTTAATTCTATATGTACTCTGAAATAAGGGATTCAATTCTGGCCATCTGTGGTGTCCCTATGTGCTCTCATCACATTCTTACATCCTATCAAGTGCAGGAGGCACCTTGGCATGGTACCACGTCATGCCATGCAGACCCGCTTCAGCCCCAAAGAACATTGTTGCCGTATTAGAAGGCCCATAGTGGGAGGAAGCCAGATGTTTCAGGTGCATGCAAAAAAAGGGGTGTGAAAAAGGGTATGTACAAGTGGAACTGCTGCACTCACCCCTCCCCTTGATGAAGTGTCCCCTTGCTGTGTGGCTGTCAGAAGCATTGAACTTGCTTAACTTCTCTGCCTCCACATGTCCATGTCTGAATTTCACTTAAGCTGTTCTACTTTTTATGGATTTTTGGCTATGCACCAGTTAGAGCAGAAACTTTGCCTGCTTGATGTAGCCTGGCAAATCAGGCCACTATATAATTACCATAGTTTTTGAAAGGCTGTGCTAAAAGGAAGTTTTTTAGATTGTACAGGCAAGCACTTGAAGGTCAAATTCATATTTGTCCCTGCAACCTCAATACTTCTCCATACATTTCCATCCTGTGCATTGAATGGAAAAGATATCATGTGAGCATGTAATTACAGACTGTATTATAGCACAATAATTCCCCAGCAAGACAGCTAAAGACTGACTGAGAGCTAATCTATCCAAAACCAATATACCAGTCCCAGCACAAGCTGGACTCAGGCCAGGATGTAAGCCTGGAACAGCTTTCATGACACTGATTAATGTGGTTTAGCTGCTGATGGATGGAGAACAGACATCCCCTTTTATCCTTTTAGACCACTCTGGCATTCAATCCTGTACTGCTATCCTGCCTGAAAGTAAGGGCAAAATGTTAAGGAACATACTAACCAGTGTTGAGCTTGTTTCCCAAGAAGCGGTGGCAGAAAATTCTATTTCTGCTACTCAGGCTGACTGGAGCTCGACAAGCCTCAACTCCAGCCCAGGCTGGCCCGCCACAGAGCCCGAGTACCCCACGTGCCATCTTTAACATATACAATGCTACAAGTGTAAATATAGCCTTTTCCTAACAAAGGATGAGCTCACAGCTCTCCAGAGAAAGCACCAGGGTCTGTAGGTAGAGGCTGCAGCTGTAAACTAAGGGTACATTGGTTATAACACTGCAGTTTTCATTATTTAAAGAATAGTAAGGTAAATGCTGAACTCGTGCAGTGTTATACATGCACAATGGCCCTGTCCTGTTGTTATTTTCAAAAGCTTCCTAAAGAGCACAACCGAGAGGAAGAAAACAGCAGATTTGGGTAATTGATGGCTCAGCCAGAGCTGAAAGGAATGCAGGGGGACAGGGGAATAGACATCTCCAGCTGTGAGGCTTTGTTCTTGCTAAATTTGAAAAACCTGCTTGGAAGAATGGCTTTAACAGCTTTTCTTAATCCCCCACCCAGCACTGATAATTCTTAAAATGGAAAATAGAAGGGAGTTTAAAAAAAAAGTGCTTGTTATACAATTTCCTATGTTACTTAAAGTCTCAGACTATTAAACCAAATTCCGAACAACTTTGGGAATGTTAAGGTACTTTTAAAATAAGTGGATGTTACTGCCGTATTTCTGTCTACTGGACCAGCTAAAGTGACAGCTAAACAGAAAATCCATTAGAGAATTTATATGTGTACTGCTGTTTGGGAGAAAACATATTTTGATGTTTAGATACAAGAAGTATGATGTTCAGGGACTAGAAAAATCCCCATAGGACACAGTTCATTCGCAGTACATCATCCAAGGACAGTCAGCTTCAGGCTCCACTTTAATTTCCTGGTGAGCTTCACAGTAATATTTATTGTGCAGACAAAAGAAACTGCATCCAGTGAATATTTATATCAGAAAGGAAAGATTTTTTAATAACTGATAGTACATAAATCCAGGAATAGGAGAGACTGGAAAAAAAATTGAAAGGTCTAAGTAGGCAGATAGTTTGGTTATATTTTCTAATTAGAAAAGAGTATAGAATATAAGCATTATAGTCATGATTCATTTTTATATAGATGGAAGTGTAGGAGTTTCAAGCCAATATTTTGCAAGAATTTCCACTCAACACCCCCACTGTAAATCAACACCACCTGCTATAGCCAAAGCACCTGTAGTGTTGGCTGTCACCCTGCGCTGCTGCATCCGCACAGGGTTGTCACACCTGGCAGGCCACAGCCACCAGTCCCACTTGCCTATGGAGGTTCAGGGTCAGCCACTATTGCTTCGGGCATAAACTGGGAGTAATGAGAGGGAGTGGTGAGGGCAGGGAGCAGGGTGTGAGCAAGTGAGCTCTTCCCTGGGCATGCCTACACCAAGAAGAAATCGTGTCTGGTTGGTATTTATTTTATAAGGAAATAGATTTGGGACACATAAAGAATGCGAAGATTTGCACTTTAGCAAAAATTATAGTGCTTTATACAGTCTGACAGCATCATGCAATACCTGCTGCCTGATACCTATACATTACTCCAGGATATAGCCAGTGTAAAAAGGCATCTGGTAAAGAAATAATAACAAAAATGCACATTGAAAAGCACTAGATCCCTTCAGAGTATTCAAAATGAGTGGAAAATGCAGCAAATGGCAGTATGTATGGTGCCTTTAAAAAAAAAAAACCAACAAACAAACACAAACTAGTTGAGAGAAAAATTTTGCCATTTGTTAAGGGAAAATGTAACTATAAGATGATGTGGGTAGAAACAGGTCTCCAGAGCTCCTCCAGTCCAGCCTCCAGCTTGGAGCAGGTCACATAGTGCCCTGCCCCACTGAGTTGTCAGCGTCTCCAAGAATATTAAAAGTACTAGAACATATTGGAAGATTAGAGGCAGAAATCACCATAGTTCAGACAATGCCTTTAGTATCGTGTGTTATATAAGGTGTGGGCTGGAAAACCATAGCCTGAGAATAAAAACTACTGTTGAAAATGTATAAACCCACTGTGCCACTTCCAGTTGGCAGTTGAGATCCATCAAGATCTCATTAAACAAATGCCTTCCTTAGATATGAAAAACTGGGGGGAGGGGGCGGGGGGGGGGGGGGGGGGGGGAGGAAATTGTGTGTATTCCGCAGCACCAATGTAAGTAAAGGTAACAGGTATTATGAAAAGAATTTTTCAATCAAGAATTTGCAAATATTGGGACTGTGCTAATAAAATCTAGCTGGTGGAGAGATCTGACAAAGGGAAAATATGTTGTGAGAAGCTGCATTGGAGATGGACAGAAATTCCCTCAGCATGAATAACTCCCTGAGCAGCAGCAACAAATGCACCAGAAATTATAGGTGTGTTTTATAGTGAATTCCAGATCCGGCTTTCACTTTGTTATGTCAGACTCAGCATGCACTTATGCATCATTGTCGGGGAACAAAATTTACCTGTGTCCAGAAAGACAGTGAAAAGCTTTTTAAATAGTTACCTTACACTCCAAGAAGTGCCAGCCTGGGAAATGAACAGGAACGTGCAGCATGCAGATGAATAATGCCACCGCTTGGTCTTGCTTGTAGAGCAGTTGAAATGTGAACGTTAGCGATTGCAAATAAGGCACAGTCGGGACCTGACTGGTGGAACAGATGTAGAACTTTAAAGATATTGCCTCTCAGCTATTCATTTCCAGCCCTCAGCTGAGGCATGGGTAACTAAGGAGCTCACCACCACTTGTAGCTGTTTCTCTGCAAAGTAAAGCAGATTAACATTAACTCTGTTCAGCAGTGGTTTGAGCTAATCCTGTCTGCTTTGCAAGAGATGAGTAGGCAAGGTGGGTTCCTGCATCCCAGTGAATGGATGGTCAGGAGTGGCTGGAGAGGGACCCCTCCTTACCCACTGCCACCACTGCACCTGGAAAAGTTTGGTGATGTCCCAGGAAGGTGCTCAGATATCCGCACAATGCTGCAGGGTCTGTGGACATGATGGATGTGTCACCTGTCCCTCCTAGGAGTAAAGCCCAAAAGCCAAAGTATAAATCTTGCTCTGGATTCAGAGGTTGGGCTGTGAGGGGTGTTGGGCTACGGAGTGCCTCACTGCCAGCCCACCTCACCCTTTCAAAATAGCCATGAAGGCAATTTTAAACAAGAAAAGATAAAAAAAAAATTAAAAAGATGGCAAATACTATCTCTTCTTCTTTCAACACCTGCAGATTTTTCATAGAAACAATGAATTGATTGTAGGAGAGAATAATATTATAAATCAAGTTGTATTTCTATTATAATGACGAAGAGAGAACACACTTTCTATATGCTAAATATATTCATGGAGTTATATTATAGTAACATTCCTTAAATTGATGATATTTATCAGTTGGGGAAAACAAATTGCTGTGTACAGAAGAAAATAATTAAAGGAAAGGGAAGAGTAATAGCAGCATCACAGCAGTCAAGTCTAGCAATGTCTTAACAGAAAAATTGATGTTGCTTTGGGTGCACGTCAAGGAAAAATGGAAAGATAGCGGGGCAATTTCTTCTACAGTTACAACTACAAAATATCTTTAAACACTTGCAGTCACATATACCCAGGATTAAATTCTGTTTCCAGGAGACTGCCTTGTCTTTGCTTTCTCTGATAGGAAAAAGAAAAATTGGTTACAAGGGAATTTTTGTTTATTTGTCTTTCTGAAAACTGTTGAGTGTCATCTGTGCTATGCTTAATCTAATGTATCACTGTGGAAAGGAGGAAAAAATACAACCTGCAAGTATAGGCATCATTATGGTGAGGCCCAGTGGTGCTGTTACACTTATTTAAGGGGGCTATCGGCTTTTCCATCATTTCTCTTCCCCCTTTTTTTCCAGCTGCTAATAATTCGTCTGATATGTTTGCCAAGAGTGAAACTTTGTGTGGAAATGTACAGGTCAGGGGCAAGCTCGTTTCATGTAAATGGATTGGATTTGATTCCATATTCTTAAAGCAAGAGCTTGTTTATGAAGGTAAGGAGCGCAAATCTGGGAACTTCTGGAGCATGAGAGGTATCACAGTACCCATCTCTTGGTGGACTCAACGTAATGGGCAAAGCAGGTGGGAAAGGCACGTGTCACCTCGTTATCAGCCTGTCAGTGCATAACTGAGCAGCTGCAACGCTGCAGAGTGAGCAGCATATGTGTACACTCACCTAATATACACACACATCAGAGGTGCTTGATGGGCCTTTTGTTACAGTGCTGGAATACAGCACTTTTGCTAAAGCTATCAGGGCTTATATCACTTGAAAAATAATTGTCCGGTCTCTGAGGACCTGGTTAGTGCTTAACACAACAGTTTTTCTAGGTCATAATACGAAGCATGACATCGATGTGCTGCTACTGCACCTTGCGATGCCAAAGCTGACTCCCAAGGTCTGTGTTTCTCTGGTTTACTATGGACTTTCACACTAAAATTGTAAATGCTCCTCCAAAACTTACCTCCCTCCAGAGCTCCCTCTTGCAGGAGGGAATGCTGATCACATCTCTCTAAATGCTTTGGTCCCAGCACATCTACACTGAGGAAGAAGTTGTGGGCATCGTATTTTGCTGCCTGTTTTCCCCATCCCCCTCTTGCAGAGGATTCCCTCTGTCTCCAGAGGCACCCACTGGGCAGCAGCTGACCAATTTCATATCTGAGTTGCTCTGGAGCTGTCTCTTCACTATGACTTTGCCCAGTACCTACCTTTAGGAGATCTGATATATTGGGTCTTACATAGTAAGTAGGAATAAGTGGGAATGGATAGAAAGCTTCTTTCAAGTTTTTCTGAACTCTACATGTTAAATTTTTAACTGCAGCTTCCTTTACAGATGTTCTTATAAACAGAAAACAGCTTGTTAACAGTAACAAAATGGATATTTCCTCTGTGCAAAATAAATGTAAGCAATACACATTTATGAATATAAAATACTCGATGTAAAGCTACACTCTTTGCAAAAATAAATATGCCTCTATGTTATACATAAAACTAATACATTACAGTCATTAAGAAATATATAACTTTGACATTAATTGAAGTTAAATGAGGGTATGCTTGAACTAATAGAACTGAGGGAAAGCAGATGAATTGGGGTTTGTAACTGATGGGGCTACTCTGCAGAATAATTTCTGGGCATACTATGACTGTAATCCATCAGAAGCATGTGAGTGAATGGGATTTTGGTAAAAGCATCTACTCAGAAGTAAATTTTTGTTGCAGCTTCACAAAAATGGCTATGCTCACTCATTAGCACAGAGGAGCAAGACTAAGTTCTCAGGTTCTTACTGTAACGTTACCCAGTAAGATGGGTTAACGTCCTTACAAATGTTACCCACGTTTCCTTACTGGAGACAGAGATGAACTAAAGGACATGTAGCACTAGGAGCAAAGAAATACAAATATTTCTACATTTTCCCAATTGTTTGCATGTGTAACTAATATACTTCTTTCAAGCATCTCTCTCTTTTTGGTGATAGCACATATTTTATTGTACTTCTACTGCCCAGTACCATATAATACATAATCTACTCACCAAATGACTACTCGCTCTTGTCAAACAAGGCAGTAGTTATCAGTATCCCAAATGTAAGGCAAGCATAACAGATCATAATTCCTCAGTAAGGAGGTGTTTATAAACTCTGGTGTTTCTAGTGCAGCATTTATGTTACTTTTCATACAATAGAAAAATAATCAGCCTGAAATTAAAACGTCTTGTATTAAGTTGGTAAGAGTATATTTTTTTGCTAATGGATAGTTACATTTCATTTACATATATTTTCCCAACAATTTTATGCCTAAAAAATCATCACCCTTTTGAATTATGTGAGGCTCTTTTTACTGTGAGGCTCCAGCAATTTGCCAGCCTCATGTGTATAATTAGTTTAATTAGCACTACAGCTATCAGTGTCTGCTTTATGCACTCTGTTCTTTACCGGACAAAGTAAAACATTGTGTTTCTTAATCAGCTGCAACTGCACTACTCCGGTCCTTACAAGTCTTCATTCAGTGCCTGAGCAGAGGTAATATATTTTGCCTTTTCTTAAAGCATCACACTCTTTATTTTGGCTAAAATGTCTGCATCCATCTGGGCTGTACTTAGAAAATGTACATACACATTGGGTATGTTCAGTGAACTGGTTTTCACAGCTTTTAAAATACATTACCTTGGCCTTTCAGGTAATCCCTAATTATTAATGGTAGACAAAATAAATAGTATTCTTACTGTCTGTGAACAGTGCCTGCATAACAGATGGAGAGAAAAAGATGCAATGCATCTTCTTAATATAGGATAAGGATATTTCACCAAATCCAGTGAAAGCCTGGCACTGAAAACAATTCTTGGGGAACTGTCAAGATGATAATAGAAAAAGCATTAACGATTTATCAATGTGCCATTAGCCCTGCATGTTAGACCTGACAATGTACAAAGTCTATAGATCATTTTTATGTTCTACAACAGAAAAAATTGAGTGGAAATGGAAGCGTGCGACCTCTAGACTACATCAAACCAGTATTAACTAAAAGATCATTATTTGAAAGGTACAAAATCATATTAATTCTGTCTACTTGTTGGTCTGACTGAGTATTTCTGATTTGTTTACTCTCATTTCACCTGGCTATCAATGCATAAATGCCTAACAGAGACTCAGTAACTCAAGCACAGCGTTAAGAAAGAGAGCAAAATCCCCAGTATGAATATCACAATTTTTAAAGCAAATGGTGGTGGGGGGGTTGTGCTCCAAGCTCCTCTTCCTGGGGTGGTTGTGGCCATCTTTGAATTCAGGTTTCCCCTTATAAAAAAAAAAATTACTTTATGCCCTTTATCTGTTTTATGAGAAACAATTTTAAGCAATCACAATGCACGCATACAGGCAGAACCCAACCTTTTTCTCCACAAAAGTACAGTTCTTTAAAAAGGAAACTTTCAGGAAGGAAGCTTAGCTATATTGGTTCAAAGGGCCATGCTTTTAGTCATCATGCAAATACCACAAGCCTATTAATCTCCATGCATTGACTGCACATGCCAACCTTTGTGTGGAGTCTGAGATCAGCTACTTTAAAAGTAAAGCGTTTTTTTTTTTTTTTTAATGTCAGAAAGAAACTATTGTCATCAAAGCACCACAGTGTGTCTTCATTTCGCATCTGAAGGCCAAACTGTTTTGGAAGATTACATTTTACCTGCAGATATTTGTAATAAAAAGTATCCGAGCGCTTCTCTTGTTTATGTGTTGACTGTAGCAAAACTCATATAGCGCTTAATGTTGTGTTCCTGTTCATTGCAGAGCCAACGCCATCGGTCTGGGAGCCTATTGAAATAAAGGATTTCATTTCTGGACTCGCTACTGGTTCAGGCACAGGCTGCCCTGACAATAACTGTTGTTTTGTATTGCACGCAGAGAAATGGGAAAGGACGTCTGCTCACGGGGGAACTGCTTCCTGGGCCCATACCACTTTCTTTTTAATGTCTGTGCTCGCCAGCAGTTCCAATTTGTTTTATTTTAATTTCAGTTGACTGTATTACTCCATTGCACGTTGATTTCTAAACACCTATTTTTATTGATTTAAGACCGTGAAGTTGTCAGAATAATGCAGTAATAATGCGATAAAACAACAATAGGTCTTCATTTTGCTTGGCTGCGGAACAGCGTAATCTTGGAGCGTGCAGTAAGTCCTCAACAGAAATGCCCACCACGGTGCTACATTCTGGCACATAAATACACATTTAGACGGCTAACCACATGGTCTGATTTTCACAGGAACGAGAAAAACTCAACCAGTGTAAATACCAGCTGTGAGTGGTCACCCCCTAATCAATCAGGTGGCATCTGAATGACTGAAGGGAAACAAATAGGAAATATAATATCAAGGGCTGCTCTCAGATGTGTTATGTAAAAACTAGGAAAATTTCACAGACACTTCTGAACTAAGCTGGTGTAAAACCACCAAGGATGGGAAACCCACTGGAAATTTTGCTGTTCCCTAACCTGTATGCAAACATAAAAACTAAAACAGCAAGTGTTTTCCCATGTTTTAATATGGTTTCAATCGGTGTTTTATTCCAAATCCGGTCTGTTTCGTTGGTTGGTTTTTAATTCCTTATTTTAAGGTTAGATCTTTTAACCATTGTTTCTTATTCTAGTTCGACCCAAGGATTATAGTATTTCTGTTTAAAAGGAGAATGGGTCTGAATTAGGGGTTGTTATAACCCGGAATGGCATTAACCCACTGTAGACCACTGTGTAGGCTGCTGGAGGAAACTAAATGGGCAACAGGTTTTTGAATCAAACCTATAAGAGACTTTGTGAGGTTCTGCCCCAGGCAGAGGAGGAGATGGCAGCAGGGATGGGGGAGGATGGGCAAGGGGAAGGACTTCTGCTCCTGACATCAGCTGTCTTGATGTCAGCTGTCCTGATGTCATCATCTGCCCAGCTGGTGTCTCCATGGGAGGAGCCCAGGTGATGCTCAGCTCCCCTGTGCTTGTGGCAATGAAAAGCAAAGTAAAATCTCACAATTTCTCTGAACAGAAACATGTACAGAGGCAGCACTAGCAAAATTTATGAAACTGCAAATAATCATAAAATTATATAAAATTATTATAATTTTATTTAATTTTTTCCTTGTCTTACATTATTTTGGTTGAAGGTTTCTTATGTGCTCTCTGGTGGCTGAGGAAGGTTTGATCCCAAAGAAAGTAGCTGTTTTTACAAGTGCTGGGGGGCACCAACATTTTGATTTAAGTTCTGGCACTAAACAACACTGAAGGACAATGACCAGCTGTGCCAGTGGTGTTAACTGCATTTCGTGTGCCTCCCATCCATATAACTGCTGCTTGAAACACAAAGTTTATAGCATGTAGCCACATATATATATATATATCAGATGCTGTGGAAAGAAAACCCAAATGATTTATGGCTGAAGCTTTAGGATTAGAACTATGGCTTTATTTTGTTAAATTATAATTATTTTTTTCTTCCCAGGGAAGGTAAGATAAAGTGGGAGGGATTCAGACATCGAGATGTTGTGACGTGTGTTTGGGCTTGATGAGGGCACTGTTTCCCTCCCTGGGGCTTTTCTTGGGCATCAGTGCTGGGGCCACGTGCACCCCGCCACTCTGGGTGCAGAGGCAAGGGAACGGGGAGGGGATCCCTAAAACTGGCTTAATAAAACCCCCGCATCTGTAAATGGAGAAATGGAGATGAGAGTCTGGCCAATGAAATATTTAAATAACTTGTGATTGACACGTTGCAAATAAGATCCAGACACCTGGACACTGATTTTGAGTGATGTACAGCAGGCTTGCTGTCACTGGGTCCTTCCTACAGCAGGTGGCAACTTGAATATCCCTCAAGAGTCATAGAAATGTGAATTATAGGCAGAACCAGTGATTTTCCCTACACATTCAATAACCATATTCAGGATGTGTCTTTGTCATTTTACTTAGTGATGCAGAATACAGCTAAGGAAAGAGGTGTTACCTTCTAGCTGTAACAATTATGTTAAAACTCAGTAGTAAGATTGGGTAACTAAAATCAACTGTCTTATTTAGTGGAAAACACTAAACTTATAGCATGGTAATTACAGTTCAATGGATGTTTGAAAGTTAAATGAGATCTACAATAGACTATGTTTTAGTTCAAAAATCTGTTTGAAAATAATCTCACATCTTAAAAACCATTTATACAGTAACTGTAATTAAATGTATTCAGCAGGACATGGAAAACAAAAAGCTTTAAAGTTTTGGTGATGTTGCTGCTCAGGTGAGCAAGCCTGGAAAACTTGACGAGACAGGAGATACGGTGGATACAGTGTTTTGTGCCTCATGAGATGAGATGCATTTGTATGATTTCTTACCTACAGGTCTCTGCTCATTCCTCTAAAATAAACATTTGATTTTTATGCAAGAAATCAGCCATTCATGAGTGTCTATACTGAATAAAACAGAAGGAAAATATTTAGGTTTTCCTTTTACAGGATTAATATATTTGTTGCACAAGCATTATCTTAATCCAGTAGCTGCCCTTCAACAAGTTACAAATGAGGTCAATGTCTTTCTGTGAATGGATTTTATTTAACTGGCTGAGATTATTTATGAGATGTTTGCAGTTCTGAGCCCCTAAGAGTAATAATTTGTCCAAATAAATTAACATGAAACGTCCCTTGATATCCCCCAAATAAACAGATTCTTTTGTCAACAACATCCTGCATTGCCTTAGCAGGTTTGTTAGAATTACAGATTTATTATGAGGCACAACTCTTCTGCCAAAATTGGAGGACTTGATTTCCAGGGCAAATAATTGTTATCTTTTGCAGAGACCTTTCACTGAGTTCTTTGTGCAGCAAAAACTTGTCAGAAGAAATGAAAACGGAGGTTGTATGGTAAGATGCATCAAATGGGAAGCACCCTGACTCCCATCCTCCCTGGTCCTGCAGCTTCTGTGGGTGACAACTTGAACCTTCCAGCAGCAGAAACTGCAGAATTGCATCTTCTCCTGATGTTCTAATTGCTGGGTGTTAGAAATATTGTGAAATTCAGAAATACTGTGGAAACATGATGCACAAAGAAGTATCACAGCAGCAAGGAACGGTGCTGAATTAAACTGTCTAGTGGGGCTCATTTGCTGTGACTTCACAGCTTGCTCAAAACAGAACCAGATGGATTTTCTCCCCTTTTTCCTTCAGAGATACTTTGGCTAACCAGTACACACAGGAATATTAGATGTTTTATGCAGTTGAAAATAGTATAAAACAATTTTAATAAAATATTTGAAACTCCTAGAGGATCTTTGTGTTGGGAGCTGAGCAGGCTGTAAATAATTGAAACATTAACAGTAATTTACACCCCTGGGACCAGCCACAGAGGTTTACAACCTCATGGAACCATTTACCATGAGAAAAATGACAAAATTTTCAAGGACTGATGGTTCCTCGAGAGAAGATTTGAAGCTGAGGCTGCACTTGGCTTGAGCCTGTCTGCTATCAATTCCAGTTCATACGGAGACATTTGCTATGATTATTATTATATCCCTGCCCTTTCTTGCCCTTGAAGTATTGGCATTGTGGCTCTGAAGACAGATTCAATTAACAAACCAGATAGAAGCTGACCTTTCTGTGATTGTTATTCTATCCTTGATTTGCTTTAGGGGAGAAATATTTCTTTCTTGTATAAATATGAAATAACAAATAAATAACCAACAATTGATTTGTAGTTTAAAAAGAAAAAAGAAAAAAGAAGGAGAAGAGAGAAAGAAAAGAAGGAAATTAACTGGTCGAACATAGACACTGGTCACAGCCAAATGGCTTCAAGACTCTGCGCTGGGATCACTCACTGGGTAAGTTGCCATCTGTCATGATTAAAGAGTTGCTGGAGGATTTCTGGAGTAGTTTTTCTGGGGAATCAGGTAACACAGATAGCTTAATGCTTTTCACGATTTTGTTAACTTTGTGATTGATTTTCTGTAGACCAGTGAGGAAATTTTCTTTTTGTTGCTTCTTCACACGTTACAGACCACTGTCTCACACCATAACATGTAGTTGCCAGGCTGCTGATGCAGGATGGCAGGGCTGAGACCCCGCCACAGGCAGGGCAGGGCCAGAGCAGAAGCAGGACCACAATGCTGGGCCACAAGTGCATCTAGGCAAGAACTTTGTTTATACTCACATTCCAAAAAATGTTAGTTTTATACTTCAAAACAGCTTTTTTCCCATTTTCTCCCCTCCTCTCCTCCATTCACGTTCTTGAGAAAAGCTCAAACAGTGCTTTGGTTTTCCTTAACAATGATGTAATTATTAGACAGTATTAACGGTAGAGAAATTTTGAGATAACGCTGCTCAGCATGTAAAAAAATATAATTATAGTTATTTAAATGATAATTATTTTCAATTACCATAATTATTGTAATCATTTTCATGCTATCATGTTACAAGTATTAAACTGAAACCTTTTTAAACACTTATCCTGAATCTGTTACTTTTTATCCAACTACCGGGTTATTCTATCAACTGTGCCACTTACACCAGCAGGTCTGCCTTGTTGATTTGTGTTATTCCTACTAAAGTCACCTTAATTCTTGAAGGCGATGTTTATCTTCTTTTTTTCCAGTCTTTTGGATTTATGTTAGTCAGATAGGTATTATCCAACCTGCTTGTCACACCCTTCTTGGGAGAGAGCATTTAGGAGGAAAGCTGAAACCCATGGGCAGTGTGTCTTGATCTCTGGCAGGAATGACTAGGGAAAACCAGGAGGGGAGTTTGCACTTGTAGCCTGGAATATAGGGGGTTTTTTTTGTGGAAAATTTTTATGAAGCTTGTTCATTTAAGATTATCTATGCCCAGTCAATCTGATTTTATACAGCAGGATGCTGGACAAAACAAGATGGCATCATCTGTGATCTCCTAGTGTTCTTACAATATGAGTGCATGGTAAGCAAAAGGGCTTTTATTCTTTCCTCTTCCTTGCCTGTTTGAGTCCTGTGAATTCCCTTCTTTCCATTTTCTGTCTCATCTTCTCTGTTTTTCTCTCCACTTTTAAAAGTAACAAAACACCATACTCAGTTACACGAAGTCTAGCAATTCTCTTCCTCAGGGCCAGACTTACTGATTGAATATCTGCCTTTCTGATATCTAGATCATGGCTTAGAAAGGAGAGGTGAAATTCTCCTGCCAGCTGGAAACAGGAGAAAGTGTTTCAGATTATAAATGTTCATAATTCTACAAAAAAATTAAGATCAAAGTATTTCTACCTTGGACATAATGATAGACGAAGGAAAAGGTCAATTTTACCATTAATTCATAAAAAAAACCCACTTTCTTTGCAGGTGGTGGAAATGGTAAGATCTTATTATAACTGTAACCTTAGGTTACCCAGTTAGATCAGATAAGTCTTTGCTGGGACAACAGAAGGAGTTAGGCATTCCAGATAGCTGTTTTGTATACCGGTATGCTACACGCTTGCACAGGCACACTCCTTTCGAAACAGTATTATAAAATGCATCATTACTTACATGTGACGTATATTAACAGCCCTTCCATTTTCTGATTTATTTATTGTTGGATCAAATAATGTTTATTCTTAAATAAGCCCCCAGGGAACCAAACATCACCATCTCACAAGGTACATGGTGCTGCCAGTTCAGCCATGGGGCAGCCTGAGAGGGCAGAACAGAGATGTTAGGCATTCTCCACCGTCCTCTGCTGCATCCTGGGGGGGGAGGAAGGTATCCCTCTGGGCCTGACAAATGGACCCTGGTTCACTTAAAGGTACCACAGGGTTTAGGAAATGGAAGTGGTCCTGCAGCCTCAGAAATCGTACATTAACTTGTCAGTTCATCACAGGTTTAGGGCACCTACCACTACTAAAAAGCAGAGTGACAGATGTACAGTTAAGCCTTTTTATATAATTACAATATGGTCTGTCTTTTGCGTCCTGCTGAGCACCTATTGATCCCCTAGGTTTTTTTAACTTGATGCAGACAGCCTTACAGATTTGATTTATAAGAGATATATTTTCTTCTTATTTTTTTTTTTTTTGACAGAAACTGAAGGCTTTTCTCCCTAACTTATTTAAGTATAGATTAAAAGTGATGTGCTGATTTGTTACTGACTTTGAGGATTTCTTTCTGTGCTGTTTGCCTCCAGCATTAAGGAGTCCACTGAACACACAGCTTGTGCATGATTCCTTCTTTTTTCAGTCTTAAGACTCATTCTAGTATCATGCATGCTGTATTCAACCAATAAAAAGGTAAACAGACAGACTGAGTTTGTGCCAGCATCTCACAATAGACTGTGCATTGGCAAAATATTTAATCAGGCTAAAATTGGATGCTGGGCCTTCCCACATGGCTTTATTTTGGCATTGCAAAATACACATTCTTTAAAGGTCAGAGTTTCCGATTTCCATATAGTAGCGCTGCTTTTCAGCTGAGAATTCAGTTCCTATTATTAGACTGTTATCTAAATTTTCACTACCAGGACTTCTGACCTTTTCTGTAATTTTTTAACCGCTGTAAATGAGCTGTCCTTACTGTGTGTTAGTTCCATACGCACACCCACATAGCCACTTCTGGTCATCCAGGTGTGGGTCAGGTGATGGAGGGGCAGCTAACGGCAGCGGTGCTGCGCAGAGATCTATCAGCCCACTCCATGTTTAGAAGAATCTAACGTCAAGTGTATGGTTCTTTACTGAATCCACAGGTTAGCCCTTCCACGTTATGAACAAGACATAACCCAAAGCAGATTAAATCATATTGTCTGGGGTTTGCTCTCTGCTTTTCTGGCTGTAACAGATACTCCTCAACTAGGCAGAAATTGATAAAAATCCAACTCGGTTTCTGACTTGTCTTACACAGGGATATGGCTAAAAGGCTTGATCTCACACAAATTGCAAGTCAGTCTTGTGTAAATAGCAGTACTAGGGCTCTGTAATGTGATCAAATAGCCACAAGCCATTGTGTCACTGAAAAAATTCTTAGAGTTAAAAGCATCTTTGTTATTTTCTGCTAAGTGTTAAAGTCTTAGACATTTTTCAAAACATAAATGTATACACAAATGATGTAATTTAGGATTATTGTACACAGCCAGCTCTTGTGGTTTTCTCTTTAGCAGGGTAGATGGTATTATTATTTTTTGTAGTTCATCTTCTAGCATATGATTTCATTAGTTTTTTTAGTCAGCAATCACATGCTCACTAAGTATCATATCAAGCAAAGGTATTTTGATAATGTTTTCCTTAATTTGGCTGTGTTTTCTGTTGCTAAAGCATTCTTGAAATTCCTTTTCCTAGCATCACTCTGTGGTCTCATATAAATGCATTTGAACAGTACAGCTTCTGCGACATCGTGCTCTGACCCTTAGTCAGCATTGTCAAGCTGCCTGCTTGACACTGCACACAGCGTTGCTTTGGCATGGCGTGATTGGGATGTCGAGTCAAATGCTGATGTGAAACAAGATGGAAAGAATTTCCTTTCAGTTTACCAGCCCTACAGGGTAATGGCCATCTATTTAACCTGAACAACAAATGAAAAATCAAAAATCCAACCTGAAGAAGTGAGTGTTGCCCATGGACGAGCTCTATTTTAGTTTTCTAGGAGAAGGTTTTATTTTGCAATGTTACACTTCCCAAAGCAGTTATACCTTAGCACAACTGTGTCTTCTGTCACACGTAGACACTAAAAACCTCCTGTGTTGAGCCTGGATCCTCCAAGGCTTCTGAAAGCTGATTCCTCCCCAAACTGCAGAAATAAACCTGAATGCAGAAGCTCCCCCGTGACTTTTGCTGCAGCTGATTCCCAGTCTTAGGTAGCTAGAAAAGAAACTTCTTTTTTTTTTAGGAAAAAAAGTATATAAGTTTGCTCTAGGACCAGAGAGATGTTTGTCAGAAGGCTCTGATGTAGTCTCCCTACCGAAGCAGGGCATGCTTTCTTTTCAAGGTACGAACTTTAGCATTTAGGAGATCACCAGCTCATTTTTTGTTTCATTTCAGAAGTCCTCATAAACCCCCTCTTGTTCTGACCCATTCCAATCTCCCAGTTTTCAGTCATTAATACCTTTCCTTTTCCACCTGCTTTCAGACACTTCTTGCTGGCATCACCCAGCGAGGCTGCACCTGGAGCTCATGCTTGAGCTTTGGCCCTGGTCTCCCCTGCAAACCCTCCCCATTTCGGGCATTGTGCGTTGTGTTGATTATTACCATCCTGGGGAAGTCATGGGCCCTTGAGAAGATCCCCATTTCAGCCATTTCTGGGAGGTAAAGAGGTGTTGTTGTCTTCTACCTTACATTAAGAAAAACTCAAGGAGAGTCCATTTGCTTCGAGAGGTTTGGCCAGGGAGGTTTACCAGGGGGGCCTGGGGTGCAGCAAGGACCCATCTCCCGAGTACCCAGACAACACCATTGTGGCTGTATCAATTTACCTCATAATTTGTCACCTGCAGAGTATTCTTACAAGCAATACGCTATAACAGGAGATGATGTTAGCATTTTCTTCTCTTTCTTTTTCTTCCCATCTTCCCTTAAAATTAGGGAATTGTTCCTGCCTGTCTTCCTGGGATTTCTGTGGATCTCTAAAGTAGTGAATTAGGTATAGATTGAAATTAGAGACAAAAATAAAATGCATTTATAGATCATATAATGTATACTCTAGAAAACAGAAAATAAATTACATTTAAGTAATTTTCCATTTCTCAGATGTACAAGACAGACCATAACCTTTCTAGGTATTAAGATGACCATTCTCAGTTCAAAACGACTAACACTGCAGTATTCTCACAAATGTTATGTGTTTTCTGATGAATGAATATGAGCAGAAAGGAAAATGAGAAATTTGACAGTCTAACACCAGCAGTGTTAATTTTCTACAGTTTTGTCATTTACTTGCAAGAAACTTAATATGTTTCTTCTATAGCTTTATCGCTCCTTCTATCAAAGCTCTATAGACTGTAATATTCTGCTCAGTGAACTGAAATATCTGTCAATATAAATGCATCTTCTCATTGGGAACTGTTATGGTATAGTGTTATGTACACTAGTATTACCTAAGGAAACATTTAAAGATTTGAAGAGTAGACATTTTCTAAAGAGAGTGGAAAACAAAACTTCTAAATTAAAAATACAATTTTTCTTGATTTAATTCAATAAGATATTTCATTCTCTAACAAAAATCATATGCATGGGGGGAAGAAATAATCCTTTAAAGAGAAACAGAAAAGAAAATACTTTTTTGGTGTCTGGAGTCACCTGCTCTGAGCTGTCTTTGTAAAAATAAACCTTATATATTGGTAAAACGATGCATTAACTGCTGTACCCAGGTCAAAGGGGAAATGAGCTGGCCAACGTATGGCAAATGTATCACTTTCCCAGCCCTAACCCTCATCCCAAACACAGATCGGGAGGAGGCTGAGGGAGGAAAAGCAAGTCAGGTTAAATGAAAAACCACAAAGATTTGTCTTGCAATTTTTACCCCAAGGGCATGGTTTCTTGCTGGAGTGCTGGTGTCAGACACAGACACCTCCTCTGTGACATTTGGGACCACCCGCTTCTTGCAAGGTGAGACCCTAAACCAGCTGTATCTCCAGGACAGTCATCAGGCAAAGAGCAGCCAGTGCCGGGAGATCTCTGTGCAAGGCAAGTCATATGAGCTGCTGTGCTGTGGTCACCTTCCCCACAAAGAGGAGAAAACTTGAGGAAAAAGTTATGAATCATGTGAGTAGAAAATAGAGTGTGTTGGGAAGAAGTTTGGTGGGAGTCAGGGGACATTTATTTCAACAGAAATTGCGTTACTGCTTGTATTTTGATTCTGATGCCTGTGATAACATAGTACACACTATTTCCGTCCTCTTTTTATTCCAGTTCATACATTTCCCGGGTTTTTTTGTCATTGAGTTCGTTCATGAGTTTAACAACAGACAGTACCGCATGCACTGTAAATATCAGAACTTTACTGAGCAGATAGCTGTAATATCAGCAGCAGCTGAAATATCAGGCTGCTGATATAATGCAAATATGCTTATTACTGTTAGAATTTCAACCAGGGAAAAGTCCAGACATTATCATTTTGAGAAATGGGAGGTTTTTTCCACCTTATTTACAGTGCACGGTTCACTGGTAAAGACTGTTAGGGCTGAAATTGCTAAAGAGCTCAACCTCAAATATGTTTGAAGATGTTCCCTGAATGAAGCAGAGCACGCTCGTAATAATGGCAATAATAAGTTCACTGCAAGGCATCTTCTGGAAAACTTGTCAGTACTACAGAAATTATGTGCAGAAAATACTGGCACTCACATCTGATTTAATATCAGCTTTCTGTACTTTATGTCATATTTGCAAAAGGGACTGTAAATACAGGCACGTGTCTATCTGTCCAGCTGCCTTTTAGGAAGAACTCAGGGGAGAGCTGCTGGGGAAACCCCTGGGGGTTGGGGTTGGGGGGGGGCACTGCCTTTGCATGAGCTGGGGGGGGGGGGGGGGGGGGGGGGGTCCTGTGCCTGAGCTGGCTTTGGCACCTTGAGAAGGTCAAAGACTGGCATTTCCACTCTGAACTGCTGTCTGATGCTGATCTTGGTTACACCTATTGCCAAGCAATTTAATTGACTGCTGCCTCAGTTTCCCCGTTCTCTGTTAGACACAAAGAATTATACCTGCATGCTGCAACTGCTCAGCTCAGGGACGTATTTGGAACCAGCTAAAACCTCTGGGAAGTGTTTTGTTTGGGAAGCTCTGAAAATAATGTCTTGTCTGTATGTGGAGTGACAATTATTATAAATATATGATCTTTTTAAGGTAAACTTGAAAAAAAATACTATACCTTAATGCACTGGGAATTAATTTTATTTTATTATATATAATGTTGTAGATGCACTTGCCAGCATTACATTAACAGACCATTAAAGCGCTTTAAGTGGGCATGACTAAATTCTCAGGTTGATGACCTGAAGTGTTTTCATTTTTAACATGGCTTAAACCACTAAAGTACGCTTGAAACACAGACATTTATTATTCCTTTGCTCTCACAGTAAGTTACTTAACTCAGCCATCTAATCATGGAAAGAGGCAGAAATAGCCGATTAGAAACCAAAGGCAGCTGAAATGAAGAGTTTTAGAAACAAGCTATAGGCTACAGAACCACAGGCAGATCCTAATGCAGACCAGCATCCTTTTACTGGTGGGCTGTGAGTACCTGGAAGGACGTTTACCTAATACCATACGTAGCTGGTGATTTAAATTCCTCATCTGCCATCAGCACAGTAAGTGGGATAAAACCTTTAGGCCTGCTGTTTGCACAGCATAAATGCTGTTGGCAGCTGGCACAGAAGCTGCTCTGCCACTTGCAGAGGATCTGGGCTGGAGGAACCTGCCAGAGTGGGAGATGGAGCATTTTGCAGTGATGCTGGTTTTGGAGATACCCAGCATGTAAGAGCAAAGCTGGACTAATACCTTACCATGTTCACTCTTTCCAGCTTCTCCAGGACCCTTGATAAATCCTTGCACTGAGGATTGACTCTAATATGTAGGGGACATGGAAGAGAAGGTAAGCAAGGCCAATGATTATTAGTATTTTTACACAGATCACCACAGTTATACCTAGTTCAGCCTGAGTTTATTTCCTTGATAGGAGTGGCCTTCAGAAAAAAAAAAAATAATAATGGGAAAATGCCAGGAAGATGAACAGTGGTTACATATGAAAAGCTATTTGAGTCATTGATGCACAGGAGGAAGCAGCAGCAGTCCTTAGAAAAACCTGTTGCGTTTATGGTGGGTTTTTTATTTTGGACAGTGCTGTTGGTTATTGTCTTCTTCATTTGAAATAAAAGAATAATGTAATCCAACATGTAAGAAACGAAGCACTTGAGTCCCACTTGTTCATATGCAACCATAGGAAAAATGAACAGATGGAGTACATACGTCTCCAGGCATGTACTCCAGAGCTGTGCTGGACTCCAATGTGCTTTGTGTGGGACTGTCTAGGGATATAAAATTATGCCTACTCTTTCCTGACACTGAGATGTAAATGCTAAATCCACTGTCCCAGTACAGTACTTGCGCTAGTAATGGAGGAAATGGACTGGATCATCCAAGGAATGAGATGATGTCCTTGGCCCAAAGCCTCCAGAATTGCCCCAGCGAGGAGTATGGCCCAGCAGCATTCATGAATCTGGCCCATGCATCAACACTATCGTGTATAAACTGCCTTGTATAAAGCGATGTGCTTGCAACAATTAGGTTTTGCTATTATGCCTGTTTCTGTTGAGTGCATATTGTTGAGTTTAATCAGTGAAATGAATTTGTTAATGAACTTGTTAATAAGCTTGCCATAGTGGAATTTGGAGTTTTTTTCTGTTCCTTTTTTTTTTACTATTGTTTCCATATTAAAAAAAAAAAAAAAAAAGAAAAAAAAAAGAAAAGCTACTGCAGCTGTTTGGCAGCTTGTGTTTTTGCTTTAGGCAAATGATGAGAATAACTTCAGCTACAATTGCTTTGATGTAAAGAAAAGTTAATAGAAATTTTAGTAGCAATATAAGCTAAAGAGAGTTTGAGCTCATGACCTTTGCATTGTAATGAAGCCAGTTTAACTGCCAGGCTGGCAGTCCTTCATTCCCATACATGAGATATTCAGTTACTGAGACTGGGAGAACAGTTTTGGAAGAATTCAGAAAGGTTTGTTCTGACTAATTTGTACGCAGTTCTGTGTCTATTAGATACTTACAGCATGTGTCCTGAGCATTAGTCACAATATCAAGGTATATATACAAAGATACAGGTTTAATACATGTAATTAACTATGAAATATTTAGGAAACACAGACCTTATTTAGGGCATTCCCCTGTGTTTCGAAGTGATCCCTGTGGCTGGCAGTACAAGGGAGAGCTGAGCATCACAGAAGAATTTCAGTCCCCAGGATACTTTGGGCCAACATCATCCTTTGCTTCTCTTACCAAGCAGTAAGCCAGCTCCACAGGCTGGTCTGTCCACAGTATGGCCACAAGTCCCAGCATTACTATTGTTCCCACCTGGATTTGTACAGTGCTTACCTTGCATACGTGTTGCAAACAGACAAAATTCCTGTAGGCTCCCACGTGCCTTCACAAGCCCTCCCCAGGCATGCTGCAGGTCGCTGAGCTGTCCCACTGAGCTCCCAACCGGTCTGCTGCTGGAGGACCAGCCCTTGCTCAGGTCTGTCCTGCCTGTGATCCAGTAGCATGTTCCTGGTGCCACCAGTAAATTCCAGAGCACAAAAGCCTTGCTCGAGGAGCACTGCTCAGTCTGCTGGTGTGGTTTTTCCTCCCCCCGTGACTTCCCCACCAAACAATAAGGCACAACAATGAAGTGGTGTGATGAGATTTCTCTGACTGCAGCCTGTGTCATGGTGACAGTGGCAGCAGGTTTTGGCCTTAACAACCTTATCAATTTTCTATCAAAGCACTGGAAATCAGGAAGATGACTGCAAAAACCTCCATGCTATTAGTGCAACATCCCCAGCACCTCACAGAAAGAGACAAGGCTGTCAAACATCTCTGCGTGTTAAAATGCTGCTATCAGGGTGCTGCACAGAACAACTTTCTTTCCCTCATTCTCAGTAAATATTATGAAACACCTTTTGCTTGGCAGAAACATGAAATTCACTCATGAGAGTGAGAATTGTTATAGGGTACGTGGTAAATAGAGTTTTATACTCTCTTTATGTTCCATGAGCGTACACAAAGATTTCATTAACGTTTCAACAATGAAAACTGTTTCGCACACAATAGTTAAAATGGATATGGACTGGGTATAGCTCACTAAACTGGTTGGATGTCTGGGAGAAAAGCTTCTATAAGGGAAGCGCAGGTGAGCGCCAGGAAGGGGTGCTGGGCAGGGCTGAGGCTGCTGTGGAACTGCTCTTGATGGGATTTTAACAAGGGACTGGGCACCCCTCTGCCAGCAATGACACAGACGGTGTTGAGTCCTGCTTTGGAGTCCCGGGTGGACTACAGGATCCAAGGAGATCAGTCCCTGCGTTACTCTCCCTGTCTATCACTAAACATTCTGTACCTGCAAATAGTGTTTAAGGGGCAATAGCACTTAGGTATGAACATGACATAGGCACGAGAGGAACAAATTATATGATTTAAAATTCATTTCTTCCTTTGAGATGAAAATTACCCATTTTGGCCAGACACTCATCCTTGCCCTGTGCACCTCTTAACCCAGTCAGGCACCTCGCCCTGTCCCTGCGCCCCAGGGATTGCTTGCTTCCTGATGAAACTTGCATTAACCCATAGGTTAGACATCCTGATGATCTGCTAGCTCAGGTTTGCTTATTTTTGGGAGGTTTCAGCTTCTCATCCCTTTCTAGAGCTATATTATAACAGACTTAGCATATGACACGAAATAGCCCTCACGTGAAGTGCTACAGCATTGCGTTGTGCCGCAGGACAGCCTGGCACAGGAGCACAGGCTGCTGCAGAAACCATTCCTCTGTTCCTGGAGCAAGGGCAAGAGCACACTCATGCCAAACCTGCAAAGCCAGAGGTTGAAATTGTCTCCCACTGAGATCAGAGCAGTACAATAAACTGATTTTCATTTTGTTCCATGGGAAAAGTAACTTGCACTATACCTTACCCTTACGTATGTCGTTAAGTATTTCCTAGTTTATTGTCATTGTAAGTGCTAAATTTTACAAAAGGAAGACATACTCTTTAGGATGAATATGGGGTTTTTTTTTGGAACCTCACAAATCTATCAAAGAAAGTATTTTATAATAAATTCACAACTGCCTGTGCGAAATGGATGAACCGAGCAACTCCATTCCCATTCATCCAGTGGATCAGTAATGGAGAATTTCCAGCCAACACAAGCTAGCAATTTCCTTTTATGTTCTGACCCATAGGCTAGGGTTGTGTTTGGTTGAATGTAGTGCCAAAGGTTATAGAAAACAGCTTTTGAGGCCAAAACAGCCATGACAATTTCAGACAAAGTGCCATGGTCAAAATATTTCCACCACTCCTGTTTCCAGGTCCGCACAGTCTCCAGAGCTAAGCTGGTTACTGGTCACCAGCATGAGTATGTCTGGATTGAGGGCTGAAACGTAATAACAGAGATTGCTTTGGAAATGCAATGGGAGAGCCTGACAAACATTATGTTGTGTTTGTTCACCTTCAGCTGTCCCAAGAGGATTGCACAAACTGCTGTGGGCTTTTTCATATACACCAGACAGCTGCCCTTATTTATGACACCCTTTTTTTAACATTATGAGGCTTTAACCTCACACATCATAAAACTCAAATTAAAATGTGTCCCTTCGAGCTTTCACATGGTGTGTGCAAACGACGTAAAGTGAAGTGGGAGATGAACAATGACAACAAACTGCATCCTGCATCACAGTTAATGCTAACCCAGAGTTTAACCTGACAGGTTTTATCTCACACTTTACGTATAACGTTTTGAAGAGCATCCTTTAACATTCCTTTACACTAGATTAGTTTAGATTAGGATCTTCAGAAGCATTAAAAATGGTCAATGTCTATATAGTCCCTGACAGAACAGAAAAATGCTTCCCACTTCTGGTGGTACAATATAAGATAATTTACCTGCAATGAGAAAGCTGCTTTTGCATTTCAAAGCCCACAGCTCCACTTTTCTCTCTTTCTCCTGCTTTCACTGCTGAGAAAGGAGCACAGATGCAACAGTGCTGAAACTTCATTAGATTTGCGTTAACTTTTGTGTGAAGGAATAGGAGCTGTAGGTTTTAAGGTTGAAAAATAGTGTCTTCTGGGAGAATATCTTGCTCAGCATCTCATTTGTGTTACCAGCTTCACCACGAGCGGTGGGAATGTTGGAGGCGGCAGTATGGCAAAACACGTGTCCCTGAAGAGAGGCAGTTTCTATGCACACAAAACTTTAAAGGTGAAAAATTAATCCCACCAGCATTCCCACAGGCAGATACTAGGTTTCCCTCCTAGAGATGAAAAATGCTCAACTTCCTAACACTCCCTTGCACATGAGCACTGTGTCCTTCACTCTGCCTTTGCTCCACAACACGATGGTGGTTACCATGAGCTGATGAGGGTGAGGAAAATGATGCCCCCATCATGTGCATTTTCCCAGCACGCTGGAAATCCCACCATGCAGCTGCAGTTCCTGGATGAGTAGATTTGAAGTGTGGTTTCTGCGGCAATACCACAGCCATCAGTGGCTGGCCTCAGTGGATGCTGATACCAGATGGCGGTGCTGGGACACAGATAGTCATCTCATTAAGTAGTATTCATGCATATTACACTGCTCGGTTACTTTAAGTGAACCTCTTTAGTTTATAAATACAGGAAAGATGGAGACGTTTATGAAAGAAATAAAGAACAGAGAGCTGGGGGACAAAAGACTTTTCACCTTGTAAGAGAAGATGAATATTGAAGGAGAAGAGGAGATGGATTGGGAGCACATTTTTGAAGGTTGGGATGGTTTTCCCTTTCCTTTTGTTTCTCCCCCTTTTCATTTCAATGAGAATTGCACAGAATAATAATCTACTTGTTTTGTCTGTGTGATAATTGCATTGATAATTTAGTATGATTTAAATAATCAAATTCAGAGTGGTTTTTTAATGTCAGAGTCTGAGAAAGGGTTTTCTTTAATCTCCAAAGATGCATATTCATGATGCCATTATAGATATAGATAAAGAAATTACAGTACCATTGTCTGCTTCAAACAAGTCATCCATTGCCTGCTTTTTAAAAAAAGATGAAACAGTCAAAACACAAGATGATTGATTTGTACTTTCAAAATTCACCTCCTTTCACTTTGATGAGAGGACTTCTTTACCTATCAACAGATGTTCTTGTCATTTAACATCTGTCCAGCATAACCTGTACTCAGGTCTAAGTCCCATGTCAAGAAAATTCACGCCCTGATGATTTTCTGCCACCTCCAAATCAAGTTTTGCTCTCGCTGCCACAGCAGAGCAGGTCCTCGGTGTGCTAACCGTGTCTTTTGTGCCATGCTGGTGGTGCTGTCCTGAATACTGAGCTCGGGACACAGCCGGGGGCTGCTTCTGCCTCCCAGGGCGTGAGCCATGGGACATCCCAGCAACCACGTCCATACCTTGGTTCTTCCTCCATTTGTCTGCTGGGCTTCAGCTGGCAAATGCAGGACCCCCATTTTGTGTGCCACTATTCATTTTCTAAGCATAGTATATCCCTTTTTTCTAGATAATTGTATGTCTGGTTGGAGGTACAGATGTTGTTAAATGAGGAAAAATAATGGTTGTAAAATAAAGAATGTGAGAACAACCCTGCTGGAGTTTGTGGGAATTTTGGTCAGGGTATGTTTACATGAGTAGGTCACAAGAGACCTCATTGCAGTGCACAAGATAATGAACCCATGATAAGAAGCAACTCAGATTTTAGTAACAGTCTCTTTTTGTATTGGATTTGAACATTTTCTGGATCAAGATTTAACTAATTTGTTGTACAAGATAATGAAAATACCTCAAGAAGCATCTTTATGGAATAATATTTGTCTTTGAAGGGGAAAAAAACCCTATTCCAGAAATATTAATATTAACATACCACGGGTCAAAGTGCTGTGATTTTGTTAAGCTTAAAATTGAATCTGTTATATATTACCATGCATTGATAATAAAATGCATTTTTTAAGAGAGATAGCTACAGGATAACAACTGACATACATACATCAGTGAGACAGAATTTAATAGCGGTGAAGACTGATTTATCTTTGCTTTCTGACACTGCTGTGGTATTGCCATTTTGAAATCCACACCACAGGGTAGAAAAAATGTCAAGATGTGTGGGAAAATATTTTTTTTTCTGTGAATTGCCTGATATTTACATATGAAAATATTATATTGAAATCACTTGAACGAGCCACAGACTAGGGTGTCGTGTTTAAGAGACAGAAGAATCCAGCTGAGAAAATCAGATGTAAGAGATGGGTGAATCATTTAATGCAGATTCCTTACTTACCTATTTTTGGTTCTTTTGTTCACAAATTGTCTGGAAATAGCTCGTGAATTTTCTCAATTATATGTGCCTTAGTCACTAGGCCAATTTTGTAGATAGCTTGTTATATGTGCTGTGAGAATTGTTTGCTGTCTTGTGGACCTGGCATGCCATTTGGTGGTTATTTTTCTTTCCATCCATTGGAAGGATGAAAAATTTAGGCTTTCTGCATGATCAGTTTTACATAAACTTTCAAAATGTACTTACCATTGTTTTTATTTAAGGTTTGCATATACCAATGCTCATAGGAATTGGATTAGAATTCAAATAAAATAAGCAGAATTAAAACATGTTTTCACAAGAATGGAAAATGTATGCCTTGATAGAAACCTGTGCAGTATAACTGAAATAACAGCAGGAAGGGGGTGGATAAATTATTTATTCTCCATGTACATACCAATATTTTTTTATATGTATTATTGAGCTGAGCACGGAAGAGCTGTTGCTAGTTTCTTGCCTTCGTACATAATTCCTTTTTAAACTGGAACCAGGGTTTTTCCAGTTTGGTTAGTTTGTAACAGCAGGGACTGCTGAAATATGGGCATTCTCAATACAACTTTTCTTCCTTTCTATGTTTTCCTTTCTTTCTATCCCCCCCCCCCCCCCCCCCGCCCCCTTCCCCCTTCTTCCTTTCTTTCTTTCTGGCAGAGCCCCAGTAGAAAAGGAGAACACAAAATTTATTGCATAGAGCAAAGCCTCACTTGAACCTCTGGCCAAGCAGTTGATTGTCATTGTACAAAATTTGTAGTTAAACTGATGTTTAATCCCTGGACAATTTAGTCTGTCTGCTGTGAAGTCTGAGCTAATGTAGAGTAATTCCTAAGTGGGCAATTCAGGGAGGGTTGTTTTTTAAAAAAAACTTTTTTTAATTATTATTATTCTTTATGAATAAATGTTTCTAAAAAAATAATGATGGTTGAAATTAAAAGAATTAGATTTTTTCTTCCATTTTATCTGAGGCAATTAGTTACTTCATTACCAAACACAGCTTTTACCAGTGGCTGTGATGAGGTGCAGTGTTTCCATTTTTTCAGACTCAGCCATCAAAGGCTTTCAGTTCATGCTTTTAAAGGGGAAAAGATTTCTCCAGTAAGTAAATAATTTGCAGTGTTCAGATCAAATTATTGTGTGTAGTTAAAAGTATTGAGGGCATATTGAAATAAATAAAAGAATAAAAAAAGGAAAATGTTGAAAAGGCAGTTATTCAAGCTATGGCATCCGCTAATATGACTAAACCAGTTTTTTATAAAACGCACCCCCGTTTACTATAACATGCCTTTCAAGTAATGCTTCGTATTGGTTCATTTTGACCACTGGCTCTGCCCCATGGCTATCTGCCTGGTGCAAGAGAAGCACGGGAGTAAATTAGAATTAATACATTAATTTTTAGCATATTAGCTATGTCCAAGAGCATTGAGGGCTACAGCTGAGAGCACTGGGTGCACAAGAGAGGCAAATCTGGACGGGGGGAGAAATCTGCATTTAATCCATGCTTTGCAACACAATGAATAGCAGAAACCCAGCCCGAGGATCGCAGGAGTGAGAAACCCATGGGAGGAGAAAAAAGGCCTTGGGAAGATGCCCCCCAGCCCTCAGAGCCCTCTGAGGCACCACACACCATCTTGTGAACTGCAGAAGAGCTTGTCCATGGGCTGGGATGTTTTCCTCTTTGGATTTTAAATACAAAGTTTAGCAGATAAACATCTGACTGTCCTAAAGAGATACTGACTGTCCTGGGTGTAACACTGACTTCCTACTCGGTAAAATGCCTGAATGCTACAAAAGGCTCAGAATAACAGCAATAACGCACAAGCAATCTGCAACTTATACATTGACATTTAATGATTGGACTTGATCTCAAAGGTCTTTTCCAACCTAAATGATTCTATGATTCTATGATTTAGTCTTAGAATTAAGCTGTTACTATTTCTTGCTTATCCCTCCCAGGTTAAATTTTTTCTACTTCCAGGAACATTTCCAGAGAAGGAAAAAGGCATCTGCTTTTTTGGAACCCTCCACACAAGTACCAGTCCGTGAGTGTTCAGGTCAGTGTGATGATCCCAATATTTACTGCTCACACCCTGCCTCCAGACAACCTTTTCTGCACACAACAGTTTGGTGTTTGATTGCCCCTAAAGGTCCTGCCTTGCTTGGACAACGTCCCCCAGCACTTTATTGAGATCTATCAACCCATTTTTGCTTGCCATTTTATCACAAAGCCTTTTAAATTTCATTTTATGTGTTAAAAATGCAAACTGCTGCCTGGATCATTGAGTACCCCCCTTGCTGTAGTACCAGCCATGTTTCACTGCTGGCCAGGCAACTGTTGCCTTGCGATTTCCTGAGTAGTGTAGCTCCACTGGGAGAAACCCATAATTCATCATTTTTTACATGTAAAAGTCAACAGCCCTCTTATCACAGGGAGGAAAGGAGAGCGCAGTGGGGACTTGGCAACCAGCTTGGCTAATGCATGGAAAGGCAGGGAAAACTCCAAGAAGACATGTCCTAGGAAAGGGAAAAATGACTTTTTAAAAGAAGGAAACATCAGCATTAGTTTTGCCTGTGTATTTTATACCCAGTTCTCATAATTTTCAATTATGCAAGAAGTAGTGCTTTATGTCTGAAAAGACAAATATTCAATGAAAGTAGTGAATATTTTTACTGCATTTTTAGATTCATAGCATTGGCAAGAATAAGATGCGAGTAACCAGCTCTAGTTTTATGAAACTTCGAGGTGGCTCACTCAGTTCCAACCTATTGTGCCTTTGCCCCTGATATCCCAAAGCCAAAGGAGCAGCACTGTCTCGTCCACTTCATGCCACTCACCTGTTTCCCTCCACACCAACATGTGTGGTGCTGACATGTGTTGACAGAAGCTCTGCTTGTCATGTATTGCTCCATGCATGAATGACTTCTCCATGAAGCTCTGCATCCCTGGGGATAATATTTCTAGGATTAACTAAAAGTCATCACAACCCCAGTGGAAGAGATGAGTTACATTGATTGTTGATATTAACTTGCAAGGAGATTGAAGAGCTTGACCTTGTGAAGAAGAGAGTGAAAATCTAGGAGACCAAACTGGAACACACATTATTTGAGAAGCCACCAGCCCCTTCCAGTGGGGAAAGAGAAACTGCAGAAAGTTTAAATATGGAGAGGCCATCAGACCTTGTATGGGAAGTAAAGCTGAAAACTTTCTTTTAAGTAGATTTCCTTACCTAAAGAACAAAATAAATAAAACCAAGAGCATGCTGAAATAATTATATATATATATATATATATAAATTGGGATTTTTATAGAAATGTTACTTTTTTTGCAGGCTAAGATCTAATTATTGCTTGAGATACAGCATTAAGGGGACATTCCCAGCACGCTAACATGCAGCAGAGATGGTGATACAAGCTGGTAGGTTTTATTCGGAAAAAGATGTATTTTGAAGTTGTGTTCTAAGGCACAAATCTAAGTCTTTTGTGACCAGCCCCCACAGAAGGGTGTTCTGCTACCTCTGTGCCAGGGCAGTGTGGCTGGGGGGAGAAGGGTCTTTGGGGACCATTTCCCAGAGCACTCCCGCTCCTCAGCCTTGCCTGGGATGTCTTCAGTAAAGACTGAACATGGGCCAGTTATGTGCTAACAGGCTGTTAAGGTGGTTGGCAGATTTTCAGGGGTGATTGTGGGCACATCTGAGATGTGAAATTGCAAGTGAAAACTGCCCAAATCCACTTGTTCCACTACAGACTTAAACAAAAGAAAAGTTGGATTGAACCTTGTCACTTTAAGGGAAAAACAATTTGCTTCCAGAAATTTCTCTCCTTATCATAGCCACTCAGCCTTATCCTCTAGCCAAGTTCAGTGAAACTCAAACAAGCTCAGCTTCATCCTTTGCTCAAAAACGCTCAGTGAAATGGGAGATTGTAAAGAAGAAGCTTTACGGTGCCAGCAACTGGAGTGAAAGGTTGATGTGCTAAATCTTTCAGCAATACCATAGATTGCTATTCCCCCCCAAATCCCCCTCCCTGTTGTCTTGTCAAAGTAAATATTAGTTACATTTAATTATGGATTCAGGACTGACTGCTTTCATACAAGGAATTAACATCAAGTTGAGATCTTTTTTCTGGTGTGGCACTGTGTTATGAAGCCCCAAAGGCAGGCGGCACAGTTGAGGGCACCATGTGAGGGTGTCATTTCTCATCAGTTATATTTGCATCACCAAACCCTTGTTTACCTGCGCTTCTCTGGTGATTGATTGTGGTGGTGGCTGTAGGTGAAGGAAATGGCTAGAGCTGATGCTGTCCATCATCAGATACTAAACTGCACTGCCTGGAAATATTGTGAGTCAGGACTTCAGTTTCTTAAGTACCAAAATTAATGATTCTTTTTCTTGGCTGATGAGAGCTCTGAGTCTAATTAGTTTCCTGTCACACCAAGCAGCACTGGCAGAAGAGGAAATAGTGGGGGAAAGAAAGTGAATCTCAGGGAAAAGATGCATTAATTAAAAGGTCAATTTGCTCTGGCCGCGTTTCTCTCTTCTCTTCAGATTTCCTGTTTACTTCATTTATAGCAAGTAAAGTCCAAATCCGCCATTGTATTAACTTAGAATAGAAAACTGTGTAAAATCAGATTGCTACAAGAAAATACATTTTCCTAAGGTAATACTGGGACAGCACACATCTTTAACCTATCATAATCGCAAACTGAAGAGCCAGGAGCAGTGCATTAGGCAACCAATTACCTGAAACAGTCTTCAGAGTGATGTTGTCCTGGTAGTGCTGCAAGACTCTTCTATTTTTAAGACGGCAAGTATGCCGGGCACATATGAGAAATTAAAACATGTTGGACTTGGTTAGCCATTGAAGCTTTAGTGTTCTTGCTCCAGCCCTCTTCCCTGGGTGGGCGACATGGGGTCTACCAGGCACTGTGTCTTTCCAAAAGCAGCTGGCCATCACCTTAGTCAGGGCATTAGTCCTCATGGTGTGCCCAACATTAAGCTGCACCACTGCTTTTCATGGGAGCCATGCAATGAGGACTGACACGTAGGTTTCAGCTCTATTTCATGACATCTGCCATCCCCAGTAACTCAGAGAGAAATATTTGGGTGGTTAACACAGCTAATGCCTGTGGTTCACCCAGTGTGCGCATTTTGAATGGGGGAAAGGGAAAAAGATTAATATTTTAGACAGTTGAAGACAGGTATTTGGAGAGAAAAGTAGTTGCCTGGCTGACACTTGAGTTAGCTGCCCATGCATTTGTGCAAAGTGAAAAACTCAAACAGTAGGTAAATTTCTCATTTTGAGACATTTGCTATTCCCTAGCAGAGCACCTTGCCCCATATACCCTGGAAGGCTTAAAATACGATACATCTTCTCGATGTATTTCAGGAGAAAGTCTCTCCCTGGGAATATTAGTGACTTTACAACTGGAGAAAATAAATTCTGCTTTACCTAAGTAATGCAGCTTCGAGTGCGAATCTAATTTTAGATCCCCTCTGTCACCTCTAAATCTTTGCTCCATGTCTTTCCCAACTTGATAGAAGGGCATATTTAATTATCAAGAGTCACATTTGTATGGACAGATCTTTCATCAACAAAGAATATGTCTTTTGGTTTTGTAATTGTTGAAATCCCATTATTTCTCATCTTTGAGTAACTGAACATATAAACTACATCTGCAGTATGCATTTGAAGCTGGTGATCTAAAGCAGGCACAAGAAGGTAGCAGGTTATGTGTGCAGAGATAGATATTCCCTCCAACTTTTATTTCTATCTCCTAAAATATTAGGCAAAACTTTATCCCCATCAGGCCTGTGAGTTAGGAATCTTCATTAATATTTGTGCGTTTCTCCCTGGGAATCCGTTGGATCTGCTCCTCTCTGTCTGTCCCAAAGTTCTTGCTGGGATGTGCTTCTCAGTGACACAGTGCAAGGCTTCTGCTGTGTCTTCCAGGGGACACCCTACTTCTCACATTTTAGGTGGCTCAAAGCACAGATCCTGTTGTGCTCAAGCTCTCATCCTCCATGAGGAACTTGCCATAAACACGGGGTGAAGCGTTCCTTGTTAGGGCAGCTAGTGCCTAGCCTGTACTCCAACGCTGTAAAATTGCACCACTCATGAGCACACATTGAGCAGTTTTCTGTGGGTTTCTCCTCTGAAAAAAAGTCTGAATCAGTCTGTGCAAGAAAAATGAGATGTGAGGGAGAATTTGTTCTTTGTTGCATTTCTTCAGTGATAAGGCTTCAGATGTGAACTGCTCCCATTTTTTTTCCCTCATTTCTGATTTGTAATAGAGAAAATGCTTTGGAAATCCACTTGTTGTTTTCAAGTGCCAATAATGAGACACTTCCCAAAGACCACAGCACAGCTTTTGCAGCAGCAGCTTACTCCTGCTTAATCTAGTGACACGCTGTGTAGAGAAATACCAAATAAATAAGATCTAAAGCACTCACTATAGCTACCTAGATGGGCAAAAGCCTGCCACAAAACTTTGCTGGTAAGGAATTACATAGTCAAAGGCAAGAGGCATGGTACTTTGATGCTCGCTGAGGCAGAGAGCAGAGGGAGGAGCAGACGGATGCCTGCCAGCGCAGCAGGAGCTTGGCAGATAGTGCCAAGATGTGAACTGGGGTCAGTTACCCAATATATCTTTAATTATCAGGGGTAAAGAGAGAGGTGTCTGGGTGTACCCATGGTGAGATATTTCAGTTAAGTTGAGTGGGAAGACTGAGGGAAACTTCCAAAGGGTTTAATAAAAGTAGGAGGGAGGACAGCAGTACGGCAGATTAAATGCTGCGCTGACAAATGCAAATGTACCTTAATTCATATTAGACATTTCTAAAGTGCAAGTTTGTTTTGATAATTACTCAGATAACATTATGAAGGTCAATTAAAAAAACCAAAACCACCATAACGTCACAGCTTGGATGGCACCTCTGGCCATTGAGTCCAAAGTCCTGCTCACTGCAGGGCCAACGTTCGGTCATGCTGCTCAGCTCCTTGTTCAATCAAGTTTTGATTATCCTGAAAACATTGCGTGCCAAGAATTTCTGCCTGAGATTCATTACTGCTCCATTAAAAAGCTGGTCTTTAGTCTGCAAATTTATTTTGTTCTGACTGGTACATGAAAAGTCATAAACCAATTCATGAGCTGAAAAATGCTCATCTTCCTGCCACAGCGATTTGACAGATGCCAACTTTAATTCTGGCTTTCCTAAAGCCTCTGTGCGGTTTTGTGGAGGAAGGCGAGCTGCGATACGGCTTCAGTGGCTCTTCTGAGGAACAAACCTTCATCACTAATAGAAGAGGATGTCTGATATACTCCTTGAATTACAATATTGCAGACAAGTATTTAAAAGGCTTTTGTGTTATCAGTGCACATACTTAAGTAGTAGCTGCTCAGAGAGAGGGAGAGAAAGTGTGGGTGTACACGGAGTGTTTAAGGGCACATCCTTTCATCACACTCACAGCGTGGGGCTGTGCCTGTCGTGCAAAGCAATCCCTCACCTTTCCATCCCCTCAGATTCGAGGAGCAGCAAGGTGTTTGCTGATGATTGTAGGGGAAATAATCAGAAGATGAAGAAGTTTCTGCCATCTGCTCCTCAGGACAACTCAAAGTCTGCATTTGGGTTATCTCCCTGTAGTGGTTCTGGCTTTCCTCCCAATGACAGTGGCCTCGTTAGGACTCTGACTTCTCAGCAATGCATGCTCTGCTCTGCTATCTTACACAGTGTCACAACCAGTTTAATACCTTGTTCAACATCTAATTGAGCACCACGTGCTTCAGGAGGAGCAAAAAGCAAAAGAAGGATTTGGACGTGATATCACCTACTCTCCATTATGATCTCTTTCTAATTTCTCTTAACTAGTGAATGATTTATGTTCAGTTTATACCTTCTGCAAGGGCTTGGGCTGCTGTGGCATTGAACCATCTATTAGCCTTTGATATGGACCAGTCTCTCTCCAAATTCTGCTCTACCCTCAGCCTCTGCCATGCTCACTTCCTTCTCTCTGAAAACATTTAGAGTCTTCCAGCTGCAGGATTGAAACCTCCTTTCACCCAGCTGCAGGACTGAAACCCCCCAAACCCTGCCCCAGGCCCTAGGGCACCCCCAGCCACCATGACATGCTGCTGTCTCTGAGTCCTCAGGGTCTTCATTCTTTGTTGCTTTTCATGATACTTTTCAACCCTTCCAGCCAGTCTGATCTCTTTTCCTCCTTAAACAGCCTGTGCCCAGCACTCACTCTAATTTTACCCCTGTCCATCCCAGGGCTTTGCCCTCAGGTCATTAAGATTTTATTCTGTTTCTGCTATTTCAGTCCTTTCCAGTCTCTCTGTGCACAAATTTTAAGAAAGTTCAGGCAGGGTCATCACCTTTGAGCACTGTATGGTAATGCTGACAACCTGCCTGGCACTAACACCGAGGTCTGTGCAGTCTGCAGCACATCCTGTCACACCTGAATTCCTCTTCTGCATATCTTTGCTTCATTTCCATCATTGCACTAAATAAAATATGAAATTATAAGCAAAGAAAAGAGAAAAAAATAAACTTCAGGAGTCCAGTTGAAGGAAGATGAAGCAGAGCTTCAGAAGCCACCTAGTGAGTTGAAAAATCTTATGGGTGCAGCTTGAGCATTTTGATGGGGACTGCACTAGTTGGACTTGATGATTGTAAAGGTCTTTTACAACCTAAATGATGTTATGATTCTATGCTATGATCTGTCCAGGGGCTGATGTGGCATCCTGACCTCTGGTTTCTGTTCTCATGGGATGAAAATCCGTAGACTCACTTAAGAAGTCTTGATCTGGGGCAAAGTTCGGTTAATCAATACTTGTGACTATCAGACTGCCCATACCCAGCACAATGCAAAGGGATTATTTTTGCTTACTCCATCACCTCCTGTAAGAAATCTCAATATAGAGCTGAAGGAACTCTCTTTCACTTTGATCTGAGCAAAGCAAGGTTCTGTGCTATTTGGATATATTTTTCTCGTCATTGTTGCTGTAAAAAAAAGGATAAAAAATGGGGGAAACCACCACACCTCATACTTTAATTTTCTGTAGTTGCTCATTGCATGTACTTGAATTGTCTTTATTACCATCAGCAATGCAAGGCTAATATTTAGACTTCTAGCAATGCATACAAGAGACAAAGCAATAAATGCATTTTTGTGACTCATAAATAAGCCTTTTCTGTAGTCAGTGCAGCAAAGACATCAGCTCTCTTATCGGTAACATACACATTGTGGACTGTTAATAACATTGCCAATCATCAATAAGAGTGCTATAGCATAGTGTCTTGAAAAATAAGCTGAAAAAAATTAAACAAATTAAATTACTTTCAGTCCACAGTTAATGCTGCAGGGTGCATGAGCATTCTCCTTTGTTTATGTCACATCCTATCTTAGGGAATAAATATGGGTTTTTTAAAGGTACTTCAGCACTTGGTTTGTGTTATTTTAGTTGGAAAAAGGATACTAAATTCCTTAAAAGATTAAGCCTACCTTCTTATTTATTACTGTCAAACCTGATTCAGTAACCTGTGAAAAGATTATAGAATTCTTACGATACATTTCAGATTGTTTTGAGGAGAGTCTTCCGTCTGCAGGGCAGACCTACTTTTTGCTGCATTTCACTGTAGATTTTACTGCAGTGTGGGGAACGCTTTGCAGCATGCAACCATGAGTCAAGTATTTCACATTAATCTTTCAAAAAATTTCACTCTAAAGAGCCCGAATTACTGCCAGGTTGTTTTGCTAGATGGCTGGCTGTAAATGCTCAGGCAGCAGAGCATGGCCCTGGACCCAGAGCCAGCTCCCACCTGGGTTCTGAGTTTATGGTGTACAGCAAGGAGAGGCACAGAAATCTCATGGACTTATGGGTTATCTCCTCAAATTAATAAATGTGTTTATGGCCATTGTGTCAGCCCATGGGAGGAGTGCACACAGTTACTACACCACCTACTGCATAATTCATGAACCAACACCAGATGGGCAGCTGTGCCAGCGAGGTGGGGATGAGCAGTGCTTTGGCTTGTAGAGGGTCTCCGCTCCACATCCCAGACCAGCTGATGGAACCACATTCCCTGCCAGTCACTCAAGCTGCATGTTCCCTTCTACCCACAAACCTTCTGAGACCTGTGTTGAAGAAGGAGAAGCATGGCATACCATGCAATTGAGTACCGTGACATAAAAGAAAGGTCAGCTAAAAGAGACACCATACAAACCAGTTGGAAGAAGGTGTCTAGGATGATGCCTTCCAGGACACCCACCAACAGACAGGTTGCACTGGAGATGGTAAAGTTTCTTTTGGGGTAGTGACAGGTAATATCTGCACTAAATTGAGCTATGGTGAGATTACAAAGAAATGCCCTTCTAGGTCTTTGCTCCAGAGAAGAAGAGCCAGAATCTTCTAAGGGTTATGGTCCTGCTCCACACCATTTCCAACTTTACTTCTCCTATTACAAAATACTTGTGTAACACTAGAAAAATAAAAAAGGACACCCAAATGGGTTACTCCTTTGTTGTTCCAACTAACCATGCCTGGCATGTTACCTGAGAAATATGTTGGTTAAGTCTACTAATAATTGTGATAAAAGATTTTAGCTGCATATTTTGAAGCTGGGATTTATCTCTGTTCATCAGACAGCGGTGACTTTTTGGGTGGGAAATTCCTGTGGAGAACCAGCCATGTCTCTGAAAAGCTGCTGGATGAAGGAGTGGCTTTCCCCACCCTGGCTGCGCAGAAGCGTGCTGGGCAGCCGTGGGTGGTGGGGAATGAGGGAGCTCTTGGCTACCTGATGTCACTAAATAACCTCACTGGGTTTTTTCTTTTTAAAGAAAAGAGGCTGTGAGCTGCTTTAAGCGACACTAATGCTCAAAGAAGTGGTTTCTGGGTGCAGCGTTTGCTCCTGCCCCCTTTGAAATCTACGGACTGTGTTTTGATCCAGAATAAAAGTTTGTCAGGGACGAGGATTATCACAGACATCAAATGCAGAGTTGCAGTTGTGTTTGATAAACTCTGTGAGGATGGGACAACCTGTGCCCTGCCCTACCAGCGTAATTGTCTTCTAAATGTCACATTTAAACTGAAATACGCCTTTCTTGCTCATTGTGCCAAATGCTTTCATACTAGTGAGATGTCTAAAAGGGAAAATGTGAGTTTGCACTATATTTAAAAATCTCTAAGCTATGCATTTTATTAATTTTGCCTTTTCTCTCCTTTTACTATACCACAAAGAAAAGGAGACGTGCTATACAGCTTCTGTATTTTAATGACCTATGAAAACTTCAGTTAGTATGCTAATAAGACTTGACAGTTTTACTAGTATTAGAAGATGGGATTGAAGCAATGTAAAGCAGGAACAATTCATGGATATATTCTGTAGATCTTTGAAATGTACACTTGAAATATGTTCTTGAATATACAACCACAGTTTTAAAACTATGCCCATCATTTTCTTGATAATAAACATAAAGTTATCATTTTCTTGTCAGCAATTAGTCAGCCACCTCAAATAAATAGTATGTTATTTTTATATTATTTTTTTATGTTTCATTTTATATATTTCAGTATGAGATACTGAAAAAGTGAATTCAGATGACACACAGAAGCTATAAAACATACAGAGTTGTGTAAAGTTCAGGAGTGAAACATTTATTATTGAAAAACTTTTATTACTCCACCTGGAAGGTTAAGCACATAAGACCATGTAGCGATGCTGCAGTTATGACACAGCACATCACCAGAGTTTGTCATTATTAAGACAGTTCTGCTTTGTCACCACTGCCATGAGATGCTGTGATGTTCATCTACAGCAAAGAATCTGCGTTATTAAAAGCCAACATAAAACTTGAGAAATGTATTTTCTTCATTATTTTGGTAATGACAGTTTAAAGCACTTCCCAACAAACTCCTCCCTGCGCAGTGCTATATTATACACAAATGGTATTTTAGCACTCTGAAGTGTCTCAGCACTGTGTTCCCGTGAAGTTGTCTCTGGCAGGCGGGAAGCCAGCCAGCTTCTTAGCAGAGTGGCAAAGTGTGGGTTAGAGAAGTTGTGTTAGACTCCATTTGCTGTAATTGCAGGGGTAATTGAGAATAAAGACTAAACAGATAGGTCAAATCTTCTTTTTCAAGTAATTATGTGTGATTCATACGGAGGATGTAGTAGTACAGAGACATAAGTGTATGCAAATTTTGGAAGTTATTTCCTAGAGAAAGTGATTATAAGGTTAACAGTATCTTAGCATCCTAAAATTAGAAATTATTTTAAGCTCAATGTATTTGAGGAATAATCTATCACATAGGAAAATATATCCTTCTTGTTAGAAGCAATTTAGGAACCAGAAAGCCTTTTTGATTACTGTAAATGGTTCTGAAAGACAAACATCTTCCAGCTGATGTACGCGACAGCTGTGTATGCACGGCTCAATGCACAGCTCGGGTTGGCAGAGCAGCAAGACCAAGCCAGTGTTTCCCACTGCTCACAGGAGGGGCCAGGCACCACTCCTGAATCAAAATATTTGCAAGGAGCCAGCAAGCCGGGGGACCTCCAGGCCATCCACCCACACTTCACTCTCTCAGTGTTGAAGTCTCCTTTGCAAAACAATTCCTGCCGTATGTCGAATGAGGAACTTTAAGCCATCACAGCTCTCCTGCCCATCGGTGTTCTCCTCCCATGCCGCTGGGCTAAAGAAACCCTTCACCAGAACCACACAGGAATGTGCAGGAGAACTTACTGGAGCACCTGGTAGCTGCTAGCAGGGGTATGGATTGGCCAGGGACACAGCTGCAGGGGTTTGGGGCTTTCTTCCTTCCCAGACCTGCTCACAGGGTTTGTCGAAACATCACAGTGCAGTTGGTGCCCCTCTGCTCCCGCAGTCGCACCTCACTGGGTTGTTGCGCTCACAACCACGCTGTCTGGGCAGAAGAAAGCAGAGCTGGGCGAGAGCACGCGGCCCAGCAGTGTCCCACCACAGCCGAGGGGCAGGGCAGAGTCCCCCTGAAAGCAGAGCCTGTGCCATACAGCATGAGCTTTCCACAACCGTAGCTGTAGGTAAAAATCTTCAAGAAGATTTCAAGAAACTTTTAATTCCTCTAAAGCTGGCTGGATCAAGGGATGCTACTGAGGTACTGCATTTAAGTCTGTAAATGGGGAGAAGTAGAGAGACTGAAAAAATGTTGACCATGAATTGTAAGGTTTGTTATGCTCAAAGAAAGATCAGCGAGAAGAAAATTAAACCCTCAAACTACATTCTTTTTCTCCCATGGGTGGGTTTATGTAGATAACTCTCCTGTATCAAACCACAATATGCTTTGAGCAATGTGTGTGCTTAGGTGCTGGGATGCGCCACGAGCCAGAGGAGTGAGGAGTACAAAAACTGCTTTCACATTTCCAGTGTGTTTTCCCCCTGTGCCTGCAAGAAATTCTCCAGTGCTTTGTTACATCTGCATCAAGGTGCTTCACCATCCCCTCTGCAGAGGAGCCCCTTATGGAGGGGTGGCTGGCAACGACTTCTGGTGCTGCGACTACTTTCTCAGAGGAAAGATGAGCAAAGTGATGGTGAAGAACCGGGCTGCTCTGCTCTTGGGTTGCAGGACACAGGTCTGGAAAACTCTGGCTGGAAAAGAAGAAACAGCTGTTGTAGAAATCTGTGTCTGATACCTGTGAGCTGCAGTTGCTGTAGGAAGGGATGTAGAAACTGCCAGGCTTGTAAAAATAAATTCCAATTCCTTGGTCTTTCGCGGGAAGGCTCTGATGTTCACTGTCAATCTCAGATCAAATAAAACCTCTGCTCAGGCTTTCCCCATCAAGAGGCTCCTCGCTGCCAGCCCCACCTCGGAGGCCTCAAGGCCCTTCTGCTGATCTAACGATCCTAATGAGGCGTGGGAGCATGGGGAGAGGATCTGAGGAGGGGGTGAGCGTGCCAAGATGAGAGGGTGCTCTGGTGCACGTTAGGCTAATATCTCACATGCCAAACCAGCCCCGGTCGTTTCTGTTAATCATATCTGATATTAAGTCTGTGGACAGCAGCGATGCAAGAAATGCAGAAATTCTATGGTGGTTTTATTTTTTCTTTTTCCTTTTTGTCTTTTATAAGCATGTCATTACGGGGTGGTTAGATTTCGATTACTTCTGACAGCTGAAGTGTATTGCATTCTGTGCAATCAGCTCTGATTCATCATTCAGTTCTCTGACTGAACTTCAGTTTGAAAATCCAGTTTCCATTTCAAATACAGTTCGTTGATCAATGAATGACACAGGTCTTCCCGGGATTTATGTGGATGCAGCTGGATCAATGGTCCTCCGGTACCTCCCCCACACTACAGCCGTGCGACCCTTCATACCTGCCTGCTCAGCGATGGAGCCTGTGAGGGTGGTTCAGGAAACATATTTTGGAAAAGGAACAGTCAGAAATGCCTGTTTTACTTAGTTGAAAAAGGTAACGTTAATCTCTTTGTGTAGCAATGCTGGTTTGGGTGAGCATTTGGTACTCACCTGTAGCTGCAACTGCATTCTGGGCTCCTACAGACCTCACTGAGTCTACAGCGTGCAGACATCGCTGTCTTAGCTCTCTCCACGCAAGCCATTCCTCTTAGTATTTCTTCCTAACATTAATAGAATTATTAATGCAATCTGTGTCGGTGTATGTCCAGTGCCATGGGACCTATGTTTACAGAAATCCCCAGTACAAGCTCAAATGTTTAACTCCAGAACGCTCTCAGTGTGGTCCGGCTGTCAGAAGGGTACAGCAGGGCTGCTGCCAGGGTCCTTTCCACACGTGTGTCCCCCTGACAGCCCCCCCCCGGGAAAGGCCGGTGTAATCGTAAACACAACAACCAGCAAAGCACGAACTGCGGCCACACAGCCACGTTGTTATCCTTCACCTTTCTGCCTTAAATAAAGTGCACGGATGTTCTGGAGGTGGTTGGGTTTGTTGCCTTTCTGTATTTGCCTAGGAGAGGCGTTGTCCAAGTTCTCCGTAACAGCGAGGCCATAAGAACAGAAACCCTGTCTGGAATGGTGCAGTGAACATGCTTTCTCAGGAAAGCAAATCCTGGCTGCAGTTCCTGGGTAATTTTCAAAGGGAGCTGCTTTCCCTTGAGCCCCACCACATCACAGCAGCACCGGGCAGGCACAGAGCAAAGCTCAGGTTATATCTGCCCAGCCTAGATTTGGCTTGATTTGATGCTAAAGAAACTTTTTCAACTCTTTAGATTTATTCAGAATCTAGCAAGTTGCACAACTGTGGTATTTCAGTATTGATCAGATATTTTTGAATTTATAACTGGAGAAAGAAAATTATATTTCCATAAACACACACACACAAAAATATGTCAAAGTGAAACTTCCACTATACAGCCTGAGTGTGATGTTAATAGTGTCCTGCCACAGACAGTTTGACCCTCTCTCATGAAATCTGTCTTGGGATACAAAACAATGGGAGAGAGGCATTAGTGCTCTCTGGCAGAACTAGGATGAAGGGATGCTCAGAAAGGGGGGAAGGAGGCAGCAGTGGGGAGAATGGTGAGGTGCACAGGAAAAGCTGTACATTGCTTCAGACGGATTTCACATGTCAAGTGATACGTCAGACCTTCCAGAAGTGGTCTTTGTGCACCCAGGAGATCGTGAGTAGTACATTTTAGTACATATATTAAAAAGATTGAGCAACTATTTGCCTTTGGCATCTATTTATATATATGTGTATAAAGAAGACAACAACAGGAGAGCTTTAGGACTCAAATTAGAAGGGCTAATTAGATGGTGCATCTTCCTCTCAATGAGAACCATTCTCAGCGTGAAATAGATTAAAAATGCTCACATAACGAGATTTAGAAGTCAGACAGCTTTTCAGATGGAGGTGGCCATCAAAACTTGTGCTATCATTTTTTGAATAAACAAATATTAATCATGCTATGTATTTCAAGCTGTGCATGTTGTTATATGACATTTGATCTGAAATTGGCTTTTTCTTCTTTCCCTGCTTCCACTTTTTTTTGACTAACCGCAGAGACACACAAACCTGCACTCGGTTGATGTGTGTGCATCTCTCTGGTGTCAGTTGGGGTCTGCCATGGCATCAAACCTTGCACAATGTCCCTGTTCCTGCTGCCATGTCACAGGAACAGAAACAGGTAGAATCATCAGTCTCCTTATTATTTTTGTATTATTTTAACCAGACTATTTTTATCTCCATTTAATACCTAAGTTGTTGATAGATTTTGATGAAATGAAAATACTTGTGATATGCTGAATGGATCTGTCTGTCTATTTAGAGTCAGAAAACCTGTTGTTTATAGTATATGCTAAAAACTTTACCCTCAGTGCTGGTGTTAGACAGGTTTTCATGTGTTTTCCTGTGGCAGTTTGGTTTTCTGCCTGTACATCTCAATAGTATCTGTAGAAGTTGTGATGTGTTCCTTACACAATGTGTTTGTGTGGATTGTATTGCTTGATGAGCATAGTTTTGTCTCAGAAACAGCAAATACATTCCTCCTTTTCCCCCAGATTGATTTTGAATGTATATTCAATCTTTGAGTCAAAACAGCAGGGACCAGCAGCTGGTTCTATCCGAAGGTCTTGGGCTCAATCTCACCCAGAAAAGGGTTGGACTCAGACTGTGCCCCTCACTCCTGACTCCTTATGGAGGTGTGATGTTGAGGTTGACTGAACATCAGGCTCAGGAGAGGGTCTCCTACATGCTCACTAAGGAACTGTAAACTTTAAAAGATCACCAACGGCTAAATTTGCCAATTCACTTTGCTCTCGTGTATTTTAGTAGCCTCATTTGTAAAATGGGAGTAATGTGTGTATCATCATTTCACATCAATGGGTTGAAATGGTTTTATGAGAGCTGAATATGATGATGCTTACTCTCTCTTTAGAAAGAATGCTTTGATTTGGGGTAGGTTAAGTTTTTATTATTATTGAATTCCTGTTTCAGAATGCTCAGCTCCAAGTTTTTTTTATTAAACTCATCTGTCAGAATAGAAATACTTTCTGGAGAACACTGGATTGTAAAGGATCTATTCAAAGAATGTGTGCATATTATGTCCGTAAATGTTTGTTAGAAAAATTATTCCCAACTGATATGACAAAGATATGAAAAAGTAGATCACAAATCTCATTAACAATACAGACACTGAAAAAGAAATGAAACCAATTAATGTTGATAATACTTGTCAGAAGAATGTCATGGTTCTCTTCTTAATGCCAGTCACATACCCTGAGCTGAATGACTCCAGAAATGATGACTTTCCTCCCATCAGGAGCAAGCTGGGGTGGATAATGGAGGAAATTTCTGGTTTTCTTTACTTACATCGAATTGCGTCAGTTTGCCGGACAGATGTTATGTTAAAGTTTTGAAAGTGGAGGCAGCAGGGACAGGGCTCATTGACCTCGCAGAACCCGTCCACTCTTATTTCTGCAGGTATTTAAGTGGAATTAAATATCAGGCTGCTCTGTTACCATGACAACTTTGCTTTTCATGAAAAAAGTAGTATATGGTTCATGATTTGAGCACTCTGTAAATGTGGCTATTAAGCATCATCCACTTTGTCACCGGGAAAAGTGAAAAAGCTAAACACATATTTTTAAGCTTGGATAAAAAAAAAGAACCTTTCCTCTTGAGAACCAAAATAGAAAACTGGTGGAAATAGTTAGAATTATCAGACTTGAAATTTTGGTTATACATGCAGTTACATATAAGACTATACACATGTCCACATATGAATTACATATAGAAGCATATAGGAACGTAACTCGGTAAGATTATTCTCTGTTATGAGCACCTCCCTTTGTCAGGTAAATTAAAGCTTTAACTGAACATTCAAACCAGAGATGTGAAAGGCATTAGCTTATTTTTTAACTTTGACAAAAATCGTACTTCATACTTATGTATATATGCAAAACTACCTTTATCTTAATGCTCCTGTATGAAGTAGCACTAAGACAGTCTTGCAGCTGATGGCCTTTTGACTGCAGAGGTGTGAAAGGCGCTGGTAGTTGGCATAGTGATAAAAACGCTCATGTCCCAGGACGTGCTTGACCTGACCCTTGCATATCCCACCATCCTGCACTGCAGTGGCCACCTGGGCTGAGGGCTTCTTTAAAGAAAACAACCAGCTTTGACACTGTTTAGAGGAAAAGTCATTTTCCAGCACAGCGAACTGCAGTGGCTAATTATGCAGAGCTGAAGAGGCACAGATCTATCAGCTAACCCCCCGTAGATGTGGTTACAGCAGACCCATCTCCCACGTCAAGCCCACCGATGGTGGATGAAGGCGCTATCCATCGCACGGCAGTAACATCTGGACCTTCCTCCCACACCGATAGGGAAACAGCAGGAGAAAAATGAGCAGCCTGACCTCAGCTGAGTCACCATGCGTTGCATTTTGTACTTCCAGAAGAGGAAGAAGCTGGGTCATTGTACAGCAAGGACTTTTTGGAGAAGGTATGGCAGCTCTAGCTCCAGCTGGAAGTTGAGTGGCTCCTCCCAGGGCAAGCACAGGCACGCGGCCAGCAAAGCTCTGCTGAGCAAACCTCAGGAGACCTGGATGCCCAGTTCATTTAGGTAGCATCTGGAAGAGGTTTTTTTCCCTTCTTTCTATCTCAGTTTTGCTTCAGTTTTGTGAATCTGCAGCGTCAGGAGCTGCAGTTTGCTGCTCAGAGCAGCCGGAGCTTGGGTGAGGGGTGGGATGCCAGAGACCAGGCGACCTCCAGCCCACTGGAAAGGGCCGTGTGTGAAGCAGGTTCCCAGCAGTACTCAGAGTGTAGAGACCTCTAGGACAGAGGATGGGAGCATTTCAGTTGTTGCTGAGTAGCTGTCTGCTTACTGAGGTTAAAAGCAAAATAAAGGGCAGGAAGAATTTTGGTGGCCTGTGGTTTTGTCATCAGCAATGACAAGGCAAGACACTGTCAGGACATCAGATTCAGTTTTGAAAGGGAACATCTAAATTGTGCAGTGAAATAAGCGCATTTAAGATTGCTATCCCAGACTCCTAATCCCAAGGTAATTCTCGTTTAATTAAGTGAATTTTTGAACAGCAACAAAAAAGTTAAAACCGGGAAGTAGGGGGCCAAGTGCAAGAGCAGGATGTGCTGAAAACACTTTGCTAAGAGTGGGCAAGACTTGGCCCCTGACCACAGGGAACAGAGACACCACCAGCTTCACGAGTGCAAGGGATGTATACAGCCTCCAGCGAAGGGCTGGAAAGAGCTCTTTTCTTTGGGGTATCATTAAATTGTCAGCTTCTGACTAGAGGATGCCCATGTACAGCAAACCTTCATTTGTTTACAACTTTGGTGTTATAACCTGAGTCTTATCAATTAGAAGGTTGAAATCGTGCTCGATGATTTATTCACATGAATTCAGAAGCTGTCTGCAAAGAGATCGTTCTTTCCTAAAGTTTATTATCTAATTTACTTTTTCTCAGTAATTCACATTAAAATGAGAACTGCATTATTTTTGTCATTTGATATCAAGGGTAAATAAGGGATTTCGTAATACTTGCTGCTCCTAGATTCAATACCTGCTGAAACGGTCAAGTTAAACATCTCATTTTTGTAAATACTATCTCATATTATTTCAGTTTTCCAGTAGTCTCAGTTGCTGGACTATCTAACCCCTAACACTTATACAAGCATATGAAGCCCAGTACATTGATGGATATTAACCTACTGGATATCTAACAAGCCTGTATGTGGCATGGTCATTGAAGATAACCCTGACCCCCCTGAGTTTCTTTCTTTATTTATATTAAATATATTTATTTATATATATATTTTTATATATGTTTATAGCACAAGGATGACATGGAAATGCTAATGTTTATATTTGTTATTTACTACCGATACTGCATAACTGATTATTTTAAGCAGTAAAATCAAGTCTTGAATGCCTACAAAAATTAATCTGATTCTATAGAAATCATTTTTCTGAATTAGAATAACATTTTGCATAGATGTATTTATTAAAATACAGGTGATTCTGAAAGCAGCTCTAAATATAACTAAAAACATGTGAGAATTTTAAAAAGACATATAAAGACTATGGTATCAAGTTAATTTATTTAAGACTTTCCCATGCTGTTTCAATCACTGGAATTAGGAGTCTAAGGGCATGGCAGTACTGCTGCATGTGCCTGTCCTTGCGGGCGCTGCCCCAGGACTGGTTTGCCTTCTCCCTTCTTGGTGGGAATTCAACCCCTCCTGCTGGTCTGAGCCCCCCTCTGTGTGCCATATGGCACGCTGCTGCCCTTCCCGTGCTGGACACAGTATTTGTGCAGTGCCAGCGACGCACATCAGAAGCAGGGCTATGGCAGCAAAGACTGAAAAGTGCAGTTGCGTTAAGAAAAGTTTATTTGCATGCATACATTTAACAGTCACTTACAAGCTTACCTTTTTTAAATAACATTGGTTTGTTAAAAACATTTTTTAACTTTTGTCTCTTTACCTTCACAAGGTCTTAGAACAAATTGGCAACCAGCTGTTGAGATATGCTTAACCCATCCCTGCCATACCCACGTACTTCAACTCAGTTCCTGCATTCACCAAGAAATAACAGGAGATCACACAGGACCTTTGGTCACTGACATTCTCTAACTTCAGTATCGAAATAGATATTAATGCAGGTGTTCTAGTTCAAATATTTCTGTCATGGCTTTAAGTTGGTTGTTTTCCTTGCTCATTTTACAAGAGCCTGGATGAAAATAGGGAAGGAAATGAATGACAAACCTTGTAGAGCAGCTGTGGAGTAGATGGGCTATCAATTCAGGGACACCATTTGATTTAAGTCCTTCGTGTGGAATTAGGGTTATTACTATGATTTAGTAAGAAACATATGTGCAAGTATACACAGAACTACAGAAAATATAATTTCCAAAGCTTATTCAGCAGTGGATTGCAGAATACAGATGTTGGCTGTAATATGCTTGCACTAAATTGGGTTGTGGGTGAATAAAAGGAGTTGATCTTAAATTCAGCGGTGGAGTCCTGCTCTGCGTTCAATTGGAAATACAGTCTTTTTGTTTCGCTTTTGCAACTTATTCAATAAATATTTTGGCATGTCTGTCTGTTATGCTGCCTTAATCTTCTCTTCTACTGAACAGAAATTAGCATTTGTAATTTATTCACCAGGGGAAACAAAAAAGGCTCTGCGCCGAGTTGAAATTTAATGCCTAACAGATAACTGGAATGCTGAGTCAGCACAAAGCACATGTAACAAATAAACTCATTGCCTGCATATAATTTAATAGGAGATATGGCAAAGAGTGGAAAGAAAAGCTTTTATCAGTACTGCAGTAAAAAAGGTGTAAGGCTTTAATGGGCTTTCCGATCCTGGTTTGTGTTACGCAATGAGGCCCCTAAAACCCGGCACTTTCTGATGGCAGCAGCACGCACGCGAGCTGGCCAGCAGCAGGGACAGGGGTGCACTGGGAGATACTGTGGGTACTTTCTGGCTACCAGAGTGATTTGCTGTCTCCTGTTGTCTTACTGGAGCAGGGTAGGACCTGTTATGTGCTGGAATAATATTCAAGCCAAGAAAATCTACTTTGACACAATCCCCTCTTCAGGTATCACCTCCCCCATATCTTAACGTGTGCAAATTTATACTTGGATTTAAACCCATTTTGCTTTCATTCTCTGACTGACTACATTATAAATGCTTTTGTAGTGATGCAGATGCCATCCAGGCTGAGCTCAGGAGATTCTCTGCTTCCTCTGAACCACTTCTTCTGCATTTAACTGTGGGATTTTTAATTTAACCATCACCTCTATGGCATTTAAGACTTGTGCCTTGTGCCCTGAGAGCAGCTAGCACCCACTGATGCTCTGGGCATAACCTGGGGGTGGCGGGGGGGAGGTGATCACAGGCACACTGGCATCTTTCATGGGGTCAAACAAGTAGGAAAACTTTGGTATTTGGGTATATTTTTACCGAGAACTAAAGCATATTAGAGATGAAGAGATGATGTGCCTCTGCCACTGCCACTGCTCATCTGGACACTAGAGCAACCCACAGTAAAACAGCTGCAGAGTTTCTGTTCTCCTGCGCGTGAGGAAAACATTTCCCCCCTTAATTTTAGAAATAAGTAAACAAATCTTGCTGAAGGAAAAAAAATGCAGCTTCAGGTACATAACTAGTACAGAAAAAATAGTAAATGGTTAAATGCTTAAAAGTAGCAAAGTTACAACAGAAAAAAAATTGTTTGCTTCAATTGGAAATGTCAAACAACTTTAAACAAAAATGAAATTATCATCTCTGTCCAAAGCAGCTGATGGCTGCAAGGGTTATTAAAGTGTGATGATGCACACTGCAGAGACACATCATCGGTGCTGGGGTGTCCATTTCCATGGCGAGGAGCTGGGGCATGTGCCAGGCAGGATTACTGGAATGAAGACTGTGGAATGATGTGTGCAGCCAGGATGGGTGAAATCCCCCCCTCCTTGAGCACCTATCACCATCCCTGCCCACACTGCCTTCCAGCAGCCTTCGCTGCCAGAGAGAGGAGCAGAGCATCACCTTTCTCTAAAGCAAATTGATGCCAAAATGTTTACAGTCAGAGTAGACTGGATGTAATGTAAGTGGCAGATCCATACTAGGGTGAAAAGCAGTTTTATCTCTAGTGCAGCAATTGTGATGGTAAATTGGCTGCAATCTCCCCAGTCCTGTATGAGTTTTAATAGCAGAACAATTTTATTCTGTTGCATGAGCATGTCTACTGGGGTTATTACAGGCATAACTGCCTTGGAGGGGGAAGAGCATGCCCTGACTGATATGGCTGTGTCATTGAACTCAATCCCTTTTATTTCTCATTAGAAAAAATAATAAGATGCCTATTTTGTTTTCTAAATGGCAGATAGATGAGTTTTTCAAAGTTATAATACTGAGCAACATAATGACGGTCCCTAATTAGATTAATTTTTTCCCTAATCCAACCCCATGCAGGTTTAAACAAATTACCTCTAAAAAGCCAACCAAAATACCCACTCAACAGATTTCAATGATTAAACAGCAGTTTCACTCGCTTGCTTTTCATTTTTCACTCTGGGGAAGAGTTATATATCTTTTTATTAGCTTGAGATCTAAAGCTGCTTTACTGCCTCTTAGCCTAACACGTTACATCTAAATTGCCTAACGAAGCCCGTAAGGAGTGTGCTTTTCTGGAAAGAGGGGCCGGGTACCTGTCTAGCACGGCCAGCATCGAAGGACCAAATCCTGGGAGACGCTGAGGCAGCGTCTCCCACCCACGGCCGCGCTGCTCCCGGCTCTGCTGCGCACATTGTGTCCCTCTGCGCTGCCTCTGCATGATGAATAAGACACAGCACTAACATTGGTCACCTGCCATGATTGGCATTAATTTTTCAATCTGAGGAAAGTTTGTGAAGCTGGATGCCCGTTGACCCTCAGGGAGCCTGGCCACCTTACGAAATCGGGAACATTCATTGTAAAAAAAAGTATCTCCCTTTCCAAAAGATGAATTTTTGAAAATGGGTTGCACTTTTGGGGCTATTTGCACCCATTTCTTCTTTGTACTCTCTATTAATCATATTTTGTATTGATTATGATGCAGCCCATAAGACAGACACAGTATGACAATTAAGGCTGTTCTGAGAAGCAGTCGCAATGACTGTGGTTTGTGAGTGGTTTGTATGATCGATTTTTACTTTTCAACTGAGATAATGGGCACTCTGCATAGAGAATTTATAACCAGAAACATCCTTCCATATTGGCACATGAAATGGGCATGACTTTTATTGCAGCAGTATTTTATTGATTTTGCAATACACTGCTCAGTTCTAGGAGCAACGGGTCTAATTTTGCCTTACCTGGAAGGAGAAGTTTTCCCACGACTATATATTCATGATTTAACTTCCCAGAACCATTTTGCAGGCTTGACTGTGCGTGACTTTCAGAGCAGTTTTATGCCCATCTGACTTTGTTAACACAGCATAAAAGATACGAAAAAAATGCAGAACCTGACATCAAGGGCTTTAAATATATATTTATCTACATGTCGGTGAAAGGAAGCAGGAAGGATGCTGGGTTTGAAGCTGTTTGGTTTCTTTTTGCAGATAGTGTACACGAAGGATCTGCTGGCTTCCGAGGAGGCTGCCACTGCTGCACTCCCGAGAGCTTCGCCAGACTCTGCTGTTGCAAACGCTGATTTCTGCAACCTGCATGGCTTCCTCCTGTGCAAATGTGTTATGAAATCCTGAGCTGAGCCCAGCTGAGACAGGGCAAGGCTTCAGATGGGGTCCTGCCGCAGGGGAGGGTGCAAATACACGAGGCCGTGCTTGTATAAGCTCTGCATCGTGGCTGCTGCGGTACCTGAGTTGTAGCTGTGAAGTCAATAAAGAATAAACTGTTCTTTCTTTGACACGGATCAGCATGCACCTGCATTTGCAGGGTGGTCGCATACAAACAAATATTTGCTTAAAAAGTGAAAAAAAAAATAATGAAGTATTCAACTATCTTTCTGCATAAGAAAATTAAGGAAGGCAAAGCTACCACAGCTGAACTGTCTGCTGGAGGGGGCAGATGAGTAGCTACACTTTCCAGTATGAATGATGACTGATTTTTTTTTTCTTCCTTTCCAGTGTCTTACAACCATAACATTATTTAAATGTAGCTTTTCTTTCCAGTGTGACTGTAATAATTTCTTAGAGAACATATTTTAATAGCTTGACTATATGCTTAGGATTTCTGTTTGCTTCTATAATTGCTTCTTAATTATTTTCCAATTGCTGAAACAACAGTTTTCACAGTTTATTAAAAAGCATTTTTGAAAGCATTACCCTAAGGCATTGTCAACATTTTATTACTATCAGTAACAGCCAGCACAAATGAATAATCATCAGCACGAGTAGCTTGTGTCAAACAGATGAAAACTGTTTGAGGCTTATGTAGAAATTATAATAAAGTTTAATGTCAGACTGGAGCTGTTTTCATGCAGGAACACAGGCAACCTTCTGCTACCAAGTATCTGGACCAGTTCCATACCCTCAGTATAGAGCTGGAACATCTCAGAGAGGAAACCCAGGGGTGCTGGGTCTGTGATCTCACGAGGACCTCACGTAGGCAGCAGCCAGGCTGCTCTCCAAGGCTATTCTGCTTTCAGCTTTAGCATTGATTTAAAGCCTCTTTGGCTCTAAAATCATCTGTTTTGCCCAGATGCTCCTCTTGCTGGGCTGGCCTGGTCATTGCTGTCCTCGAGCTACAGCAGCTGGATCACAAATCCCATACATGAAAAACCACAGTGCTGGGATGCTCAGAAGTATATTCTTTAACTCCTCAGTCTGACCAGGAGAAGCCCATTGCCAAAGGCTCATCCCTGCATCCTGCCCTTCCCGTGCTGCCAGACTGCTGGTTAATACAGCAAAGATGTGGCCTTGCATGGCTTTATCACAAACAAACACTATATCTTCATCACCTTTCATGTTTTCATCACCTTTCCCTTCCCTCCTTGTGCCAGGCAGTGGTGTTAGCCCTGCTGATATGACAGCGGCAAGGCGCTGGCCCAGGCTGCCCAGAGCAGCTGTGGGTGCCCCATCCCTGGCAGTGCTCAAGGCCAGGCTGGATGGGGCTGGGAGCAGCCTGGGCTGGGGGGAGGGGGCCCTGCCCAGGGCAGGGGGTGGGACTGGGTGGGCTTCAAGGTCCCTTCCCACCCAGACTGTTCTATGATTCGTTGCTGCTGCAGCACACCTGAAAGAGTCAGACACCAAGGAGATGTTCCTCAGTGAAACACATTTCTGGGTGGGGGTCTTATGCCTGTTGATGAAGGGCTGCTTTGTGATGGACAGGAGCGTGGTGACAGAGCTCCTGTTGGTTTTCTTATTAAGGATTCAATGCTAACAAATCCTCAGGGAGGCCATGGACATGGCCCATGGTGTTTCAGCAGAGCAAGCCATCACCATCCATGAATGGTCCCACACCAGAGGGGCAGCACAGCAGGGCAGAGCAGGGCAGAACACACGCCCAGCCCCATTGGGATAGCACGGCAAGCCCGCGGGGAGCGTTGCTCACTCCATACAGCTGTAATCAGGCTGGGTATGTGCGCTATATGAAGTTGCTTTTGTAAAATTATACCGCTCCAAAATGCTCTTTTAAACATTGCTTGTTTTCAAAGTAAGTGTATTGCTGTGCACATTTGAAAAGGCAAAGTAATAATGCCTTACACTTGTTCTGCCCTTTCATCTGCAGATTTTTCCACCGGAAAAATCAACACCACATCACTAATTTACAGATCAAAACATCTGAGACGGCAGGAAGCATACAGGATCTCTGGTATGTTCAGGGAGAGGTTGCCTAAGCACCCACCCAGACATAAGGGTCTCCTAATTTCCCCTCCCTTTGGCCACAGGGTAGCTTGATACATACCAAATTTGACGCCGGTGGCAGGGGAGAAGAAAAGAAGAAAAAACTGTTTTCTGGATATTATGTTTAGGCTCCGGTGCTTTTTTTTTAACGGGGGAGGGAGTTATGTTTTTTGAATAGGATTACCTCTAAACAAGTTAGAATTTCTGTTCCCAGTGTAACATTGCTAATGGAAATGGCATCGTTATGTTGGGAAGCAAAATTATAGTTTCAAAACTTATACAAAAATCAATGCAACTATTTTAGCCATATTTTCCCCCCTCTTATTTACTTTAGGGAAAATTTGGCCTCATCCATTTAGCTGAAACAGGCTGAAACACCTATAAGCCTATATCATTAAAACCCAAGAATATTTAGTGTATGGAAGGTATCAGTTTAGACTATATTTATGCATAGTCCTGATTATACACTCCTTTAATGTGGTAGCTTAAGAGACATTAGCAGAGCTTCATGACCTTATTCTCACCTATATAATGTTTCAGATCAAGCCCTGTATAATTAAGTCTTCATAATCAGCGCTTCAACAGCAGCCTTGTCTCTAAGCTATTCCAGCAGAAGAAGTTTGCGAAATATCATGCCTGTAGAAGTTGTTAAAAATGCTGAAGTACTGGTGTCCACAGTTTCTGTCCTGTTGGGGTTTCGTCCCCCCCAGATCCCTGCCAGCCCCCACGTGCAGCTGATGGGGCAGGTCCTTCAGCCCTGGACCCTCCAGCTCTGCCCCCTCAGATACTGCATTTTCTTTGCCCACATTAGCTAACGTGCAGCCACCATGCCCTTGACTGACTGACATGCCCCCACATCATCTTTCTTAAGAGCAGAGCTCCTTGAATTTTTATTTTTTTTCAGAAAGTTTAGTTTCTCCCTAGCTTTGCTGCTACTTCAGAGGTATTTCACACCCAGGCGCTGGTCTGGGATTCACACCACACCGAGCCACAGCCGCTGCACATCAAGGTTGCTCCTATGACCATTGCAATAGAGATCCTTTGAAAGGCAATAAATAAAGGAGATTCATCATGACAGCTCTTGGTTATGGTTAAATCTTCATTTGCAATTCCAGAAATGACTGCTGCTAAACAGTTTACTCGCTTTTTTAACAGAAACCAAACCTGCGTGGCGGTTCTCCCCAGCATTGTCCATGCCAGTGGTGTGCAGTAAGTTCCCTACGTTCAAGTACAATAAATGTTTGAACAGCACCATCCTTGCCAGTGGGTCATTGGAAGCAGCAAAGGGTGACCTGCAAAACCCTGGAGACAGGATTTCACCGTTTCTTCAGGGGACTCCTAGGGATCCATTTCTTTCTTTATTGTTTACACTCTGCATGCAAGTGGAACATGTTAGCTCTTCAAGTAAGCCATCATACTCAATGATATTCTAATTTACAGCTATACAAACCAGTACTACTCTCTGTGCCTGTACTACATCTGAATTTCAAAACTACAGCTGATTAAACAATTTTAAAGAGAACAACAGAAACATTGTTCTTGTCCAGGGTTCCCCAAACTTCTAGCCTGCAAATACACTTCTTCCAAAGAATTCCCTTGGAGGAGAGAAATCTAGACAACACCTTTGTCCTGACTTCTAAAATCTAAATGTTAAAAATAATTATCTATAAATTAGTTGAGATTCATGCTATGTCAGGCCTGAAAATTTAAAGGAAAAGATCCATTTTGCCAAACCTCCCAATGTAAAAAGTACAAAATTTCAAAATTTGTTTCCAGCATAAAATATTTCCTTCAAAAAGGGTAAGGAAAATAGATCAAGTCAAACAAAAAGGTTATGGATTATTGATTCATTAGTGTTTTCAAGCACCTATTTTTTTTTGTCACTGCTTAATACAGATAATATGTTACTTTTGAAAATGCCCACCCTCCTGCAACTGAATGCTGTTGGAGAACACGTCCAGCTTTCCCTACACCTTTGTGCCTCCGCGCAGCTTTCACTTACGAATGTCCTTCATGGTCCCATCCACACCTGGAGGTTTCTGCCTGTGGAGGCAAATGGCTTGAAGAGGAAAAAGTTGTCTGAAATGAACTGGGGCTGATGCACCATTAAGAGAAAAGCTTTAAGTCCCTCTCCCTCTTCTCACATAACACTGACATTTTCAAAAGAAGGTATATTAGAAGCAGCAATTTGCATATTTATACAGGTAGGAAATAAACATTTTGCTTATATTATTTTCCTATGCTCTTCTCATAAACTAAATCATATAAATGATTCCTGGTTTACCTTCGTCAGCTATGAGCAGTGTATTGCCTGCATATAAAACTCGCTCTAATACTTTGGGTTTTATTATTTATTTTCTAAAATACTCAGAGAAGAATTGATGCCTTAAAGGCATTATTAGCTTCAGTGAACTAGAAGTTTTCCTCCTTAATGTGGAGGCAGGATGGAATCCCTGCCTCTGGAGCAGGACACAGAGGCTTTGCTATTAGGTAGCAGGATAATACACCTGGGGCCGTGGCTGCTAGGAGCACGTTGTGCCAAAACACACGCACGAGGGCAGTCGATTTGCTGCTTAGATACGGCATCTTAGGGAGCAAGTTGTGTTACCTTTAAAGCATGTGATAAGCATTCAGAAAGTAAAGTTTACAGTTCGACTAATACTCTGAAGGTAGGTAAAACAAACAGAACATTGTCCCATGAATTCATGGTGACATGACAAGGATCACATATAATTTACTAATGAATACGCATATTAGCAGCCCTGGCGGTATAAGGAGGGATTTACTAATGTTTCATCAGGACTGTGTGTGAGGATGATGCTTTGCTGCCTACTCTTCACCTTCTTTATGCCACGGTGGTGAGAAAGACAATGTATTTGGATGTTCCGTCATTGAACCAACCCCGTTTAGCAATGGAGCTAGCAGTGACATAATGATATTTTTGTTCATTCCTTTTGTGGAATTTTAAACAACTTATTATCAGTTAAAGCAATGAAGCTAAAAGAAATACAACATCCTCCAGAAATAGTTGCAAATGAAAACTTTGCCTGTGCCAAAGCCAAGACCTGGCTGCGATGAAACCCAGCCCTGGGCTGGCTAGGAAGGGAGGGAGTCTTTCAGGGCCACTGTGTTAAGTGAAACCACAATTATCAATGGGGAACCAGTTCAACAATTAAGACTGTTTTCAAAAAGCAGTCATTAAAATCTGCTTTTAAAAGTTGTGTCTTGAAATCGTGTATGAAAAAGTCTCATCAACGCTACTGGATGGAGCCTTTTTTCAGATTTAGGTGAAGCACTCTTAAAACTTCCAAATTCTTCCTCCGGGTCAGACTGAAAAGTCTGGCACAATACCTGCTCTCAGTAATGAAGAGATCTTTCTTTTTGTAGAATTTATTACTGGGCCTGCATGCAAATTACACAATCACATTATACATAACTGTATACGTAATAATTTACACCGTATAATGTTATTTTATGTATTATGTGTATGCATAATTTTGGGTTCAGACACATTTCCTCGTTTCTGTGCACACAAAGTGCATGGAATTTATGGTTCAGATTATCAGGCTAAGATGCTTTTTATTCCAAACTTTTCTTTGTACAGCTGTACTTACCATCTAACAAGGCGAGTCTTGACAGCATTATTTACGTGAACAGTCTCACCAAACTGCCCTGCAGAACTGCAATTCATTATTGATTTAAGTGAAGTATGTGGATAATTACAACAGTCTTTTCTGAGGTCAGCTGAAAGTACAAAAACCATTCTCAGAGGCCAGGATTTTCAAAACAGCCCAATATTTCTGAAATTGAAAAAAAAAAAAAAAAAAGAAAAAAGAAAAAAAAGAGATGAGAGGGGCGAAGGGTGTATTGCTTGCAGATTCATATGAAATTCCCAAGGGTTCAATTCCAAGTCACATCCATTAAAGACCTCACTGCAGTCAGAAGTACAACACTGCCGCTGGCAGAATAACACAATCTAATAGCCTGTAGGAAATACAGGGCTGGGAATTTTCACACAGTGATGTGCCTGCCATTCAGTACTTTTGTACCAATATTTTCATGAGCCTATACTGTAATAATTAATATGCTGAAAGGTTTTCTTAATGGGATAACAAAGAATATCTGTGCCTGCTCTGAATAACACTTAACAGCAAGTGTCATATGGGTCCACCTGAAAGAAATAAATGCAATTTGGCTTCACTTACTCAAAAACGTGTGTAGAAGCTGTTAGAAATGGATGAACTATACATAGAGAAACCTGAGCTATTTACTAAGACTAAATGGAATCACATTATTATTTGATATCACTTGCTGTCAATTACTCCTGTAACAAAAGGAATTTGCAAGGCCACGTCAAGTGTGAGCAGCGATCCCACTTGGAAGATGCACTTTAGGATGCAGGCTGCCTTTCTGCCTTCGTGACAAATAATTCCAAAGACAGACATTTCAGAATAGAGACGTGGATTGAAGACAACAGTAAATATCAGCAGAAGAAAGGCTCCAGAACTCCTCCAAAGACTGAAACATTATCTCCAGCAGTGCAGAGGGACATCGGCAGGGAAAGATGGTGTATGTAAAGCTGCAAAAAGATCTGAGGCAAACAAGCAATGGTCCAGAAATGGCACCAAGGAAATCCTCTGTTGCCACTGCCAGCCACCACGCTGCTGCTGCGGGTGGCACAGTCACTGCATCTGGCTCCTAATGAAGCACCTCCTCACTGCTGAGCAAAAGCAGAACATGAGCACATCTATAATTACATAGACAAATCTTTGTATGTTCAGTGCCTCGTTACTCCCTCAATTGTAGCTTTACATGCAATGGTACAAGGTTTTTTTGCTTTTTCCTTTTCTTTGTAATAGGATAACTACAGTCATTTCTTCTGAAGCCCCAGGAAACCGTTCTCTGCCTAGCTGAGTTGTTGACTTATTTATGTATCAGCTGTATCTGCAAACAATATTAGAAGTGAAAGTATTCTCAGTGTATCATGATCCTTGTCAGAGCAACAAATGCCTTATTTACCCAAGAAGCACTCTATAAAAGAACACAGATTCCGCATAGGAATTCACTCCTGACATTGATGTTAGTTAAAGGTTATCACATGAAACATTGAATTATCTGCTAAGGCTGCGGAACTGCAGCGAGTTAACAGAGAATTCTGAATAATGATTGATAACTCCATGCTTAAATCAATGCTATTAGACTATATTGATGTAGATATTTCTTTTATCTATAAAACACAATTAAAAATTGAACTGAGTGCCAATCTTAAATGTCAGTATCATTACCAGGTTCGTGGTTGTCAACACCCAAACTGAAAATTGTGAACATGCAAGCAAAAGCACCCCCTACAAAGATGTTCAGGAACTCATTTGCAAAGTCTGTTTTCTATTAGACGAAACAACATGTGGTGTATTAAATCGCATGCCTCTCTCTCCAAGAGGGCTTTTATCAAACCGAGGCATGCTCAGGAAGGGCAGAGTCATCTGTGGGGCATAGATAAAGGAGCGAGGCCATTTTCTTACAATTAATTCAAACAGAAGGGGTTAGCCCTTACTAGGCAACACGTAATTTTCCAGTAATTTCCCCTTTCCCCCAGCATCCTGAATCCCAGCCACTCTGCTACACTAAACCAGAGCTGAGCAGATGGGTATCTGGGGCAGGAAGAAGCGTGGTGAAATGACTGAGTTGGGCTGGTATCTATTTCAGTTCAAAACATGGAAGCTTTGGTGTAATTCTATGCACAGTGTCAGCATCTTCATTAAACTTATACACCTATGGCTGTTTAACAGTATTTAGAAGTGAAATTTCATAGCCCATTTTTGGTACCAAACAACATAAAGCCTTACTTTAGTCCAAAAGCAATATTCACACATTAAAGGAAGCCCTATCTATAACAATGACATATTTTGGGGATTTTTCTTATTCCACCCCTCAAAAACTGGTGAATCAAAGCAACCATGTAATTCCACCATGTCCCAGCTATCAGACAGAGGGACAGTATATTTTCCAGGAGAAATGCTGTGGAAGAACATCAGGGAAAATACTGTCATCGGGTTGGGGGTTGTTTGGTCATGACATGCTATTTTCTCTAAATGCATTTCTAACAGTTATCTAGGAAGCCAGCACCCCTTTTGGGGGCATATTTTATGGTCTGCTCTGGATTGGCAGGGTGCCAGGACTGACAGAGCTGAAGGTGATGTTAAAGTAGAGGAGAGGCAATGCCACAGCAGCAGGATTTGCTGCCAGCCTCAGGAGCAGGCAGATGCTCACAGTCTCCTTTAACAAAACCAGCTCCCTACCACGTCACCCCAGGTTCATGGCAGCTTTGTGTATGTTCTTCTGTTCGTACCTTAGGGTGAAGCAGGCTCTTGAACGAGCCTGGTTATGTTGTTTATTCTCAAAGTGTTTAACCACATATCACTCAAGGAGGTGTGTAAACCCTCAGGCTATTCACAAATTCAGTATGACATTTAAGCCCAAGTACCTTGTTCAACTGCAGTTTCTGTTCTGCTGGCAGTGGTAACATCTTTTAAATACAATAGAAGTTGTTTGATAAAAACAAATTGAAGTATTGAAGCATTATCTCATTTTTTAAAATATTGTAATGTTGAGGGTCTTATTGTTGCCTGGGTAAGGAAAGAGTGGCAGACCTGGTGCCGAAATCATCATGGAGAAAGAGTGAGTTCACCACTCAGAGAACTCACTTCCCTGTGGTACTCTTTGAACTCAAGGCAAGGCAGAAGTGGCACACCTCTGCTAGAACGGGGAGACATAGGGAAAAAAAAAAACCAACCACAAAACCAACAGTAAAAAATACAGAAATACTTCCCTGAACCAACTGAAGAAGGCAATTTCCATCCACTGAGTTACATCTCAGTTCTTGTTTCTTAATTACTTACCCAGCTATTATTTCTCATGTTGAGACGCACACAAGCCAGCAACATCTACATCAAGTTTGTGACAGAATATTCTTTTATGCCAGGTGTGATGCCCAGGATAATATATTTCAAGAACGGTAGTACAGTTACAGGATACTGGTGTGAATGTCTTGAGATGAGACATGATAACCTTTGATGGATGGCTGAGGACAGGACCTTGGAAACACCTACACCCATGTCACAAACCAGCAGGGTTGGTCTGGGTGTGCACCAAGTCATACCCACCAGCCATGCTGCGGCAGCATATGCTATCAACGTGGGGAAAAAAGAAATGCAGCTTCCCAATTAGCAGATCCAAAGGCTGATGACCTTCCGTCCTGTCAGACTGCTGGAAATGTCAGTGTTAACTAAATAATGATGAAAGGAATGGCAGAGCCTGGTTCTCAAAACTGCAGCTCCTGGAAGACAACTGCAGCTTTGATGAATTCAGAGTCTTCCTCACCAACAGGACAATGTACAGCTGTCTCCAAGCATTTCCCAAGAATTGGAATTAACTTTCAAGTTTTGAATTGAGACAATGAGTTGACTTCATACTCAAATACCAAATACAGCTATCAGAAATGTGACTTCTACCCAAATTCAGATCTAATGAAGACCAAATACTAGTTACTTGACTGAATACCAGTTATTTAAAAGAGTATTATTTGGTGTCCCTAAAGGTGACAGAGAAGCAGGGTAATAGTACATGTCAACATGCTATCAGCTGTATGATAGATTGCAGCCCTACATCAGTTTTATTTGAACAAATGTTACAACAACACCCAGTAATTTGATTGTGTATCTGTATTTTTTGTGTGTTCTACAACATGATATTACTTCCCATCATCCTCGAGGAGATGGGTGATCATTTATTGTAGTAAATAAAATAATTTCCTATTACTCTATGTTATGAAAATACCGTTTATTTTAATTTGATAAAGTGACTCTGGTTTAGCATCTTCACAAAGCAGAAGGGCTGGTGTATTTTACTCTGTGCTTTCTTATTGTTTCCATGCTTAGTTGTATCTATTAAATACACACATACGTATTTTTCCAGAATATTGCTATTTTGAGGATACTGGCGTACCATGCTGAAATATACCAGCCGATTAATTCTCACAACAGTTCTGTAAAGGGATGAGAATGTGTAACTACTTCTTTGAATGATTTATATAAGAGAGTGTGCATGTGGGTACACAGGCATGCATATGGCTAAAACAAATCTAAAGAAAAACTATTGTTATTATCTAGTGCTTTACAACAAATGCTAACTAGAACTCTATGGAACAAAATTGCAAAAAAAATGCAAAAGGGAAAAAACAGCTGTATTTGGAGAATAGTTAGACTGCTAACAATGTTTCTATGAAAACAAACATGCAAACATTAAAAAATATGACAAAACTTTGTGGGAAAAGTAACACAAATGTCTGACATCAAGGATTTAGCAATTCATATTACCAGCTTTCAAGCCTGAACTTTCCCATGGCAAAACTCCACTTGTATCCCCATTTCCTCTCTGTTCCTCAACTTGGCTGTATGAAACCAGAAACACACCCCACAGCATTTAGCCATCCCAGTGCTGAGAGAATTTATCAGGCTGTACAGAAGACTTTTGGGAAGGGTAATGGGGTTGCTGCACACAGCAAGAGAGAGCAAGGAGGGAGGATGGCACCAACCTGCTGCCACAAGATGTTAAGGTAGACTAGATGATAACCAGAGAAAACACAGATGCACAGCATTATGTTTAGCAGTCTTTTGCAGTATAGGCTGACTCATTAAAAGGGATATTTAAAGACAGCTACCTACATAGTTAATTACTGTCAACAATTAAACCTAGAGGTACATTGCAATAGAAACCCGAAGAAAACTGAACTGAGAAATGGTCTCACAGGGGCAATGGCTCTTCTCTGGCTTCATCAGGTGCCAATGTATTCACCCCCATGACTTTTAAAAGGCTGCATTTCTTTTCTAGGACATTATTTTCATCATCTTATGCAGGAAAATTGCTGGGTGTAAGCCCAGGAGGGCATTTTCTGGGAGATGCTAATCCACCTTCTGTCAAAGGGCTGGGCTAACCTTTTATGGTGACTGGTGGGATGGTATGGGAGGCCTTACTGTCCCTACAGATCAGTTCCAGACCTCCTCTTCTGAGCAGGGGGCTACAGTTGCCTGGACCCCTGGTCTATGGCAGGAATAAACTATGAAACTGCAAGGAAATCTTTGTATAGGTGGCGGGAGGGCAGAGGATTGCATAGCTGTGAGATAAAATACATCCATCACACAGGTTAAAAGTATTCCCATTTTTTTGGGGGGGTTTGTTGTTTGGGTTTTTTGGGGTTTTTTTGTATGGGAGGAAAACAAGAAATATGTTCTCCTTCACTCAGGAGAGAGAGGAAGCAAAATAAGTATAGTAGTTTCAATATTAATTTTAATATTATCTGTTGCCCATAATAGCTTGCAAAACACAAAGAACCCTCAGCTGGGCTTAAATGAACTGGTTTATGAATCTGCATCCAGGGTACAGCTTATGAAACATTAAAATTACACCAATAGCATTTTCTGTTAAAAATCCTTTAAAGTCTCATCATAATCAGTGATTGAAAAGTCAACTCTAAAATGTCTTAGATTGTATTTTGTCAAATCACCTCACCATCCTTGAGATTTCCTTGAGAAAGGCAGAACAAGGACAGTTTGTGCAGAAGCAGCGCTCCAGCTTACGTCCCCATCTTAAACCAGCACCCAGATCAGCTTCTCCATGAATCTTTCACCAAAACCGGCATGCCAGACCCCACATGCCACCTGGAAAGAACACATTCAAATCGACAGAGAATATTTGCAATCATTTGCCGGTTCTAAACATTTCCGTAAAACCACCCCAAACCCAGCAGCACATTTACCAGCAAACACCAGAACAAGGTGGAGCAGGGGACCAGCTTTGCTCTGCTGAAAGGCAGGCACATCACCTGGCAAAGGCTGGTGCTCTGAGATCCCTCCCCCTCAACGTGCAGCACAGGGTAGTGTGGCCACCCATCATCCAGCCAGCACAGCTATTAAACACTTCTCTCTGCACAGCTGGCGATGCAGGGGCAAAGAATTGCTTTTTCAGTACTTCCAGAAAAAACTTCAGAAAATTATCATCACCTAGGATACAAATAATACCTTTACGTTATGGCTCTGGAATCTGCAGTACTTCTGGCACTGTGTGTTGGCATCTACGGATGGCTCTTGACAACACAGGGTAAGAGATTTTCAATGTTTTTCTAGAACTCCTAATGTTCACAACAGCTCCTACCTGTTTGCTACCACTGACTCCAAACAGCGCCTGTTTCCTGGTCATTACTCGCTTCCGTACAGAAAGCTTCAGTAACTTTTTTGCTTCCTTGCAAAATAAATCTGGCTGGTGCTCCAAGCCCATGTAATGGCCCCTTGTAAGTTGTCTGCACATTTGACCCATGTCCGCATACCTGGTCTGGAGGAACAGGAGGAGGCACCATCACGGGAGGTTTAGCTGACACTGATCTTCAACCTGTGAGAATATGGCCAGTACTCACTTTGCTCCATTCCTTCTTCTGTTACACAGATTCTGAGATCAAAGATCTGCAAATGCTATCTCTCCCGAGAATAAAAATTGTTACTATAGAAATCCTTAATTTCCCAACAGAACATAAAGGATGCAAATGGGATTTTATTTAAAGGCATCTTAATAAGTTTATTAGGAATTATTACTTTATAAGCGTGTTCTGATAACATTTTATGATCTCTGAACTATTTCCACGGTCACACTCACCAGAACAGACTGTCGCTTGTGCAGCAACCCACCGAGACCCCGAAAGGCCAACTGGGTACGTACGAGCACATGCAGCCTTTACACTTGCTTCTGAGCACGACTTTAAATCAGATTTTCCACTTTGTGGAACATCCTTGTGCTTTTAAATTTTGTACTTTTTGTACATGTTTTCATTCGGGATTTTAATTAATGAAATCAGGTATGTATCACCAAAAAACAAGAAAAAGAGGAAAAGTTTAAAAGGAGGACAAGAGGCAACAGTCAGAAGTTGCAGCAAAGTAAATTCTATGTGGACATAAGGAGAAAACACCCTTGAAGATCACAGCAATTAAATACTCCAAGAGGTTACCCAGAAAGATTGGGCAAACTTGCCATTTTGGGAGATTTTCAAAGGGCAATTGGACAGGGTCCTGAAAAACCACCTACCCCAGCAGTTTACTTTCTGTTGAGTAGAGGATTATAGTAGATTATCTACAGCTTCATTCCAAATTCCTACCCTCCAGTTTCACAGTCCTTTTGGCGGTGGTGGGCAGGGGGACTTCCTGACCCAGGAGCAGGTTGCCCAAGGCGGGGCTGCCAAGGGCAGGACAGGACGAGCCACCGGGAAACAGTCATGTTTCCCTTTGGAGCCCTGGTATATTTTAGGGGGAACTTGGCAAAAATGTAAGAGTCTTCCCAAAACACTTTGCTTTTGTCAGACTCAGGATTTGATAAAATGCTGCTTCAGAACACTTCTCTTTATTTTTTGCCTAACAGTTGTAAGTATATTTTGTTAGCTTTGTGGTTAGATGAGTTTCCAGGTTATTTAAGGACTTGGATATGGGAGTAGAAAATCATTTTACTTTTTAGAGATTGCACAAGACAGACTTATAGGAAGAGGTGATTTATTGCTGTGCTGCAGAGAAGCCCCACGGAGGAAGAATTTGCAGCTACCAAAGCCCCAGACCCCCCACCACTTCTATTGGTTTGAAAACGTGACTTTGCCTCTCACGCTGCTCTCACTGTTAGTCAGCGGAAGCCTGAATTTTTACAATAACAAAAGTTATACTGAAAAACGATTTCTCTAGTTTTTGGGGTTTTTTGTTCACCTTGTTTTGTTGTATCTAGACCTAACACAGAAGTTATCAGTGCATTGGAGATATTAGATATTATTTGCCACTCATGGTTCTTTAGTTTCTTGGGCTTTTAACGGAAGTCTTTACCCCCAGTATAAATTTTGGGTAGGATTATTTGCTCTGTTGTGTACTTCTGGCTCCCCCAAGAAGTTTTTTTTCTAACTCTTTCTAGAGATCGATTTTGTACTGAGGCACACATTGAAATATAAAACATTTCCCATCAGTATCTCATCATTATCCTTAAAAAACAGTAGCACAATAGCACTTTAAAACATACAAAAAAATAAAACCGGTCCAGAGAAGTAATATTCTTTCCTTTCACAAAATTTTTCTTTTGCATTTCTCAGCTCATTTTCTAATCCTTTTATAAGTACAGAGATATACCATAATATACGTTTAACAATAAATTTCTGTTTTTTAAGGCAGCTCCAAGCGAGATTTGAGAGTTGAGTAAGATATCCACCAAAACCAAAGTTCAAACAAACATCTTAAAAAAAACCCAACACACACACAAAAAACCCCAACCAAAACCCAAACCCAAGTCTCTTAAGCTAACTTTCTTTTAACAGCAACTCATGCAGCAACCTAAAAATTGCTGCTAGACATTTCAAGCCAGGATTCTGCAATGTTATTGTACTCCTCACAATAAAAGGCCACAAAAGAGCAGATATTTATTATCTCAGAAGACATTCTGCAGAAATGTAAAATCACGCATTTTAATGCACCATTCAGCTTCTCATCATGTGAGAGCAATACTCATTCTGGCAGCTTCAACTACACCTGCAGGCATATCATACACCCTTGTATTGCAATACCACCTTTAGAAAAGGTTCAGGTTTTTCAGAGGAGGCTATAGATAACCTAGGAAAGCACTTCAATCTTAAAGCCACCTGCAATACCTCTGTGACTCTGTCTGGAGTACTCAACATCTCTAGGAAGACCATCCTAGGGGTCCTCCGGTGCTACAGCCAGCTGGAGGGAGGACGGGCATGTGGCCACCATGTGCGTGGTGTTTCTTGCAACAGGGCAGCACTGGACGGGCCTGTCCATCCCCTGCCCAGTGGTAATATATGTCACAAATAGTCCAGACTATTGTGTGTGTAATTATATGTGTGCTTGGAATACACATACAGAATATTCCAGATGTTATCTTTATAGAGCTAAAGCCAATAAGAATGGCTACATTCAGTCCAGCACAAGAAATTTTATCTGCTGAGCTAATTAACCCACTGGTGAGGAGCAAACTCACTGGGAGAGGCACGGAGGAAGAATAAAGTCCCCAAGTTGTGTCTCAGCTGTCCCAGCCCAGGAAACCTCTCTGGTCTTCATCTGATAAGAGGGCATGCATGAGTAGCTGGCAAAAGTGACCAGCCAATTACTTCTTGGCATGATCTATGCTAAATATAAGATTAATATTTGCAGGGTAGAAATGGGAAATCAAATTAAATTGAGACTGTTTACAAGGCGATACGCAGAAAGTGAATACATATATATACACACACATGTAAACCACATACAATTTCTATGCTTCTATTCTCCACATTCTGTTTCTCCCAAGTAGCAAAATGAATATTTTTAGCCAAATCTGTGCCTTAGGAATCAGCTGTACATCTCATGTATACAACACCGCAAGCCATGAGACACAGGCACACTCTCCAATTCACACAGGTTCAGAATTTACACTTGATCAGCGCTGGGACACAAGGTGTTTTTCGCGTACACCCTGGAAAATTTTTGCAATGCAAAAGTAATAGGAACTGTAGGAGATAAAAAGGCATGAACACCTAAGGAAATGAGGGACATGATCAATGAACACAATTTGATGTCAGGCTCTTACTTCTCCCAGTTTAAACATAAGCTGTTTTTTAAAAACAAGAGACAGAGAAACCCAGTTACAACTCTCTGTTAAGGTCTGGCAATGCTACCCTGCAAAGGAAGAAAAATGGCACTATTTTATATAGCCAGCATGCTTAAACCACTTATTAGTGGTCTGGATAAATCTGAAATCTGGTCCTTCAAGTGGATAGAGCACAAGCCGTTAGAAATTACACCAGAAGCAATAGCTGCAGTCGTGTTGGGAAGGTGCTGGGAGCACTGTGACCTCCTCAGCTTGAGTGCCTGTGAGACCCCATGCTCTCTCCTCCCCGGCATCTGCACTGCCTGACCCCATGGCAGGAAAGACCGTAACAGGGGGCTAAGTGGGGGTACACGGCTGGGGATGCTCTCCACCAGCATGCTGGACCATCGCACCCCAAGGGACTCGCAGCCATGAAACAGCCCCGTGAGTACACGCTCAGTTCTGGGTCTCAGCAAAGGCACTACTGGGGGGAAAAGAGAAAAAACCCAACTATCCGCCTGTTTGTGTTTTTCCTTGTGTCACCAGTGAAGCTGCAGCAGTGGAAAGTTTCGAGGAAAAGCTACAAGTATGTAAGGAATGAACATCTGTTTACCTGCAAACTCTGATGTCCTGTCCTGATAATAAACTGAGGTTATAGAAGCTCCTGCTTTGTCTTTTCAACATACATTTTCACTAGGATACTCTCTTAAAATATACATCTGCGTATATGCATACATATATATGTATATAGGAGAAGTCTTGCCCCACTTCATATTTACTCTGATGACAAGTTTTATTCCCTTTAGTGCTTCAAGCAATCAACCAAGGAGGTACTCATGTGCACACATAATATAAAAATGCCATGCCAAAAAAAAATTATTGTACTTATCACATCTGTGTTATCACTTTCCTTTATGCATTGCTTTATCTGCTCAAAAAAAAATGCTTTAAATATATGACACTAATACCAAGTGGATTTTGGTTTATTTCAAACTGCATTATCAATAATTACAGGGTTTATATTCCAGCTTGATCTTTTCTGACCGAAGATGCATTTATTATGAAAGAAAGCAGTAGCTACAACTTCCCATTGCATTGCACTGGCAGAACAGCACACAAAAATGCCATCATTTGGGTGGAATGTGTTTAGAATTACAACATAAAACAGTGAGTCATATCTCCACAGTGGAAGGAGTAACTGCAGTTAAAATGAATTATCCTTGGCCATTGAAGATGCAGTTTGACAGACAAAAAACATGAGCTAGGGTGAAGTTGCAGTTACAATAAATGAAAATGAAAATAACAGATTTTACCAAGGGGAGAATCGAATGGACAATATGCAAGTGCTGCAGTCTTTTACATCCTGTCTGCAGGCATATCAGTTACACCTTCCAAAACTTAATTTCCCACATGCTCTTTATGCCTAACCAAGCAACATTATTGTCACCTTACGAAAACTGAAAATATCGAAGGTTTGCATGCCTGCAAGCTTCCCTGCTTTCTCTTGTCGATGTGTGTTATTCTAACAGACATACCTTCATACATGTCTTTACATCCTTAGACCATTGCAGCTCTAAATATTAAATCATACAAGTTATGGGGGGGAAAAAAAAAGTTAATTTACCCAAATATTCCAAAATACAGGTTAGTTGCAGATTGCGAAGCATACCTGCCGAAACCAAGGCATGGCATACTATGGGGAGACAAACATGCAAGACAGATCCAGAAAAACAGCTTAATTGCCATCTCATAGTCGTGGTGATTAAGAGGCACTAACAGTGGATAACTCGGAGACCACTGCAGAGAGGGAGGAGACAATCCACCTTCCACAGCCCCAGTGGCTCATACCAGAAATACCAGCCCAAACCCACAGCAAGAAGGATCATGCTTGGTACCAGAAAACCAAACAGATTGCTTGGGGAGTTTGTAGGATTGCCATCTCTGGTGGTCTTTGGGAGTAGGCTAGGTGGCAATAGCCCTCATCTGTGCAGGCAGACTGACCAGATGCTCAGCTTGTGCTTTGCATCCCATGACTTCGTGATATTGTCCAGGAGCCTGAATTCCCACAGCTCTTTGTGAGAATCTAGTGCCTAAATAGAGGCTGGATGCATCTAAACTTCTGGATCTGGCCCTGAGGGCTAGGACACACACTTCTGCAGCTAAATGGACAAAAGCTGATTAAATCCCCTCTGTGGGCTCATCAGGTGAATGGAACAAAGCTGAAAGTGAGATGGCTAAAAAAGTAATTTTGATTTTTTTTCTTAAATACTGTATACCCGTGCAGTTTCTGAGCTCACATAACTCAGAGCACAACCTTATTTATAAGCCTATTGGCTGTCATACAAAATGCAGTTGCCAGAGATGCAGACACAGACAAGCACGTGGAGAAGGTGTTTAAGTCAGAGCAGTCTCCAGCCTGCCCATCCCTTGTTCTCAGGTTATACTGGGGTCCTCTTCAACGCGGCTTGCTTACAGGCCCCACAATATCACCTGGCAATTAAAACTCAAAGAAAAAGGCAGTGACAATGAGAAAGCTGTGAAGACTTGTTATACATGCAAAAAAAAATGTTGTCCAAGAGAAATGAAAGATACGTTTTGGCAGTGTAATAAAAATAGACATACCAAGGCTGAGAAGGTATATCACCATTGCATTTTATTGCATCCTTGAATATTAAACTCGCTTTTATATTATGCAGTTGCTAGAAGATATGACAACCAGGTGCATATATATAATACCTTTTGAGTTTATTGGGGATAACTAAGCAGGGAGCAGACCTTTTTGCAGATACATATTGACAGCCGTGAACCATCTGCCATGGCCTGAGCAATTCCAGTCCTAAGGAATCATATAATCCCAGTATGCCCAGGGACAGCAGCACATACCCGAGACAATTTCCATGTTTTACTAGCTAATTACTTAACAATGGTCACAAGTACCAAGATTGTATGGTGATGTTTCAGGTTTTTCTTCCACTGTTTCATTTTAAAAGTTTCTACTATGTTTACCTTAAAAGCAGGTGCTGGGAAATTAAGTATAGAGGCATGCAACAACCACACAAGTTATGCAATGTTTCGGTTAAGTAGTTTTAAACTATTGCAACTTCTCCATCATCTGAAACAAACCAACTGCTTCAGATTTTAGCTACGCCTCTCTGGAGGACTTGAGAAAATACTCATCCAAACAGTTCAGAATTTAGTTTGAATTTTAATGGACTCTGAGTCAAGCCAATGGTGCATGGGCCTGAAACAGCATTTCACTGGGGGTTCCATGGGGTAACTGCGCTGCTCAAGTGCCGTTGCTTGACTGGAGAGAAATGCAGAGGCATGCAAGCCCAGCAGAGACCGTCTAAGGCACATACAGACATTACCACCGACTGCCATAATGCCAGTCACCTCTCCATGCTGTCAGTTTATTTTCCAAAGAAAAGTAAACAAAGGCAAAGCTACTTATGGAGCAAGACTTTTTTCTCTAAATAATACGCTCTGCATTCAAAGCAAACATTTTTTATAGCACCTCTAAATATAAACAAATTCTTAATGTTTGCTACATGCTGAGCACAGAGACAAACTGAAACACAAGTAAATAATTTATTTTTGCCTTTCTTACACAGAGGCTCTTTCCTTCTTCCCCACAAAATGCATTAATAGCACGCTTGCTTGTCAAATAGCGTGTGAACCTTACCTATAGCACTCCTCGGATGCAAAGTCACCCTCTCAAATTGAAGCAAAATGACCTGCTTTGCTACAGGTAGTACCACGTGAACCTCTCTCCACTATCTCCTAGACTTTTTATATAAAAGAGGTTAATCAAAACACCATCTGTAGTTAAGAAGCTGATGTTTAGAGTCAACCCCAGTAGCATGCAGGAAGTATTTAGCTTATAGAAGACTGAAGGTTTGGCTGATGGGAAAATGTTGATTCCATTAACAGAGTTAATTGGATGATGAGAGGGGGCGGGGGGAGAGAAGGCAAACCACTTTCTTTTCTCCCTCCCTGCACACATCCACCCAACACAAACTCACAGCAAAAGGAAAGTGACCCTTGAGCAAACAATCCTGCAAGGTGCAACAGCACAAACGTGAGACAGGAGGATTGGCTTGGAGAGCTGGCGGCACTGCAAAACCTGGGGGCAGCCCCGTCTGCAAATGTCAGCTCCTGGCTCTGTGTCAGCAGAGCACGGACTGACAGTGACTGATGTGAGGTGAATCAATATAGATATTTATCGTAAATAAATGGGCTTCCTTAGGCTAAAAGGCATAATTCATGCCAGGTAATTTATATTGCACACGTAATTTAGGTAATTACCTAAACAACTAGGTAATTTATATTACGCAGCAAAGTTACTAAACTCTGGCCCTTGTGGATTTACTATTGTTATCCTTTGTTAAATGACAGTGAACCTTCTCATAAAACCCAGTACAGAGGATTTTATGTGCTTTATGAATTTTCACATGGAAAAGAGCTCTTGGGCAGAAATTGTAGGCGATGCACTGGTATTCTACTGGGTCATATTATTTTCAGGATAGGATTTATGGGACTGGTTGTAGCAGATTAAAGCTGCTTTATGCAGACATTTTCTGCATTGTACACAGCTTTCTGATTAGAGATCTTGTGTCCCTTCTCCTAAGGTTAATTGCTCAAAAGTTTGGAGCTTGGTCAAGGGTAACCAGCCAGGGACAGGCACCTCCGCCTTGTTCCCACAACCACTTCTGCTCCTGGATGACTCATTTCAACAAGATGTGCTCCTCTAGATGACTTGTGCTTCTCTCAAAACTGACCCTGATGGCCAGCTCACAGGCTACTGCTGTCCCTCAGCTGTGACATTCATCCCCCATCAGTGGAACTACATCAGCAGAGTCTCAGCGCTTCACATACATCGCTCGCGCAGTATCTGGCCAACACCGATCACAGCCAACATTCAGAGTTTTTACTGCTGTTGTAAAGGTATAGTGTCATTGCTGTGAAGTTGCAATGGTATAGCAGATCACAAAAACACCATTACTTGGTGACAACAACAAATAAGTTTAGTTTTGCACCCCATCAAGAAGCCCAAGGACTGCAAGGAGACTGTGCCTGTCCCATCCCTCTCTGCAAGCTGCAGGTTAAGGGAAATAAGCATAGGCTCTTTGCCACGGCTGCTGGATACAGTTAAAAATTAGCACTGATGGAATATTTATTAGCACGTACAGGTTTTACTGACAGTGATCTGTCACAAATATTTTCCCATTAACACTTCTGATTTTTGCTGCAGCTGAAGCATTTTGGTATCTATCAAACCTTCTCTGCCTGACAAACCAAAGCCAAAAAATCCTCCCAGGCCTGCTTAACAGGTTCAAAGATTAGCAGAAGAGATGGGAAGAAGCTAAAGCCAAAACATAAATAGATCTCACTTGTTCTGAAGGAAGTTCTTCAAAGCCTCTCTACTGGGTTTTGGCCAGTGTCCACGATGTGCCACCAGACAGCCCCAGGGCAAGGGGCACCATAGCTGCCTCCATCCCCGCCGTCCTGTCTGTTCACTGAACCACGTGGATCTGGGCCAACCCAGATATTGAGATGCTCTTGCTTTGGATTGCTGTTCAATGAAACTTTTCCTCAAGAGAATGGAGTCCTGTCTGTGCACAGGTCAAATGAAGACACCTGTCCGGACCCATGATTGCACTTAGGTGGCATTTGCAAAATGAAGTCTGCAACTTTGCAACCAAAAAAAAAATTAAGTTAAAAAGAAGCCTGTAACTTCTGACAAGTTGCTAGCTTGCTGGATGATGAACACTGAAGAACTGAGCCATACTCCCTGACAGCTTCCAAATTAAACTTTGGGCTGTTTAGGAAGTTGTCAGTCAATAAATTCAAGTGTTTAAAAGGTCCAAGGCGGTTTCTTCTGGCCATTAGATAGGATATATGATTTGGACTCTGAATATGGAAGAAACCACTCTTCTTTTTCATCGTTTTGGGATCACATTTGCATGGCTATTGAGGGAGATTTTGTCTTTTAAAAAGAACTGGAAAAAATATTATTTTGTAGGGCTGAAGCAATTCTATTTTCTTCACACACCCATTGACTAGAACTTTGCTTGAATTCATAGGCAAGCTACCCTCTTACATGCACATGAGCGATGCTACAAAGACTTTGGAACAGAACAAATACAGAAATGCCTGAGCAACCACACCAAACATCTTGTACCACAGGATTAGCTTAATGTCTATTAGGAAAAATCACACTAGCATTCCTGAAGATAAATGTTTTATTTTTAACCTAACAGTCTATTGCAAAATCTCTCCCTCCTCCCAGTTTTACCTTCCATTTTATCCTAAGCCACCTCTGCACCCCACTAGGTTTCCACAACTTTAAACAACACACTTGAGTTTTCCAGGTCCAAACCCCTGGAGACTTGAGCTCCTCCTGCAAACCACCCTGTCATTAAAGGCACCGTGTAATGGCCCTGGTGAAGCAGGGCAGCTCTCCCCACCGCGCCTGTTAGCCAGGCTGCAGCCAAGGGATGTGCCACGCACCCGCGCACTTGCCAGCTCCCATCTGGTGTCCAAAACACAGACCTCAGCCTGCCTCTGCCTTGAAGAAACCACGTTACACCTTTGCTGTCGTGCATCAGTGTTGCACACCATGTTGCATACTAGGGAACTAAGCAGAGTTAAACATAGCATCAGCTTGGAAAAACCTAAATGCAGCTATGAAAATAACCATACCAGACCCATCGATTTCTTTCTGAGAGCTGGTGTCTCTGGGACACCCTGGACATGTGGGAGATGGCTGAATAGCCCAAACCCATACCTAAGCTGTCGGGTGCTACTTCTATGAATGAGCTCATCCCAGCTCTCTGGGTGCACACAGGGAGTCTCCTTCCTCCTTGGGAAAGTCCATGAAATCCACCACATTTCTGGGGCAGAGCTCAAGCCTCAACAAATAACACTCCAGACCAAAAAACCCCCAAGCAACAACATGTTTTCCACAGAACCATTTCTGGACAGCTCTCTTAAATAACTCAGGTAGGAGCACAGAGTGGATGATATAGATGTGCAAGGCAGCTTCTCAGCTGGCACACACTGGCAAAGCTCCACACTCATCTGTCTCATGCATATTTATGTGCAAGAGACGGCGTCCTAAAGCTAAAACTGTCACAGCAGATGCTAAACTCAAACACGGAATTTGGCTTCTGCAGTTAGGAGGTGTGAATTGCCCCAAAATAAATCAAAGTGTCCCAAGTGATCTTTGAAAACGAGATGTACACTTCTAAATCACCAGCGATTTAATCTGAAATGGATAGAAACACCAAAGCTGAGATTTAGATAAAACTTAAGCACATCAGAAAACCACTGCCCAGACATCTTTGGGGATTTAGCTCTTAAGTGCTTTTGAAAATGTTATTTTTCATTTCCATACAATTTAAAAGCATGGATTGATTTTTTAATTCTCCAGTGCACTTGTATTTCATGTTCAGAGGTGGGTTTCTATCACACCCTGACAGACCTAAACTCCCTTTATCTTCCTTGTAAGCCAGCATACGACACTGAGCCTGAGATGCCCTTAAAGATGACGCACACCAGCTCATGTGCAGTATTAGATTAGTCCTTAATATGGTCATTTTGTACTGTTTGGAGGACAGGGATAATCTGCAAAACATCCTGCATTCAAGCTCAGTCTTCAGTCAATTATAAATTCATAGATTTTGGATGAAAAAGACTTTCCAAGTTAAGAACTGGTCATCTGGTTCTTTCTCCGGAGGTCTGGCTGGTGTGGCTTGGGCTGGATTACCTACAGCCACATTTTCCTGTATGTTTATAGAAAAACAGCTAATCTGCCTCGTGGATGGAAATCCATGGCTGATATTTCTCATGATGGCTGAAAATCGTAATCCTCCATCCTATTAGTAGGTACATATGATTTAGTGGATTTATTCAGCCTAAAGCCATGGTTCATTATCTGGAAAGGGAGATCACATTTCAGCAACGGTCTTTCATGACATATGAACAATTCTTGCTACGACAGATTAGTAAAGACATTACATAAAACAGTCTTGAGACAAATGACACAGAAAAGCCCCAAAATCAGACTAATAAAAAAATCTGAGCTATAACGAGTACATTTGGGGATTACATGTGCCAATTTCATAGCTGCTTCCAAAAAAATTATTTTATCAGCCACTTACATCTAAGTATCTAAAGCTTATTCTCACACAAGTTAAGGCACTCTTGATTGGAAATGACCTGCGGTTACAATTTGAATAAGGCAATTTAATAAAGAAACTTTAGCACATCCTCAATAGAGATGGAGCAATAAATCTGAGATTTTTTTTTTTTTATCAGTAGAAAATGGCAAGATTGTGATATGAAGGAAAAATCTAAGTTCCCATGCAAAATAATAAATGCCTGGCAAACAGCTCTAACACATTCTTGACAGTTCCGATAACATTACAGCTCCCCCCTTCCCAAAATAGCTGTAACTCTGTGTACATTCATACCTCAGTTCTGCAACCCCGTTCTGAGAATTCTGAAATAAAATAATGGTGGCATATTTTTCTAGAAGGCAGGGGAAAATTCAAGCTACGATGAAATGATTTCACATTTGATATGGCTAATTGAAGTTTAAGAGATGGACCTAGTTAATACTGAAGTAAATGCCTTAGAAATGTTAGAAAATATTTTAAAAATAAGTTTAAAAGAAGACTGATATTTAAAAAAACCAAACTGCTGTGTTTGGACTTGCTATTTTACACAACACACGTACAAAGCCTGCTTAGTATAACATGCTATTTTGGAAAATGATTTACCCATTTTCTTGCAGTCCCTTGTGTGTCAGATTAATTGTTTTCTTGCTTTAACAGTATGTCCAGAAACAAGGTGGAATGATCTCTTTTAACGACAGACTTAAGACACTTGAAGGGGAGGTGAAAAGCATCTCTTGCTTTATCACTACATTCACTTTATGAAATTGTCAGATCTTTTCCTGATTTCTCAAATCTTGGTGGTAAAGTCTTAGACACATGCCACAGGCGGTGCCTTTTGCTCTGCCAGCCAGGCAGAAACCTCTACGTCTGGGTTCGCTCCAGGGGTTCCTGACCACAGCTTGTGTCCTTTGTGCAGGAGTCCTATTGCCTTTCCTCTCTTTTGTAGCAGGTTAAAGTGTCTTCAAAAATCTTTAGTGAAAAGAGCATTGAATGTGGGGAGAGAAGCTTGGGAAAGAATTGCTGAAAATATTGGCTGTCAGCTCAGACAAAAAGAGGGTTCAGGATGGTGCCTGCCACCTCCGCGGACAACAAGGCTTCTCTTTAACAGATACACAGTATTCCCAATAAAAAGCAAGAATAATAACTGGTTTTCTTACAAAAAATGAATCTTATGTGTCAGTGTTTCTTTTTTCCCTCTGTACTTCATTCTCTCAAGCTTTGCCGTGGTGGGTGGCCCCATCTTATCACCCATATGCGGATCCAAAGCCTGTTAAAATCCTTGGGAAATTCCCACAGACATCAGTGGGTATTCTAAGGTATACAAAGGCAGCTTAACTTTATATATATTGAATCATATCTTCCTGATTACAATAGATGTGCCAGAATTTTCTGTACTGCAGAAGATCAGCTTAATGAGTAAGGAGAAGAGCAAACGCAAAGTCAATGAATGGCCCTAGAAGTTCTTTTTCATTTATAGATAAATAGTACTTTTTAGAGTTTTCAAGAAATGAAGCAGTCACTTGAGTTTTTCAGTACTTCAGCAACAGTGCTTTTTGCAAGCAGAGCATGTCTTTCAGAAAGCAAAATCTCTTTCTCTTTCAAGAACCTGACATCTATAGAAGGCTTCTGGAGCACCACATCAAAAGAAAACCTAGAGAGCTGGGGATGAGATGTAAAAAACCACAGTGGAGTAGGAACAAAGTCATCAAGTAACAAGAAAAAAAAAGAAGGGAAGGTCTGGAAAAAGAAATTGGTTTATTAACATTTTATTCCAGGACTGGAAGTGTGTAACATTTCATCTATTTCTTGTGATGCCAACTGATTTTTTCAGCTACCAAAATGCACATCACATAAACAGGGATTTTTTATTTTTTTTTTTCCTTTTGCTATGTTTAGACCTCCTCATAGCTTTACAGTTTCACAGCTTTTGCATAAAGACTTTTAAATAAATATGCAGATAAACCATATTCTTCTTCATATACCAAGACTTTATTTAAGGTACCTTTTTTTTTTGCAGGGGGACAAAATTTGTTTCTAAGCTAGAGGGGAAACTGCCTTTCACAGTCTGATTTGGAAACTATGACTGAGGCTTAGATGAAATTAGTGCTAACAATGAAATGAGTTAAGAGTTGAAAAACAGCAAGACTAGTTCTCGAAAAATGGTGATCTTGCCGATAACCCATGGTTGCTCTGCAGCCAGCACGGGGCTGAGCGTGAGGGCATCAGCTGCTGGAAACTCTTCTCTGAAGGTTAATCATGTGATAGAACATACATCTCCCCTCCCCAGGTGGCATGTATTCCCTGTTCTGCTGGAGACAGACAAGCAAAGTGGTGGCTTGCTTTCCTCAACACTGCATTCTTTCTCTGTTTTTAGTAAACAGAGCCTTTTGATTTTGCATTCCAACACCAAAGCAAGTCTGTTGTGCACTGTGGTTTTGTTTATGAAGATTAAAATGAGACTGTGTGTGGAGAAGCTTCATCTTTCTGAATTTCCAGATCCAGCTAGTGTTCATCTGCTCTGATCTGTGCCACCCTCCTGAGGAATATATTCATTATTATGCAAATCCTGTAGATGCAGTACAACTGTCAGGTGCAAGATATTCTTAGAAAAATATTAACGTACACAACTGCAAGCCTGCACTTGACCACATATTTCAGGCTAAAGTTCAGATAAAGTATAGTCAAAGGAAAATTGCATTGAAAATTATTACATTATAATAAAGAAATTATTTAAAATACATTTCATTGAGTTATTTTGCAGTTTGCCATCAAGGTAAATAGCATGGTCAGTCTTGTTTGGTGCAACTGCTCTTTATAAGGCATTTAGCAAAGCCATTTTGCTGCCCTGGGAATGTCAGTCCTCCTGCACATCCTGCTGCTGGCACCTGCCCTTGAGGAGAAAATGGAAGGGAACTGAGAAGGGCCCTCTCCTTACTGGCTTTCCTCTGGATAACAAAGAAAGGACTTAGTCTAAAACCTGCCAAAGCCTATAGAAAAATCTCATTGATTTCAGGGGGTTTGGATGCTTTTAATCCTGTCAAATGCTAAGCAAACACTTGGGAAATAAAGTTTCCAGAACCCCAAGGAGCTCTTCATCTCCTTAAAGACTTGTATGGGATCAGCTGGAGGGGGGGGAAAGGCTAAGCTGTGAAAGGTAACAGTCGGAATAGAAACATACAGTTTAAAAACCATATGAAAAGAATTCTGTTCATTATAATTTAATCCCATGGTTCCCATGGGTTTGGTCTTGCAGGCACCCCTGTGACTGATTCCTTGGGAGACAGCGTGGACACTGGGGTCTGCCCCCGCAGGAACAGCCTTGAGATCATGATTCCTGCACATGACACTCCTCAAAGCCCCTCGCTAGACACTGGTGCACAGTTTATGCTGGAGTGTCAGTTTAGGAGCACCTCTGGAAGTGACAAAGGTTGTTATTCAGATGCTGAGCTCACCTAAATGGCTATTACTTCCCTGCAAGCTTGGTGAGCACCTGATACCCTGAGGAGCTGAAACCATCCATAGATTGCTTCAATGAACATACATTACTTTCAAATAAAGCCGTCTGCAGAGCTAGCATTGTGACTTCTCACATAAACCACCAAATACTATAGATTTCAGTGTCACTGTGAACAGTGCTGTAAGAAATAAAGCAATGACTCTTTTACTAAGTACTTCACCTCTACTGCTTGTCGTCACTATTGCTGTATACAATGGCAATGGTTTTATAAAAAAAGGACTCACATTGCAGTGTTACTCTACTATGACTATCACTTCTCTTTTGTAGCAGAGAGTTTCTGTTCCTCCTCCAAAAAACATTTGGGAAGCAATAACTGTGTTATGGGGATGTGTCAAATGTAGGAATGGTGGGTTACAATTGTGATAGGAGGATAATGAATTTGTTAATTGGTGCCAGCTGAAGAACATAACACTATTCTAGTAATGTCTGGTACAATGCAAACTGCATATAGAACTGTATAGTGGTGGAAGTGATATATAAAAGTTAGCTTTCCAGGGGAACAGCTTTATTTCATCATACAGCACAGGAGCAGGATGCACTGCTTACACCACCACAGATGTCCTGCTATCAACCAAGCATCTGGCACACTCCTCTGAGTTCGCCTTCTAAAGCAAAACTAAATGTAGTTTCTAGACTGCTAAACAAAACAGTGCCATGATGTGTTCTTATGTTTCTGGCCAAGCCACTAGCAGCACATTGCTCCTCTGGTGCTAACCCCTGCCTGCTCCCACCACCTGGCATCTCCCAGGCATTGAATGCCACAGGTAACCATGCCTCCACCTGAAATCCTCTGCTCAGAGGGGGTCACGGGATGAACTCCAAGCAGAGAGACCAATGAACTTGGCGTCCCTCATCAATGCCTCCTGTGCTGGTGGAGCAGAGTGCCATGCCCCCCGCCCCAGGCTCGCAGCAGCCCTGCCCCAGGCTCATGCACAGGAGGGCTGCAAGGCAGGGATGGAGTCAGCTGCAATATGCTGATCTTGGTCTGCAGAGGCACGGGTTCAGGCAGTTCCTAGCTTATTTTGGTTCTTAACCAAGACACAAAAGTAAGCAAGCTTTTAGCAAGACAAGAGGTGCACAGGTCTAATCTCAAGCCCTGCCTTCCAAGGAACTCCACACATCATTGCTTGTGTGCCCATGTGGTGTTTCACACCAAACACTTATCTGTGCTCTCCCTCCTCCCCCTCTTTTTTTAGTAAGAGTTCTATATTCAAGATGTTTGAATGTTTTGAATGAGCTTTGGAGAACATTGAAAGCTTTTGTCTCTGCACACAGACACTTTGCTTTTTACCTATATTAAACAAACCACGAGTAGACAATTTAGAAAGGTAATAAAGTTCTGTTGGGAAAGCTTTAGTGTTATGGACAGCTCCATTAAAGATGACTGTGTTTTTTTCCTGCTGTTCCTTATTCTGCAGTTTGTTATACCACAACCATATTGAATGCACCATATTGAATTTGCTGCAGTTGTGTCTGGGAAATATCCCTTACAGAATGTGATTGCAGCACGCCTCCATTTCCACTTTCCCATGGAGACTTTGCAAAACAGATTGCCAAAATGTCTTGGTTGTCTTGTATCAACTGCAAGCTTTAACAGTTTGTTTTCTGCAGACTTTGGGCTCACACCTGCTTGCTCTAGCTTCCCTGGGCAACATCCCCAGGGCACCAGGCACGAACATCCTGCCAGCAAGGATGGGTCAGGGTGACCAATGCACTCAACGCCTTAGCCCAACGAGCAGTAGTTTGGTGCAGGTTCCAAAGGAAGTAAAGTTCTAAGTTGTAGCTGAGCCAAGAACTCCTCCAGGAAACCCACAAAGGAGTAGAATGACCCAGTAAGCATCAGCGCATATGAGCTTGGAACACCAGCCGTGTGATTAACATGATCATGTGATATAGAAAGCCATCAGGACTGAGCCTTGATGCATGAGAAAGCAGAGCTGTATACTGCTTGTGTGGGAAACAAATGGAGTAATGAGAGTAATTCCCACAAAGGGATAAGAATTATATTAATTGGGAGTCAAACAGTGCTATTTCAGGCAACAGACAACATACATGAATAGGAGGTGGCTTTTCCAAGAATGAAACGATGAAAGGTGTGGTTACAAGGAGTCTCATGCACACCTTTCCCATCACTTGTAATCTGACTACAAACCAAGCACTTCATTCCACCTTTGAACTCTTCTTGCTGGGCAGCGTGGCTGCATGGCCGTGACCTCCCCGTGAGCACGGATGCCTCTCAAGGTTGCTCCTTGAGGCAGAGAGACTTTTTACCAATGGCAGATCTTTGGTAAGCGACCAATATCACACGTAACCTTGTAGTATGGTGGCTGATTTGTGCCTTGGTAACTGATTTTGTCTGGGTAACTTTGAGTTGTGATCTTGGTGGTTTTGAATTGTTGTTCAAATGATTGTGCCATACAGCAACAGAGTAAACCTCACCACTGATCTTTGTTAAGTCACATCAACAACATTTTATCAAAACTCCTTTTGCTGTTACCTTTGACAGTGGTTCTTTAAAGGGTCTAAATCAACCAGTCGCAACAACAGCTTGTGGGGAGCAGACAGGGCCCAGGCTGGGAACAAGCCTCAATAGTAGGATGCAGGCAATAACCTCCTTGTAAGCAAAACCATGAGGTTGCTCATCTTTTGTGAGGTTGTTTCAATCAGTATTTGGAGATCCTCAAATTCATGACACAGTATACTGTAAAACTGACTCATTACTACCAGTGCAGCTTTTGCTAAGCCTAATTTCAAAGTCAGCATCTAAGAAGACAGCACCTTTTTTTAACAATATGGTTTGTATGCTCTTCAGAAAGCCATCGGGACTGAACCTTGATACATGATAAAGCAGAGCTGTATACTGCTTGTACAGGAAACAAATGGACTAATCGCCACAATGGGATAAGAATGACGTTAATTGGAAGTCAAATGGTGTGATTTCAGGCTTAGAACAGAAAACATACACCTTGGTTTAGCCTCTGTTTTTTAAAGGTAATTAAAAAATCAGTATATGATGTGCTATGGGCAATTCACCGTTGGAGGTTGCAAGGGATATAATAGCACTGTCTGCATGCTAACTGAATGCACGAGTGTGGCACCATCATGTTAACCTTATCCAAAAGGCTTGTCTCATGCAAATTGCTGTACAAAAATAGTGTTACACAGAGGCAGCAGAAAAAAGCCCACTGTTTCATGTCTTTTCAGGAGATTCTGAGATAACACAGCTTCTGGAGAACGGCATCCATGAGTGGCCTGTTCCACACTGGCAACACTCTGTAGAAACATTCTCCAGTACTTTTTAGTGATTCCAGGAAACCTGATGAGTCAGTGAATCCTGTAACTGCATCTCCTTATGGCTGTAAAACCCTAAATAGTGGCATGGTGCAATTTCCTGAGCTCCCAGGTTATTTCAGAGCCAGCAGTCACTGCTGCCTGGAAGGCACGCTTGCTGATGCAATGATCAATAACCACTCTCCTTCACTGGGGACATGAACCAAAAATTGTGCCACTAGTTACACAGCAAAACAGACATCCATGTAGGAGCAATGCCGAGGAGGGATGTGGTGTCATTCCCTGCACATGCCATCAGACTCCATCCCATGAGCATTTGGAGCCAGGATGTGCTCTCCAGGATGGGCTGGGCTGATGGAGATGCTGGCAGCCCAATTTCTGGTGCCAACATGTCACTCTAACTTCACCATGCTCCCATGATATCTAGAGTACTTGCATACAAGAGAAAGGAAGATAAAACTAGCCATGTGTCCAGAAAGCACCTCCTGCTACGTCCATCCCCAAGCACTCATCTGCTCAGAGCAACCAAAACCCTGAGCCAGGACTGAGGAAAACTGGGCTTGTTTACAATTTCTGCCCAACAAGAGACCTGTTATTTCCTCCACTGGTACAAACATGATGAGCAGCAAATATCCTTCCCACCCGCCTTTCCACATGCACCGCACGGGGGGAAGTATGTGTAATATATTTAGTTATTAAGGCACCATTTAGCAGGGTTTTTTTGCTTTCTAAGACTAACAAAGCAGTATCAGAGAGCTTTTTTATGATGGATATAAACATGAACTGAAAGTGCTTTTGTAAAGTTTGAAACGAGTTCTCCTGAATAAAAGGGAAACTGCAAACTGTCACCATTTGCTCGTGGCTCTTCAAGGGGAACCGATTAGGCCTTTTATGTTATTTTAAGGGTGGTGGGTGGGGCTGTGGGGAGTTGGGGAAATGATCTATTAAAATTAAACTTCCTAGCTGTCTTTATGGTCTTGAGGATACCCTTTTCTAGAGGAGCCTGTACAGGTAATTTCAGGTGCATGCTCCAAAGAAGGTGTTCCCAGACTCTTCTCAAGTTGACTTCTCCAAGGTCCATCCACCTTCTCCTTCAGGACATGAGACCACTCTCTTGAAATACTGCCTCATAAAATACTATAATACTACAGGCAAGCACTCTATGTAGGAAGCATCTAATATTAGGTACAATTAAATCTTTGCAAATAGATGTCTCAAGTACTTGGAGCTAAAGCTGTGGATATGGGAAGATATACAAACACTTTTCTGAGGTTTTGGGGCTGTGTCTTCTGGTTTGTGGCTGTGGCTGTGTTTCTACTTATCTGCCAGGTCCTGATTTCCTGAAAACTAAGAAAGAGCAACGTACATTTGTGGGTTAAATTTCTGGAAGCTTATTTTAGGTCAGGCTTACTGTATCTAAGATGATATTAGATGATTTATTAGGTCCTGTCCTGCTCCAGCTCAATATAGTGACAAATTTCCAATTCATCTTAATTCTCCCAAAAGTAACTATGCGCAATGGTAGAAGGAGACATTGCTTTGAGTCCCAATAGGTGAGAATTAATATTTACGTCTGTCAGAAAGCAGTACCTAACCCAGTGAGGTTTTCCTGCTGCCTCAATCAAATTCAGCTGATATGAGCTTGAGCAGTGTATTTATACAGAACACTTATAGATTTTGATTTCTATTTATTTTCTTGAAGAACAGTGGCTAGTAATCAGATAACTGCTCCTCAGGGTATTTTGTATGTGCTCATGGTACCCATAGCCATGAGGAAATCCCAGGTCTGGGGGCTGACTGCATCGTTATGGGCAATCCTCAGCGGGGAGAACGGGGGGACAGCAAATTCTTTGACACCACCTTGCAATACTGAAAACTCTCAGTCGTTTTCCACTCAACACTGAACTACCTTAAAACACAGATTGGAGGACTTCACTGGGAAGAGATTTCTGCTAATCAATCTCTAGAATTTGTGTAGTTAAACATACCATTACCAATACATTTTTCAAAGTTACAGAAGTACATCATTTTATGCTCTGTTTGCTGGTCCTACAGCAGAAGCTAAGAGAGAAACTCTCTGCCATCTGCCCTGACGATGACAGCAATCATCCATGTTGGTGTACACATACCCCTCGCTAAACCCTTCCCTGCACTGGTAACACCAGCAACGGCATGAGGAAGGGAAAGAACAACTGATGTAATTAATCGTGTTCATGAGCAGACTAATACATGCTGCTCCTTTTGTTAGAAGACAAAGCCACAGTCTTGCAATGATTAGTAGCTCTTATTATTCATCCCATTGTCACAGATCTGATCAGTATTGCTGAACAGGGGCTGCAGTATGAATATTTATGATTAACAGTTCTGAAAATTCTTATTTTGGCTATGCTTTAAAATCAGCTTCAAGCTGACAACAAGTTATAGCACAGCCAACTAAACCCCCCATGTAATGCAGGAATTATTTCCATTCACATCTTTAATAAACACTGGCCATGATTTTGAACTGAAATCCTGATCTTGGAAGCTTTTTCAAACACACAGAAGATGCCCAAGGAGAACAGATGACATGTGTGGGCATGAAAAAGAAGCTGGAGGAAAATCCTTCCCCACAAGTCACCACATACATCTCCAGACTTCTACCCCAGGGATTATTTAACCTGTAGCAGAAGCTAAATGAGTAGCAAGGGTCAAAACCCACTGCTCAGCATCTCAAAGGATGCAGAAGAGTATTTTTCATGAACAAACCCAAACCCGAGAGTAAATAGCTTCCTTAAAGATAACTAAAAACATAAATATAAATTGCATTAACCAAAAATTATGAACACAATGCAAGAATATGGCATGACATTCTGATGCTATTTTTCTGTAAGATGCTAACCTAGGTAGCTTTAAGGACCCATTCTTACCTTAAATATCTGTTAATAAACTGGACCTAGGCAAGAATTTTTTCTCGGTAATTTTTAGTTTGTTCTCCCTCCTCTGCCATGCAAGTGTCCATATTCACATTCATCTCTAAATACTGACATTCTCTATACTGCTATTTTAAATCAGTTCCACTCATCTGAATTTCATGCTATGCATCCTATGACATTTATCTTTCAGTTCCTGGTCTGTACTGATGCTCTTTTTATTTATTCTATCTGATATTCTCAAATAAAGCAGTGGATCTTCAAAAGAAATCTTCAATCAAAGTGCAGTTCAAACTAAATCATGGTTCTGGCCAGGTTAAACATGTGACTTGCTGTCTCTAATGGAAAGATGATGGTGGAATATTTTGCTATTGGCCTCTGAAGGAAATCCTGGTGATTGATAGTTTTCTATTTCATTCCTATTCCCTCTCATCTTCTCAGACTAAAATGTAACATTCTTCTTTTTAATAGAGCATCCTTTGATGTTGCTGGGAACCTTGGGCTCAGATGATTCTGAAAGATTTAATGTTTATTTTTGCTATTATTTTCATTGGCTTGGTGGTAACTATTTCTTCAGCTCTGAAATAATTAGGTGTTAATTCTGTTCCAGGAAAGCAACAAATATGGGATTTTTTATTTATTTTTTTTTCCGAGATGAGAGTAGCAGGCTGGAAGGAAATGGAAAACAGTCTCTCTGGCTTCAAAAAATGATGAAACAGGGAAGTGTGGCCACCTCTAGCATGCCTTTCTCATACACTGTGGTTTAGCAGAGACAGATTTGAGGGAAATTTAGAAAGGTTGGTAGCCCCAGACCTGGAGCATTGCTGCACATTAAATTATACACTCTAATAAAGAAAACCTCCAGGAAACCTTCAACTCTGTCTCCTGAGACAGGAGTCCGAGGCTATGGTTCCTGGAGGGACAATGGAGTGTGTTCATGTGGGTTTGAAGGCCAGATCCAAGCCCCCGAACGCCTCCCTGGGTGTGCCGCCAGCCAGCACACACAGGTGGCAGCTCTGTCAAAGCCTTGCAGTAGCGGTTTTCTTTAAATGCCAGTTATCCTTCACCACAAACTTCTCCAAGAGCAACGCTGCAAGGGGAGCTGGGCTCCCTCCATCAGTGTACACCTGCTATCTCGCTGTGAGTGATTAGTTTGAGCCAATCTCCACTGACAAGTCTGAGTTTGGTAAAAGTCACCCCACATGGAGGTGGACACTGGGCAGGTGAGGATCTGCTCCATGGATCGGGATTTAGCCAGAGTTATGGTGGCCTTCTGTTGGGACTGGCAGATGAAACACTTGGCTCACCGTTCACCACAGGAACAACCTCTCCAGAAGCAAACCACATTTTCTGGAGCAGTTCAGTTGTAAAAGTTTAGGTTCAAAAATGCATGAAGTACAGTTTGAGAATCTGGAGAAATTGTTTGATAAAGCAACCATGTAAGCTGGAAGTAGATATCAAATACTTTGAACCTGGAGATTTAAACTGTGCACTCCATGACTAAAGCATGGTTTATTGTTGTTTATGGAGTATAAATGCTCCCATGACACAATTACCCATGAAGGTACAGAGTCTCTGTGTGACCCCAGAGTGCTCCAGGGGGCCAGGCACCTTTCTTTTTTGCTGTTCCCCAACACCCAAATAATTATTCATGTTCAGAGACATCATCACTGGGAGAGGTATAACCTACCATCTTGCACTACTGGAGCATGTCTAGCCTACCACCGTTCATGATGTAGAATAAAACAAAGCTAGCAGCTTTCTTCGTCTTTCTTCATCCTGAATGCCTCTCTGAGCTGGAAAACCACTCTGAGACAAATAGAGATGGGAGAAAAACATCCCATCCAGTTTTCCCAGCGGGGAATATTAATAAATGGATGCAGCAGTTGAGTAGGAGGTGGTAATAAAAGAATCCCTGGGTGATGGGCACTGAGAGTAGAAAGCCAAGGGGAAGACAGTTGTGGAAAAGATCATCTCCATAGGATACTCCTACCTGCATTTTTCCTTCTGGCTTTAGCACAGATAAGAGTGTATTTGCCACCTGTGAGATGAGCATTACCATTACTCTGCTATCTCAGGAGATGCTGATAAGATAATCTTGTTACATTTCTGAATTGCTAAAATACGAGTTTTCTAGTCAAACGGTCATAAGTTTTCTAGTCAAAACAGCCACTGATAACAAGAAAATTGGAATAAGCCAATATATCTGGTTTTGCTACATAGACCTTTACTGAGCTCTCCATATTTCTGTCTGCTAAATGTAATAAATTTATTTCCTGATTTTTTAGGGCATTAAGGATTTTTATTGATTTTTTTTTTTTTTTAGTAATTTATACAGTATAGCAATTGCCTAAAAGAAATAGGCATAAGTGGAATAACATCAACCATTCCTCCCCTGACCTTCAAAAAGAATTGAAAAAAAGAATCTCATGAGGGCAGATTTTTAAGGATCAAGTCTGAAGACAATCAAATTACAGGGACATCACCACGTCCCGATCTCCATGTGACAGGGACTTGGGCAGGAATGCCACTGGGCATGCACAGACCATTCCTGGGGTGACCACCCCTACAAGGCTTGGGTCCGTCTCCAGTACATATTGAATCAGAGCCTCACTAATCAGTTAAAAAGGAAGAGATCTTTTCATGTGTTTTTCTTGAAAGTCTCCTTTGAAGTGCTGATCCAGCCAGGGTCTGACCTCCATAAGTTATGCAAGTACAAATTTACTTCCTTGGCTTCAGTGAATTCAGTCTTCCACTATTTATCTGATTTAATAAGTCTTTTTAACTTACCAGAGTCATTCAACCCGAATAAAAGCTCTTCAAAGGACAGATGCCAATTATCATTCCCTCCTCACTGCAATTACCATGTTTGGGTAGGTTCAGGTTATATGTCCTCCTCTGCATGTGCAGCTCTTATGGAGCTGTTGATCCTCTGTGCTTCCAACACTGTCCACAGAAAAGGCAGGACAATTGCATCCAAATGAAAGAGCAATGTGAGATGATGTACGAGAGAGAAACTTGTGCTGGTTTAAATTAGGAAAAGTTTTGGGTTCTTTGCTGTTTCAATGAAAGCTTGGACATTCCCCCAGGAGACCCTGGAGCTACAGTTACTCCTCCTGCTGCATCTCGGTGCTGAAGAGCATGGTCCCTCCTGCAGCATCTCGGTGCAGAAGAGTGTGGTCCCTCCTGCTCTGCCCAGGGGCACACCAAGGATGAGCCTGACACCAGACAGGTGAGGCATGCTCACACTGATGCTCTGCAATCTCCTCTCTCACTGGAAAATGTTTGTGAGATATTTAATTTATAATTCAGATTGTTTGCAGAGGTGCTAAAGGCTGAAGGAAAGTCAACAGGTTAAAGTTACATCCAGCTGTTTGTTTTGCCTTGCATCTCAGCACAGCTTTTGACCCTTCTTGTACAAACCCTGACTTCCATCAGGAGGTTTTAGTCATTCGAGGACTTTGGTGGAGTTATTGATGTGCATGAATGCCTGCAAGTCCGAGGCCTTGGCTGAAAATCTCTTTAGTGCAGTTTGGAAGGTCAAGACATTAAAATACTTCGATTGAAAAATGTTAATATTTTAAGCGCTCGCATTAAAGTAGAAGACCTTTGCACCTGTCTGATTTTAAAAATTAATTTCAATAGTTATTTTGCCTATAGAGTTTTCCAAAGTATAGACCCTCTGAGAATTACCCAACAAAATTTCCATGAGCTTTTCTTCTGTGTTCATTTTTATTGCTGTGTTTGCTGTTAAATGTTGTGGTTCTTTTAACATGTTTTAATTCATTCATCAGTGATTTGGGAAAAAAAAAAACCACCATAAAATGGAAGATACAGGTGAATAATAGATCTAAGGAATGAAAGAGAAAGGTTCAAGTATTGTTTAGGATTTGGTTGAAAAGATCAAATCCATTATTCAGAGCCAGATTAATTGTTCTAAAGGCGAGCTGAAAACACACAGAATATGTACCCTGTCACTTTACAGTTAAAGGACTTGCTGGCTATAATGTTGCCATATCAAAAAGGCTAAAAATACTGCTTTTTCCTATTCATTTTATCACAGAGCTTGTCTCCTTTCCACCTGTTTCATGTTCTGCTCACAAGCATCCTCTGCAAAGAGTGCTCTCATGTTCTGTTGAGAGAAAAGTCTCCTTAAAATGGTGATTGTAAAACCTCCAAACACATTCTACCATGTGCATTTGCACAAAAATCATAAAAAAGAGAGGGATAATTGAGACATTGTAAAAGAAGAATTGGAAACATTTTAGAAAAAATACTTATGTAGAGCCAGTAAAGCATCTCTGTACTTTACAGGTGAAGAATCAAAATATTTTATCTAGACATTAGTCAACCTGAGGAAAAGTAATTTCATAGATAACACACACGAGGGAAAAATACGAACATTTCAAGTGTATTTCAGAGAGCAATATTCGCTGGTTAGTTTAAAAGAAGGGCATCAGACAATTTTAAATATTTGTATATATCTTTTTTTCCATAAATTAGGAGATATTTGTCACAGTTTGTATCCACCATAACTCCACAGGTGTTTCTGGAGTCCAAGGAAGTTCCAGAGGTGCTCCCAGTTTTGCAGATGTTTCACCTTGGAGCTACACTGATGTGAGCCTTGGAAATAAGATGCATTTCAGCCAGGGAAGTATGTTCATTTGAATATTCACAAGGAAAAGAATCAAAGGGTTTGCAAATACTACTGAAGTGGATGGCCATATTTACTCCTAAGTATGCTCCAAACCCGTGTTTGGCTTTAGTCACACATCTTGAAAAAGGCTGAGAGCACCGCTGACTAAAAACCATGTAAGAGCATAACAGCCGCTTACACGGAATAGGACAAATCCTCCACATTTTTTTGAAAGAGTGCTGCACTCCTCTTTTGCAGTATATTTCTATAGCAAGCAGCTCATTTCCTTGTGAGGCTATCAGCAAGATAACTATATTATTTTCTTTGTTTATTTTTAAGGCATATAAATTGCTCTAGTAGAAATTAGCCTGAGACAAATGTGCATCACAGACACACCTCACATATACGTCCCTATACCTCTTCAGTTATCAGAACTGTCCTAGACATTAAGACTGTAAGACGTCAGATATTTCAGTTATGAAAAATACTCGGTTACATATATCAAGCACGTGTTTCCCAACCTTTCAGCAGCAGATGGCTTTTACAAGAGGTGGGCAATGGGCAGGCATCTGACCTGGTGACCATGATGGCAGTTTATTCACCTCTGGCTATTTACATCCTATTTTTCAGCTGGAGACATCAATGATCTGGTTAGCAAAGATCCAGCTTTGATGAACAAGTCCTTCCGTGTTTATGATTTCATGGTACTCACCTGCACTGTTTCATGCAGTAAGATTAAACTCTGCGCTACTTGGTTTTGCCTAAGGGAGGATTTCTGCAAAGACAGTGTTTGTACCCAGACATATGAAATAGAAGAATTTCAACAAGGAATAGAAGGATTCCTCAACAATTCTCATCAAATAAACAGCTTCAGACAGCTTTGAGGGGAAAAGAAATAGTTTATATAACAGGTATGTGCTGAGGGCCCTTAATGAAGCATTTGAGAACCAGCTGATGACTGTCGCAGGCAGCCTGACTATGCAAGGGTATTTGCAAAGAATGATCACAAGTTTTCCCTCAAACTATGTGAGATGAGATGATGACAGGTGATTGGAATTTCATGCCTTAACCACAGAAAACAGAAGAAGTATTTGCCTTCTGAATTTTAAAAAAACAGTAACACAAAACAAACAAAATCTTGGGGAGATATTTTTCAGTAACCTTGTCTTCCAGCATCCACCCAGTAGTAACTCACCAGCAAACACACAAGCGAATTAATTCTGGACACATTGTAAAAAATAAATATCAGCCAACAACCTTTTTCTGGTGACAGATTTCTGCCCATTCAGTGGTATATAAAAAGGACAGCAATGCATATCTTCATTTCTCCAAAGCAATAGAAGGGGCCAACTCATTATACATCTTCTCCATCTTCATCCAAAGAGCAGCTGCTTGTCCTGCCCACTCCACAGTCAGCAATGGCTAGCCCATAAGCTGAAGCCAATTTGGAATAAACTCTGCTATTCGGTGCCCAAAGGCGCACGTGAAACTTGGACTGCTTTTGCAACAAAAGAGCCTGTTGCAATGGAAAGGACGGAAAGGAAAAAAGCAGCATTTATTACTTTTGTCTGTTGTACAGAGGGATTCTGAAAACTTATGAGCAACATGGATTAGTCTTAGGAACTTTAAAGTTCAAGTCATTATTCATGTTCTTTTATACATTTTGTTGAGGCTTATACATTTTTTTGCAAAGCAGATGAATCTCTGTTCAAGGTTTACCCAGAGGCACAATGATCTCTGCCAGCCAGATACAGATGAACACTCTGAGCATCAATAATACTTACCACATCAGTTATGACTACAGAAGACAAAGTACTTATTCTAATACGGATCACAATAAAAAAGCATAGATCATAAAACTTGGTCAAGAAATCTGATCACTGAATAAGGCAATAGCTTTGAAATATATCTGCTCCACACACAGTCCTAAAATCACTCCCAAGACAGTTCAGGTTGCTAAATTGAAAGTCTCTTGTGAGTCCATAAAGATTGACGTGGTAAGCTATGTTAAATACCATTACATGCCACTGTGATTGCGTTAAGCAGTGCAGCTAAAATTTGGTTATGATAGTGAAGGAAAACTAGACTATGATATAGATGTATGGCAATTTTAATTTCGACTTTTGAAAAATAAATTTAAACTAATTTGCTAAAGACCATTTAATGACATGGGAAATTAGTTTCCCTGAATTAACTTATTATTAAATGCTTTTGTTTATAAGTATAGGAACCCAACAAAGCACAAAAGCTCATTGACTGAGCTTTTCGCTACCTTTATACGGTAAATTATACATTGCTATATAAGCCAGAAAGGGTATGAAAGGCTGTGTATAAACTGGTCTGCAGCAGCTACTCTTTGGCCACGAAAGCTGCTCAAAACAGTGGTATGGGGGTCCGTGGGTATGGCATGCTGCCCCCAGGAGAGCTTCCCTGGTGCCAGCAAGGGACCTCCCACCAGGTGAGGTCAAGGTCAGGGCTCACAGGGAGCAGACAGGGCTCAGGCTGGGACCGAGCCCATCAGTAGGATGCTGGCAGTAAATTCATTGAGGGAAAAACCATGAGGCTGTTCATCTTTTATTTAGTATTTGCTTGAAAAGATCACGATTTCCATCCTGCCTTTTCACATCTCCAGTCCTCCGCCCAGTTGCATTGTAGTCCAAGCAGAGTTTAGCATCCAGCACCAACATGGTTCCTACTCTGCTAAGAGTGCAAACTCTTGGAAAGAGACTAAACTCAACAAGACAACTGGGAGCATGTCAGATACATGCATCTGAAACCCGCAGAGACCAGCACAGAGCCCTCGTTTCAATTACACAAGTGGTTTCAGTGAAGGCACTAAGAGGTTGCATTGAGCTGGGGCCCTAACACCGCTCTGAAATGCCACTGTGGGAAATACCAGGGAGCCTCTGGTAAGTCAAGTGGTCTTCTGATATGGGGCAGCATAAGAGCCATTCTTCACTTACACGTTAGTGAAAACCCAAACACGTAACGAGACTTATACAGCAGAAAGGAGCTGAAATGGCAGCAGCAACCTGCTCTGAGCATCCGCACACTTCATGGCTCCAACCTGAGACACACAAGAAGCACCTCATGTGCAAAGGCTGGGATCCATGAGGGATGCGGAAAGCAGTGGAGCAGGGGGAGAAGCAGGCAGGAGACACCAGCCAAGCAACAGGGGCACTGGTAGCATCGCCTATGCACAGAAACAAGAAAATAATAAAGACAGAAAAAGATAGGGAAAAGTGGTGCCTGGAAAGCGTTTTGAACTATGATCAGAGAAACTCCAACCACTTGAGCCTGGCTACATGGAGGGAGTCAGCGCCTTGTGCAACCCATATAAACAGACCCGTATCACAAAGCATGACTCCATCTCAGAATTTCTCTTCCTCAGAAACCTAATTTCAGCTAAATGCTAGAGTGACAAGTGTAATAAAAATAACACTATAAAATGCATGAAGAATTTCCTTTCCCAAATATCAGATTTTAAAAGCAAAATAAACATTAATTCTCTGCTGTCCTGCCAGTGACACTGATGTGATTCATGGCTATTCAGCTGTGCCAGGCTATGTTCTTTTCTTTGAGAAAAAGAATATAAATCTTCAGATGAGCTATCAAAGGGCTTTATGGTTAATTCTGTATTATCCTTGAATTTAATGCCAATGGGTGGGAGGAAAATAGGAAAATCCCAGAGAAGAGGAATGGAGCATCAGACAAACTCAGAAGCTCCCCAAAGGTTAATCTGAAATCAGAGGGTTTTTTCTCATCCCTCCCATGAAACATGATGCTGGCAATTCCTCCCAAAATGCCCCAGGAGCCAAACCCTGCAGAGGAGCAACTGCAGGCTCTGGAAAGCACGGGGAACATGCTGGGCTGGCTTCTGCTCCCTTTTTGCCTGCTGTGCCCAAACCCACTCAGCGCAGCTCCCCTTCAAAAGCCAGAGCTATGGTGCTCCGTGCCCTGCAGGGAGGGCTCAAGGCTGTGTCTGCCTGGCTCTCGAGCATGCCCGCAGGTGTCTCACCCAAGGCTGAACAATCCCCTCTTTTTATCGTCTGTGGGAATCCAGTAGGATTTTCCTAATTTTATTTTCAATAGGTACGGATATTTTTTTTTATTGAGATGAGTTTGAAATTAATTAAAAAGGAAATGAAGACATACCTGCATGTCTGATATAAGCATGGAATTTAACTGAAAGTGGTAAAAAAGATTTTATATCAGCTTTTACTTGCACAGACCACAAATTAGCCACTGTCTGCTCTGGTCTCAGGAGTTTTACCTTGCTCTGATCACCAGGTTGTACCATGTTAAGAAGCACCATGTCAAGTAAAATGGATCAATATCACTGATCATATGTGACTCGGTAAAACTCACTGACAATTTTATTTTTGAAGTTTTTGTTCTTGTAAAAATATGTTGACTGGTGTGGAAAGTTGTGTTTACAGGATCAAAGAAGCAAAGGGCAGGGCTGTGCCCCATCCTGCACCCAAGGGACCTTGGGGTAGGGACCCCCCCAACTTTCAGCTGTGCATGGGAGATGCCTCTCCACTGAATGTGCCAGTGTGAGTTACAAGTACTGTGAGGATGGGGATTTTATTTTTCATGCTGTCACCTGTGTGTTAGCAGCTGGATAGAGGCTGCCAACTCCTCCATGGAGCCAAGAAGCTGTCGGATCATGTTAAGGAACATTGAATGCTACTGACATGTTGTGAATGAATATTCATGACCATTATTCTGCAGTCTGCACCCTATATAGGCATTATCTGAAAAAAAAATAATAAATTCTGAGCTGATCTCTCAAGCTTAAGTCACAGAATTCTGTCAAAATAAAACATGGTTAAAAATAACGAAGGCGGTAGACTGTGTTGTCCTTGGCACAGATTGCTGCTTCCTCGGGCATGTCTGGTCCCCAGCAGTGTAAAACACGCAAGCTCCCCAAGGAGAAGCTACAGATGGGTGTCACAGAAACTGCTGTTGTACTAAAAGAAATAGTTTTACATTTCTGGGCATTTACAGAAAGGAAGAGTAGTGCTTGGGGCCCCCTCTGCTTGGTTTACACATCAGGAGGAGTGGCCGCCCCCCCACCCCGAGCCCCCGGAGCTACCCCCACAACTTTCAGACCTATGACCCCAGCCAGCTTTTAAGAAACTTCTGGGAATTTTCTCAGAAAGTTCAGGCTTTTTATTTGTCATGACTCAGAAACCAACAGAAATCAAGGTCAAAGCATGAATGGCCAAGACTTTCTATAGTTTAAATTGGTGTCTTTTGCTGTCTGGGCTCTGGAAAAGAGACTGAGCAATATGATGGGAAAATTGCTGATGCCACAAATTACTTGAAGCCAGTCAAAGGTCAAAAAAAAACCCAAATAGACTGTGAGGACATTTAGTGGGTACCAAACAAGTCCAGTTAGTTGGCAGGATGCTGGTGGAGGAATCTGCATCTTGCCAAAGACCATTAGTATAATTTTTGGAAGATTTCTTGCAGTTGTGTAGGGATTAGACCTGGAAATCATTTGCAAGAGCAAGCTCATTTGCTCACTGTGTGGTATTGCTCATTACAAGTAAAGTGCTAGTCAGCATAAAAACAGAGTAGAAATCCAACAGTATGAGGGATACCTTAGTATCCTACCTGTTGTAGAATCTTTGTCCCAGCCTAAACTTATATATTTCTAGAGTGACCTTACTTGGAAAATACACTCAGTATTTCTCACTACCTTGAGAGCTGGGCATACATAGAAAGTTATCTATGTCAATAATCACTTAACACATGAAAAATCAAAAAGATACGATAGTTGAATTCAAGAGGAAATAAATATAAGGGTATCCTGTAGAGATTTATAGACTTACAAAGAGTGGAGTGAGAGACATTAAAGCTGACACTTGATCTGCCTTGCTGTATATAAACCACCAACAATTTCTAACACAAAATTAATTTTACTTTTGATTTATTTTGTTTTGCTGATGAAAAATCCTTCCACAGAGTAAAGCACACCCTCCTACAATGACAGCATTTGAGAGATCCATGGAGAAGGACCTGACAGAAGTTATCCCTATAAGCCCACAGGTGATGGAGCCAGAGCTCATGCCTCCTGCCTCCAGCACACCCCCCATTTCCCAGGTATGTACGTGGCCTGGTCCTGTGGTCAGATGCTTTGGAGCAGGGTAACACTGAGGTCATGGGCTCCACAGGATTTTAAAAATAAATTCATTAATTAAAAAATCAACACTCCTCCTAGCAATGAAAATACCCAAATACACTATGTTAGGTTAAAACAAATAAGGAAGATAGACCATCATTCACTGATTAATTCAATGATTAACTATTTGGGTTTGTAACAACTAATCCTAAGAGATTTTTCTCCACAGCAGCTGAGCCAATGATCAGAAGAAATGGATGGAATAACATACAAATATGGGCCATCACACAGAAAAGCAGTGCCTGTACTCTGGGGATGGCAGGAGCTGGAAACTAAGAGTGGGTTTGGCCCCTGAAGGGAGGTCAGGGAATGGCTACATCTCCATATTGATTAACTTGCCATGGTACAATGTGGTAATGATATGAACACTGCTCTGCAAGTCAGAAACACATCTTAAAGGCTGGGGTCAAGGGACGGGAGCATGAGTATGTCGTGCATACATATAAACAAATGAGCAGAAGGCAGCTTTAAAATGGGTCAGAGCTGAGCAGAGACAGTCAATGCAATTCTGTGCAGCAGTCAAGAAAACTGACATGGTCTTTGAATGCAAAAGGCAGAACAAACAAGAGAGCAAAACTCTTTTCCAAAAAAGAGCTTGTCTAGGCTGCTGTACAACTCAGAAGATTTAGAAACTCACTGTTGAGGAAAGTCTCAATAACATCACAGGACTTGCTGGTTTCAGCTGGGATGGAGTTAACTTTCTTCTTAGTAGCTGGCACAGGGCTGTGGTTTGAATGTGGTGTGAGAACAACGTTGACAGCACACCAGTGCTGCTGGGTGGTGTTTATACTAAATCAAGGACTCTTCAGTTCCTTGGGCCCTGCCAGCGGGAGGGCTGGAGGGGCACGGGAAGCTGGGAGGGGACACAGCCAGGACAGGTGACCCGAACTGGCCAAAGGGACATTCCATACCATATGGCATCATGCTGAGTATATAAACTGGGGCAAGAAGAAGGAAGGGGGGACATTTGGCATTGTGGCGTTTGTCTTCCCAAGTAACTGTGTACATGTGCTGGAGCCCAGCTGTCCCGGGGTGGCCGAACCCCTGCCTGCCCATGGGCGGTGGGGGATGAATTCCTGGGTTTGCTTGGCTTGTGTGCGCGGCTTTTGCTTTACTTATTGGACTGGCTTTGTCTCAGCCCACAAGTTTTCTCACTTTTGCTCTTCTGATCCTCTCCTTCCTCCCGCTGTGGGGGGAACAGGCGAGCAGCTGCGTGGGGCTTGGTTGCCGGCTGGGATTAAACCATGACAGAGGATAGCTGGAATAACCGAAGTGGTCCACTTTCATCAGTTCTCAGCTAGGAGGTGTCAGCAGCACATCTGCCATATCTATCCCATCCACCAGGGAAGGGGAGACTTGAGCTCCATAAAAGACCTGGCTCTTTTGTGCTTTTGAAAAATCTCCACAAAAGTTTAAATAAAAAAGGAAAGGAAAGAAGGTGGGGCTGGTATACTCAGGGCTGACACGCACCTCAAGCAAAGACAGCCTCACATAAATAATGGCTAAAATTTACCATGGAGGTGGTCAAAGTCAGACAGCAACGGTATCGGTGGCCACTTATTTTCACTAGGCAGTCTGAAGATCAAGCATACCATGAGATGAAGGCTTACTGGAGACCTGCAGGAAGGGGGTACGCTGTCCCTCAGAGTGCCAGGAAAAATCCTGCCACATACTTTATCCATTACTTTGAAAATTGTTCTCTTTTAGACAAAAGAATGTGAAATAGAAATTAGTGGCCATGCTACAAACTACTAACATGTGAATTAGAATTACTTAAAACATCATTAAATTATGTTGTAATGTTTATTGCATTTTGCTTATGATATAATATTTCTATTACAGTCACAGAAATAAATGATTTAATTTCTCCAGCCTGCACTCCAGATAAAGCATTGTACTTGGAAGCTATGGAGTATATATGTTAATCAGCTCTGCTGCTGCCCATGCCATTACCAGCCCTATTCATTTGTTTCCTGTTGTCATTCTTGATTACACATTTTTAGAACAGATTACTGTAATAACAGGGGGCGGGCAGGCAGTTCTCCTGCTACGAGTGTCCTTGGATCAATCTTCTGATCACAGGTGAAATATATTTTTCTAATAAATTGCCAGTCTGCTTTATGTTTTCTGCAACTTTTCAGTTTTGGAAATCAATTAATATTAGTGATTCCAAGGAGAGGTAGTTAGAGCTTTGAAAACAACATAAAGAAACACTACTGAAAGAGTAAATGAAATACAGTACTGTTACTACATGAAACAGCAAACTGCGGAATTGAGTGATTTTTCTGTGCCTCCTAATTCAGCACCCTCCCAGAGCAAAACCGCTCAGCCTCAGAGCTGGAGATCTCAAGCGACATGCTTGTAACACCAGCTTTTTCTTGCTGCCTTGTTCTGGGACTGTTTGTTTGTTTTGGCTGTTTGGTTTGTTATTGATTTCTTTGTGTTTTAAAACCATCCTGAGCAAATTCTTCTGAGTGAGTCTTTTAATACGGAGCTACGCTCTACTCTGTGTCTGCAGGTCCGTATAGACCCATGGACAAGCTAAGTGTTGCTGAAATGGCTAATCCTTTCTGGGTTTCTTTTCAGCAAAACTAGAATGACGTGGTATATGGTATACTTAATGCAGTGCTGATGAATTACAAATATATGCTTACGTACTATCCACAGCACAGCACATCTAGCTGCCGCCTTTGAAACAGAGTAATTTTGGGCATTTGATCATACGTACACCCTGTCAAAATACCACAGAAATCTGTACCTCAGAAGAAAAGTCAACTAGCAGCCCTCCCCATCTGCCATTTCTGAGTAGGTAGGCACTCCTATGACTGCTGAATTTTATCAGAAAGCCACTGATTAATAACAAAGACCAAGACCAGCACACCACTACCCAAAAGGCATCTTTACATCTGGATTTCCCTGTTCCTCTTGACCAGCCTTCGAAGACCACCTCTTCCTATTTATGCCACTAGCAAATATCCAACTACTTCCCACGCAGACAGGGCCTTTAGGACCTGAACTGCACCACAAGTTTCCCCAGAGCTGTGGTGAGCCTGGCACCACTTTGCACAAAGCTCACCTTGACTCCAGATGCAACTCAGCCTTTTCAGTTGTTGAGGCTGGAGCAATGAGAGACTTAATAGACATTGGGATGAGTCACTGCTTTCCATCAGCTGAAACAAAATAGGACAGGAGCCAGTCAGAGCTAATAATTAGAGTATAAACTCAGACTCAATAACAAAGAAGAGCAGCAGAAAACCCTAGATAGATAAAGCTGGAATAAGAGAATAGGTTGTTTCATCTTCTCATTTCTTTTATTCACACAGTACAAAATTACTCTCTCAAAACATTCCCTCAAACTCCTCTTTTCGGAGGTGTGGGTCATGGGGAGAACAGACTCCTTACATCCTTCTGAGGTCTAGCAGCCACCAGGTTGTGTCAAGACCTTCTCACCACAAGCCACCACATGGACACAGGTGGCTGCTGCAGGTGCCACCCTGCTTACCCACCTGCCGAAGAGCTGTGGCACCTCTTGGTGACCAGAGCATGGAGCAGCCTTGGCTCCCCTGCCACCGGCTGGGTGTCCTAAGGCACCATCCAGACTGGCAAGGGCTGAGCCAGGCCAAATGCTGGGACTCTGCATGCTGAGGGGAGAGCTTATAGCCCACTGGATTTACACAGTTAATGGACCCTTGAGGCATGCTCAAGAGAGATTTTGTTCAGTCATCAATCCAATGAAGACCACAGTGGCAGATATGTACCTCACCTTTATGCAAAGGGCTCATCATCTGAAGCTTTCCAGCTCCCCCAGCATTACTGCAAGCTCCGTGGCCAGCTCAGCCCAGCAGGCTCCATTTGCGCCTGACAAGCTTGGAGGAGCACTCCTGGACACAGCATCTCCCCTCTCTGTTCCACCTTTCCAGGCTGCAGGGTGTCTTAGGCTCTCCAAGTCAGCTTTGCGGTGAACTCTGAATAGCAGAATACTAAAGTATAAAATATTTTCTACTCAAATATAAGAAATGCATCCCAATCTCAGCTGTGCATAGCAAAAACATCCTGCTGGAAAAGCCCTGCGCTGGAAGGAGGGTGCAGCAGTGGAACAGGCATCTCATCAAGCAGTACTAAGAGCAACCTGCACCTCCCACAGCTTCTCTGCAGCTCCACACCGGCCCATCTCCCTCAAGTCCACATGCCCCATGGGGTGGGGACTGCTCTGTCCCCACAGCTGACTCTTTCCAGTGGCCTCACAGTGATTTCCTTAATTTCAAACACAATGCAATAAACCTCCAAGTGCTTACAAGAATGACTCAGTAGCCCATTCAATAAAGAGCTTTACTTCAATTAATGACTTTCTTTCAATAATTACTTCACTTGTTTTGAATCAGGAACTGTGGATTCACTGATAAATTGACTGATTTGAAAGATTTATTCCCACTATAGCTTCTGCAATTTGGTCTTCGTGCAGCAACGCATCTCGTTAATTTACACCTGGCATTCAGTGGCCCCTGCAGCCAGCGGCGGGGGGGGTGGGGGGGTGGAAGCCCACTCCTCAGCTCTCCTGGTGCCAGCAACACGGAGGTGCAGCAGAGCCAGTGCTGCCCGAGGCGTGGGCTGCCAGCCTACGGTGAGGGGCTCACCCGCTGCGGCTCCACTTGTGCTGCTTTTGCTTTTTCCTCGCCGTCCCTACACGTGTGGCACAGGGCACGGACCAACATCACGGTGTGGGGACACTGCAAGTTATTCACCCAGTAGCACCTGAGTGCCCAGTGTTGTGTGTGGGTGAAACGGGCTCATGCTCCAGAAATAGTCTATGTGGCCAAGGTCAAGGACTTTCATGTTTTCCAAAGAAAAGGATCAATTACTAATATCTAATTAATTTATGTATTAATGTAAACACTAGCTCAGGTTGCCCAAAGAGGTGGTAGATGCCCCATCCCTGGAAACGTTCAAGACCAGGTTGGATGGGGCTCTGAGCAAACTGACCTAGTGGGAGGTGTCCCTGCCCATGGCAGGGTGTTGGAAATAGATGATCTTCAAGTTCCCTTCCAACCCAAACTGTTCCATAATTCTGTGAATTTCTGAGCCCATTTCACCCTTGTAGATCATTCTGCTGGATGACCCAGATTTGCTTCACCTGGTGGCAGTTATTGGGATGGCTGGAAGATGCCTGCCACTGCTTCCCATGGCAAGACTGTATAATCATTATCTAACTCCTTTTTCAAGTGCAATTATTGGAAACAAACTTTTCTGCCATCTGCATTTGCCTGTACTGCTTTGATTCACTATGTTTCATACGGTTCTTTTTTTTTTTAATTCTTTTTTGCTTGAAAACAGAAAGCCTCTTAGAGCAGTGGCAGAGCTTCAGAATCTCTGCACTGGATGTGAAAGCAGCATGGGGCACCTCCTCGCTGCCAGGGGCCCTGGGAGAGCGGGCCTCTCTCTGAGCCCATGCTCAGCCCCAGCTGGATTTGGAGTGGCTGTGGACAGTCTAGCTGGAGGGGATGGGGCTCCACACCCTCTGCAATGGCTGCTGCTTGCAGGAGAAATGTGCACAAAAATAGTACGAGTTATTAAATACTCAATTTTTCAGTAAGAAGACCTATGCTAACTAGGTTTAGATTTACATCAATTTAATTATTTGAGATCAACTAGCATTAATACTGAATGAGCGTTATGTGTGTGTCTATAGAGGCTCATTTAATCATCTCGCTGCATTTAACAACTGGAATTTTTTACATGGGTCAGACTGCTTTCCACACATTTCCAGGCAGTGTCCTACCAGCCTGTGGTAAAGGTGCACGCTTAATGGGTAAATGCCAGAATGGGCTATGAAGTCCTGCCAGGAGACTGAAGGACACTGCTACGGGTGTGGCTTACAGTGAATCCTCATCCGATCGGTTCGGTACAATCCTGCTACATTGCAACAATCTTATTGGAACTGCGCTGTGGTCCAAATCTGTATTGAAACTGAGGGCACATTTCTAATTGTATTTAACACCTTCTGAGCAGCACTGAATTTTGGTTCCCCATGGCTTAGCGCCCTGCCTGGTTGCTGTTGCACAGCACTCTGCTGGGATAATCCTCAGCTCTGTGCATCCACTGGGGACGTGCTTTAACATCCCTCCAGCCTCAGCTGGTCTCTGCTGTGCTGTGTGATGATGAAGCCACATCTGGAGTGCTGTGTCCAGCTTTGTGCTCCCCAGTTCAAAAGAGACAGGGAGCTACTGGAGAGGAGCCAGTACCAAGGTGATGAGGGGACCAGAGCATCTGCCTTATGGGGAAAGGCTGAGAGAGCTGGGCATGTTCAGCCTGGAGAAGAGAAGAGGGAGAGGGCATCTCACCAGTGCCTACAAAGATCTTAAGGGCGAGTGTCAGGAGGATGGGTCCAGGCTCTTCTCAGCGGTGCCCAGCGACAGGACAAGGGGCATCGGGCACAGGCTGCAGCACAGGGGCTTCCATCTGAGCGTGGGGCAGAACTTGTGCGCTGTGAGGGTGAGCACAGGCACAGCTGCCCGGAGAGGCTGTGGGGTTCTCCTGCTCTGCAGACACCCCAACCCGCCTGGACGTGGCTCTGTGCAGCCTGCTCTGGGGGACCCTGCTCTAGCAGGGGGTGGGACGGGGTGGGCTCCAGAGGGCCCCTCCAGCCCCCACCATGCTGCGATTCTTGATTCTGTCTGTGTTGTCCACCACAGCATAGTGCCTGGGAGCCTCATTGCATGAGGATTTCTCGAACCATTCCAGATCAGCATCACATCAACAAGGCAGAACTCTAATGAAAGAGCTTTACCCCTTTGCAATGTTTCTTGTTACATTAAAAACGTGTTATGCCATATATATAACTGTGGCATGTACAGCCACATGCATGCATGCAAAAGAGCCTTTTAAAATATCTTTTTAAACTTTTCACAATCCTTAAGCTATCCCAACCCTTGCTTCATCTGCCTCTCTGCATTTTCCTTTTCCCTCCCTGCTCCAGTGTTTGCAGGCGATGTTATTATATGCCAGCTTCCGTGACAGGAGAAATAAAATCCCGACATCGAATATTTTCACGGAGCTTTTTTCAGGTTAAATGAAAGCAGATTTGGTATGGAGAAGCTAATCCTTTCAAGGCATATTTAGCTGTCTCCCCAAGGAGCGGATCAACTGGTGCCGTATTTCAGAGCTCACCAATCACATTAAAAAATATTTCATTCTGCTGTGAATACCTCTAATGCCTCCCTGCTTAATATGGGAGCCTAGGCAGGAATTTTGTGCACTTTCCCTCTACTTACCAGTGTGAGGGTGAGTGAAGCCCATAGGAACTGCTGGATGGGGCAGGGGTGCAGCGCAGGGTGTGAGCACGTTCCCTGAAACCACCCTCTGTCTGCGGAGAAGTGGAAAAGGCACAGTTCTTGCCTGTTTAGATCAATCATTTGTGTGATCAATTAAACAATCTGCTGAACTGTTGAAAGACCTTGCTGTCAGTCATTTACTGCTCTAAGCTAGTCTTTTCTCATTGCCAAACTGCTTGCAGGCTCTTCAGGTATATATATATTTTACTTAGAAATGTGGGTTTTCTGTAAATCTGTTTAATGTTTGCTTGCTTATTCACTTTTTTTTTATGACTACATCATTTTAGAAACAGAGATATCTGGATGTAAGATGTTGCAATCAGAAATCAATTTTAGGGGCTGTGTGTGCTCAAATATCAGGTATCTGTGTGTTCACAACCATAGCAGCAAAACACTTTGTTAATTTAAGTATTCAGTATAGATTAGTTATAGGAGACACAAAGATTTATTATCTCCATTTGGCCCTTTTCTGCTGCTTTGCTGAAGGTACGGGATGAGCTGCTATCTGCAAGCTTTGAATCCTCGCAATGTGCTCCTCCGGGATGGACCGAGCTCTGACCCCGTGGGGGGACAGCTCTCTGTCCCCTGGGAGTCCTTCATCTCCTGACTGTCTTTTCATTGCAGATGCACCTAGACTTCGGCGAAGAGCTTTTTTTTGTTGTTGTCTAAGGGGAAGGGTTGTCTTTTAATTCTTCATTTCCCACAGGAATTGGAAGGTGATCGAGGGCTTTTTCACAAATGTTCACTTCTATTGAACCAAAATATACAACATCACAATCAAACAGGTGGACCTGGTCCCACTGCTGCACAGCATCAAGCACTGCTTCTGGCACAGGAGATGGAAACTGGGATGTAAAGGGAGCCCTCTGGCACTGCTGGGAACTGAAATTGTGGGGTTTTTTTCATAATTAAGTATCCTGAAAAACTGATGGGGCTCTGTGGGTCTCAAAGGAGAAACGGAGCAGAGGAAGGAGCCCAGGTGCATCTGTCTGCACTCAGGCGATGCTCTAAAGGACTTTGCTGGCCAGTAAATGGCAAGGGCAACCAAATTACTCCCAAATACACACCAGTATTCTGGTACAAAACTAACCTAGCCCTGTTCTTTTTTCTCATTGAACCACACTAAAAGATTAATAAGGAAGATGGGATCTTCAGGAAAAGGGCATACAGGTTTTCTATTAAGAAGTCTATAAGCCTACCCAGATCAGCAATACCAGCAGTAATAAAACATCTTTCGGTGATTCTCACAACTGAGATTAAAGCCTTCAAGCAGTCCACAAGATTAAAGAAATTACTTCCATAAAGCATAATCTGTTACCCTTTCCAGACTTGTCTTAGCCACACAGTCAATCAGGGAAGAACATTTCCTCCTACTAAAAAAAAAATATAATATTTTACAGTGACACTTCTTGGCAAAAAATAAAAATGTTTAGCAATAACAAAATCCAGCTTTCTTAGACCTGGCTTCTCCAGGGCAGTGACTACAGGCTGGATGTTGTAAACCACTTGTCAAACCAAGCCCAGGGTCAGCTCAAACCCTGCCTTCTGGTTTCTGTGGCAAGGTGGAAGAGGAGTCCCTCTCCCAGCATCCTGGGATACCTCTTTCTACTCACATCGCATCAGACTCCACCGTGCTGAGCATGCATTAGATCACAAACTCTACACTTCATAACCAGCTACAGAGAAAAACAATTTTTCTGGCCTGAAACAAATTTCAATCTGACTGAAATGTCACTGATTTGACTGAAAGAGCAAGAAATCTACCTGGAGAAGCTTTCAGGTGACCTCAAACCAGATTGTGCTTTCCTCCTTTAACCCCGTGTGTACAAGATATACCAAAAGCCTTCTCCAAGCCACTACTTTTCACCCAGGTCTGCCCCTCGGCATCAGCCACTGCCCAGGAGCTGAGCAGCCACCACTGCTGCCCTCACGTTATGGCTTTCACAGGGCAAGGGCCAGAACTGGAGCAGGAGAGAAAACAAACCAAAGATTAAATATTTTTTCTGAAGGTTATTAGAAAGATTAATGCCAGTGCACAAACTTGTTGAATTAGTACCCAGGTTAATTGGGGACTGGATAATTATACATTTTCTATATACATAGTTTGTTATGTATATTATGTAGATGAATAATAATGTAATAATATTTCTTCTATTCCTAAACAGCAAACTCACTGTTAATTCAGTTTTAATGTAAAATGTCATTTACAAAAGTGTTATCCGAATAACCTGCCTGCTCGCACTGATGCTCACCAGGAGAGCAGCATCTGCCAGCCCAGCCACAGCAGCTGCATCCCGCATCATCCCTGTCACTGCCACAGAAGGAGACATGCAGAAAGGCAGCAGGAGCCCCCAGGAAGGAGGGGGTCAGGGCTGCCACCAGTCAAAATATAGATTTTGAACATACCTTTCATTCACACCTGGAAATGTCTGAATGTAGGCTTCGGTTTGGTGGGGCTCCAAAGCCTGCCATAAAATGTTGTGTCCTATAGGGGGATTTTTAGTTGGAGAGAGAAGCACCGAGGGGGTTTTGCAGAGCCGCTTTGCCTCGCCTTTGGTGCAACCTCCCATTTTAACCAGAATTGCATGGCTTCAAACACCTCTGCTATTGGGGTTTGATGTTTTTAAATTATTGCAGCATAGTTGATCAAGGAAAAAAAGAGGGACACCAGGCACCGAAGAGCAGCCTGAACCTGAAAAGCCAAGAGGGAAGGAGCAGTGATGCTGCTGGCCCCATCCAGCACAGGGCATGCCTCTGGTTGAGACATTGCCAGTGTTAAAGGCAAATTAAAAGCACATTAGGAGGAATCTCAAGATTTTCAACAAAAGGTTATGGAGGAGTGATGCAGGGCAAACTGCTTCACTTAATATATGATTACAAGTATTGCAGAAGGATGGAAACTTCTATTTCACAAAATTATAGCAGGAGTAAAAGACTCTGGGGAGCCAGCTTAGCTGGGAGGGATCGCATTGGATAGGAGCGATGCAGATGGTAATGGAGTTTTAGCTTCACTAAGTGACACGATGCCAATAATAATGGGCATTATAGGAGAGCAATACAAATTTTAACAGCCAAAGTGTTGAAAAACCCTTTCCTGATCCATGGGGATGCTTTCCCCACCTGGTTCTGCAGGATTTCATAGTACCAACCTCCAGGGGAAGCCAGGAGGTGAACCTGCACCAAGGAGACTTTCTATGTATGCTAAGATAGAAAGAACAAAAAAATAATAATTCAGGTAGGTGAGAGAGGATAACAGGCAATTGCTGTGTGCATGGAGAGCAGGGTCTCAGCTCACCCCTTCGCTATGTCAGGAACAAGGGAACTGAAATTTCCAACTGGAAACCACAGTCCAACCGAAATGAGAACCAGCATCTTAAAACCAGGGCTTTTTTTCCTTGGAGGCTGACACTCGCCCACCCTGGGAGAGTGTGGAGAGGAGCACAGGCAACAGCTGTAGGAATCAGTACATCTCCATCGGTCTCCTTTTTACCTCCCTGGTTAATTGGTTGTAACAGTGGCTATTTCTTGCCTGGAATAAATGAGGTGTCACTTTTCTGGGACAGTGCTATGAGAGCAGCTGCGTGCTCACCCTCCCAGCATCAGCCAGAAAAAAACAGCTCTGAAAGGGCTATGGGAATGGAGTCTAAAGGCTAAACTTAATTTGGCTTGTGCCTCCACTGTCCTCCTCAAACAGCTGTAAACTTTTCCCCAAGCACATTTTGGTTTGACATTTGACTATTTCCAAGCCAGGCAGCCCAAAAGCCCACCAGAGGTGGTGACTGCAAATGTCCCAGAGGTGCTGGGTATGTGCTGCGGGTGAGGTGGCAGGTTTTTATCAGTGAGCGTTGCTCCTCAGAGCACTCACACAAGAAAGGGCAGAGGGGAATGCCCCGATGCCACATTCAGTCCTTGCCTTCTGAACAATCAATTCTCCCTTGTTTGCCAGAGATGGGAAATCTTTGCCAGTTATGTTTGCAAATGTAATTAATTGTTCTCAGCACACCATTTCCAAGGTTCTTCAAGCGTATGTCAACTAGAGCAATATGAGAGACATGCTCAGGCAATAACACAGGAGATGGCAAATCCCTCCTCTACATGGCAGATTGTGGTAGAACAACCTCAGCATCGTGGCGGAGGGGATGATGCCCTGCAGAAGCTCTCCCAGGGCAGCAGCATATCATCCAGGAGAAACAGTATAGGGCTGGGTGGCCAAAACCTTGGAAGGGCCCTGCGAGGGCACCTGGCATGCATGTGGGTAATGCAGACTTCCCCTATTAACACAATGGTGAGCAGTTTCTTGGCTAGAGCTCTTTCTCTCAAAGAACAAAAGTAGCTTAAATGGCAAGTGTAGAAAGACCTTGCTCATTAAATGGGTTTATTATTTCCTGAGCTCTGTTTAATCATCCTTTTAAAGCCTCTGCTTGCTAATTGAATGCTTCCCTTTTTATCAGGAGATAAAAGAAATGAGGAGTTGTTGGAAATGGTTGATTATACACATGTATAAGTACACGGGGTTGCTTAACAACTCTGGTAGATGAGAAATTTATATTTACCCTAAACCAATCATCTGTTTCGTTATCCCTGTTTTCTGGGGACTTTCCACAGTTCCCTTTGCAAAGGGCCTTATGCATGAAATGAGCTACTTGTGGTGGCTGCAGTTTGAGAACACCCAGCACCATGCAAACACGCATCCCAGTGTGCCTGTGTCTACACAGGTGACAGACAGCAGGGCAGCGCCAACTGCTGCGAGCCAAGAGCATAGGGCAACAGCAGGATACCCCACACTGATGTGGCTGGGACATTTCTCCATGGCTGAGGTTTGATACTTGTGGCCTTATGGTATATATGAACCTATGCAATAGGGAGCTCACTTTCTCTCCATCTCTAAGCAGCCATATGTAGAAAACATCACCAGGGACTGAATGAGAAAAATACAAACATTTGGCAAGTACACCCATAGTGTTCAGAAGTATTTGTGCTCTGACCACATCCCTTCCCTGTTTTATTTGCTCCGAGAATTTGTGTGAATTCATCTATACAATTGTTCAAAAAAAAATCCAAAAGTTCCAAATGTGTAATATTGCTAGAAAAGAGATTTTAAGGTCATTTACACAAGGACTGCCATCAAAAACGTGCTTTCCTTTACAAGCAGCAGCAGCTCTGTAACATGTGACGGCTGCTCAGCTCCCCTTGCAATAACCAAGAGAGGGAAACCAAATCCAAAGTCTGAGTAATTGCAGCTTTGAGAGCTACTGAAGACATCCATAGGACAGTCATGGCATGGCCGATGAAATGCAAGCTTAGCCAGGGCAGCCTATGTGCAGAGAAGGCAACGTGGGCACAACGGGCGCCCGCTGAGCCAGCACAAACCCTACCAGCACACTGGCACCCTGCCCTGCTCCAGCCTCCTAGAGGAAATCTTGCCTTGAACTACTGAATGAAAATATTTTTCCAGTGCATCATGGAATAGAAATTAGCTAAAAGTGTGTCTCACTCCAAGGAAAGTCCTCACGCCCCGCACTGCATTTCTTTAAAAAATGACACTGGACTCTTTTCTTGCTAAAAATATTTTGATTGCAAAGGCAATTCACTGCCTATGTTTTTGAAAATTAAGTATGGAAACCAAAGCACACATGCTGCAATAAGGAGTGATATTTGGGATGGAGGACTAACTTCAAGGGACAGGGAAGGGAGCAGGAAAAGTAGCTCCTTTGTGTTAGTGTCAATAATTTGCATCTCTAAGTAGAGTGCAGCAATGGAGACAAAGCTGCAGGCTTGGGCATCCCTTTGCACCACTGTCAACACAGTAGGGCTCCTAAATCAAGCCCAGATATAATTCCATATAGATATATGGAATTATATATTTTATATTATAAAATATCATTCCTTTTATAAGAAAGGATGCCCCGTATCTGGGCTGCAAATACCAACACAGCCAAGGGACATCAGCAGGATTTCCAAGAGATTTACTAGTGGTGGAGAGCACTTTGGAAGGAGTTGGCTTTGCTAAATAGCTAGGCAGTTTGCGAACAAAGTATCCCTATTTTTATTCCCCAAGCATAAATTATCAGTTATAACACAATTGCAGGGAGAGAGAGAGAGGAAAACAGAAGTTAAATGAGCTAAACTGTAAACACGGACACTTTTTGAAAAAGATAAGTGTGAAGTGAGTGAACCAAAACTGGCTTAAACACAGGGGAGAGTGGATAATCGAGTCCAGGAATTAAAGTGAAAAAATAGGAGATGCAGTTTAGAAGGACGTCTATCGAGCAGCATACCAAAAGATCAGGAAAGTCAAGTCAAGGATAATCCGATCCCAGCAGGATTTGTGCAAAGTGCTGTTCTCTGACTACAAACACTCTGCTTGGGCCTATTTACATCTTACTGTTATTTTGGCTCGTTGATAAATGCTGTCACTCTTTCCTGCATGATGACGGGTTTTAGATGAGCTGTGGAAGAGCGGGAACTTGCGGTGGGTTATGATGGACTGACCAGATGCTCTTGTATAGCGGGAACCTGCCCTGAGCAGACACAGGGACCCACCAGCTTCCAGCCACCTGCCAACAGTTTGTCCAACACCAACACAGATTTCAGCTCCAGTCTTTAAATTGAATTATACATTTACTGGGGGTACTTAGGCTTTGCAGCATTCACAGCAATATCGGAAATGGGGACCAAAACACACCACCAAGAAGATGTAACTGGACCCCCCATTCCTGCCATGGGTTCAGAGCAGCAGGGCACACGCTCTTGTTTCCCCGCGTTGCTTCTGCTATTTTTAATGCACTGCTGCAGCTAGTCTAGGAGCCTTCTGAGTGGAGAAGGAAGCAGAGGAGACGGTAGAGGTAATATCAATTTTTCTGCTAGTCTACATAAAGCAGTATGATTTCCAATTTGTAGCATTCATTTTCAAGTGTATTGCTTTGACAAGGCTGTACCCACAAGCTAATGCATTGCAGGTGGAGCTCGTGCTGGATTGCAAAATGGTTTTACACCGGCCTGAGCTCAGCAGGGGACTGGGCCACGAGCTAGATTGTTTTTATATTTGCTGTTTTGGAAGACGGGAGCTTTGGCATTTGGCTGTATGTGTTTCATTGCAGCAGCTGTGCCAGCAAGCGCTTGGGGGAAGGTACAGAGCCCCAGCACATGTTTTTTCCAACAGCAAGGGTGTGCAGCTCTGCTGCTATCATGGTATGGGGAGATGAACCAATTTAGGGCCTTCCAGCACCCCAGGTTCATATGGGATGTGCACTTCCATGGGCAGGGCTCAGCCAGCTCGTCACCTGGAGCTGCACTTGTGTTACAGGGTCCTCTGCTAATACTACTGCTGCTAAATGACATGCTGGTTTGCAAAATAATTTGCTTAAAGACAAAAAAAAAAGTCAGCCCAGAGAAGAGTAGAAAACTCAGGCATGCCCAGGCAAAATACTGGTGTGCAGCCCAATGGCCACGTTGAAAAATGGAGGGTCTCTACTTCCAAGAGCTCAACAGGCAGCGTGCCCAGAGACTCCAGCCCCTCTGCAAACTGAACCACAGCCTTGGCCTCCAGAGAGGGAAAAGCAGCAGCACAGGGAAACAGGTTATTTCTTAAAGACTTTGGAAATTCATAACTGCCTCCAGCCCCTTGCTTAGCAAAGAGGCAGCTCAGGCAGTGTATGCTCCCTGCTCCACGTTTTCACCTGCTGTGGGGGGCAGTGAAGCCAGGACCAAGCCCACTTGTTCTCATTAACAGCGTAAGCCTTGAGCTGGTGGCTGGGGGGGATACACAATCCCACAACATAAGCCAAAGGAAGCCATCCATTACTGGGGTTTTTCTTGTTTTTCAGGCACTCCTAATGCAGTGTAGCTGAGGTTATACTGTCAGCAGCACTTCTGCCTGTCCTTCAGGCTCAACACACATTCCAGTGATTCTTCTCCCTCCCAGTCCCTGACTAGCTGATTTTCTGTGGCTAGGTGGAAGAGAAGAGCACCTTGTTTAATGAAAATCTGGGAACATGTCCTTCAATTGCTGGGAAGATGCAGGGATGCAGTGCTAAGGTATACTGTATATTATCTTATTAAAAGCATCATGTCAGAAGTACAAGGAAGAACTACAGCTATTGCATATTTCATATTAGACTATCCTTAGCAGCATGCAAGACAGCCATGAAGATTGCTTCAGGAAGTATTCTGGCTGTGGAACATCAACTAAGGGTGGCTCAATTTATTGTTTTTTTTAAAACTTTGGAGTGATGTCACTATATTCATATATGATATATATATCATATATTCATTTGCTGTAAAGTAGGTGTCAGACTCTAGCTGACATGGGTTGGGTAATTACCGTTACTCACAGTAGCAGCTAAGACCATTTAATAAAGTATATATATTTAGCATAGCAGTCAGAATAAATGTTTGTTCATAGAAATAGAAATAAAACCCATGTGCAAAACCATCTGCTTCTGACATAACTGTCAGAAGGAACTGAGTTACTACCAGCCACTGAACGATCAGCTTTACCATGGGTTTGCATCAGTGCAATTGAAATTACCAAGAGTGTCAGCCACAGTACATTCTCCAGTTGTTTTTTTTCTTTGCTGGGCTTTTTTTTCATTTAATTGGGAATCAGTCTGGAGCTGGCTGGACTAAAAAACAAACAGTGTTTCTGATTCCCTTGGACCAAAATCAGTTTTTTGCTGGGCTTCCTGCAGCTGGTTCCCCTGGCAGCCCTCGGGGATGCCGATATGGGAGTGGGGCCCTTGATGCCCCACTGCCTGCCTGCCCACTGGGAGACAGCATGCTAAATACATATTTGAAGAGCCAGTGAGAGAAAATAAGTGAGATTCAATATATAATGTCTTCTCTGCAGGAGTATTACGGACAGACTGGTGAAGAAAAACATACCAGCCTGTCTGCTGCTTCAAAATAACTATGTTAAAGAAAGTATCAAAACCCCCACTTCCTCTTTATTCTGTCCAATACTACCAAATACCTGTTGAAAAACACGATTATTTTATCACCATGAAGTTTTTATCATGGAAAGATAATCACAAGTTACTTATACAGGCCAAGAAATAGCTGACAACTCCACTGAGTGTAATAAAATTCTTTCTTCTCATAGTTAAAGCCTAATAACAGAGATTAAAGACATCCAGAAACATGGGCAGAAGTCTAGAAACATGTTTTTCATGCCCAAAGCCCTGAGGAAGAGGAGTGTGACTGGCTTCAGGAGGAGCGGTGGGATCCTGCCTCAGCGGAACAATCTGGATGTGTGATGGCTGGCGGTGACGGCAGCCACTGGTGCTGGGATGAATAAATCAGCGCTGGGATGTAAACCCACAATTCCTTCTTCTGAATGCATTTCAGCTTACTTAATGGCATTCTGCATAATTTGTATTATAATTCCCAGCATATGAAGTAAACAATCTTACGGCTTTTTTGTTTTGTTTTTCCCTAGTATCTCTCCTGTGGCAAAACTTTACTCCTAACAGACAAATGCAGAATACTTAAAGAGATCAGCAAAGCAGAGGGGAAAAAGTTGCTTTTTCTCCTCCCAGTCTTCACTTCGGAGAACACCACACAGAAAACTCCATGGTCACAGTGCAGGGGAACCCCACGATGAGCGCCGTAGGGCGAGCTAAGGCTGCAGACCCTTGCTGTAAAGAGCAACTCTTTCTTTTAAGGAAATATTCCATACTGGATAGCCTAAGGGGCAGGCTCTGAAAACTGTCTGAGGAACGGGTATTTTTGGAAAGAGCTGAGGCCATGCTACTGGATAACATGGGTGCCCAGAAGAGTTGCTCTGTCACTACTTGGCTTTGGTGTCACAATGTGAAACCCATGAAGTCTACAAGCTCAAGGGAGTGGCGCAGGTCCTCACTTTTCACATTTTCCTACTCACAATTCAATAAACGTGCTGCTGTAGATGAGATGTATGAATGACACCCAATCCCAGCACCAACTCTGAGATCCTCAGCAGTTAAAAATCTTATTTCTGTATTGACACCATGACATGATAGCTTCGCCCCCAGCCAGAGCATGTCCTTACCTGCATTGTGTACATTGAGCCACAGGCACGTGCATGTGAATTACTTGTACATCACATCACGGGGGCAGTCCCACTACCTCTGTGCACATGGCTATGGGGTGTGAGTCAAGTAGTGCCTGTGCCTTTACCTCCAGCATTGCTGAGCTACTCCTTCTGCAGGACTGTTGCAAACTAATCCCACCCAAAAGCTGCTTGCCCAAGTGTTATTTACCTACGCAAGGAGATATGTAGTGATCATCGACTGTTGGGAGGCACTGAAACCGGGCTGAAGTGCCTTGGAGCAGATCCCCCAAAAAAACCACGGTATCACCAACCACCTTAGCAGAGGCAGGCGTGCCAGCACCAAACTTCCAAGGGGTCAGGAATAGAGAGGAGCAGCCTGGGGAGCTCAGCTGGTCCCCTGCACCCCACAGCTTAGCAAAGAGTGAATCCCACTCTGCCAGGAGAGGAAGATGCCAGTTATCCAGGTGATTTGACAGGCAGAAGATAATGGAAACAGGGGATTCATTAAATTACCTGATGGCATTGCCAAAATGAAATTTTAAAATCACAATGGAAAAGCATAAGCTCTGATTTTTAACTCTTTTTGTTTTTTTTAGTGACACAGAAATTCCCCATGGAAGCCACCCTTAGCCAGCTGGCCGGTATTGCTTGCCTCTCCTTCCTCTGCCATTTTACCAGAGCCCCATGTAGCCATGCCAGCATCAGCAGCAACTCCCCAGTAAAAGGGATGAGGAAGACCCTTCATTGGGCTATAATTCAGTCAGTTTGTGGTTTATTTATTGTACTATATTTTCGAGTTTTTACTGATTATTTTTTTTTTTTTAGAAAAAACAAGAATTGAAAAAGTTACTCATGTAGTCCATGGAAACAGTGAGCAGAATATTCATGCTTTTCATTTCAGTATGGAAATTTGTAGTTTGCACTTTAGAAAAAATATTAAAAGTCAAACCAGATTTTTTTATATAATTGCCTAAAGCAAATACTTTAATTTTAAAGCAGCACACTGATCCGCTTTTTCCAAAGGATCCTCAGGCAATAGAGATTTTTGTGTAACAATTTCAAAAGTTGACATGCTAACAAACTCTCTTTGTTCATAGCAACTGCAGGGACTTTAGCAACATAAAGTGATGGCAGAGACTTGAAAGATTTAATAATTTTTAATTGGCTATTGTTTGCGCAAATTGGCACTGACAAAAGTATTATCTGTAGAGCGCATCTGCCACCCATAATTCTCCTCTGTGAAAAGCCAAAGGCCCTGCCAGTGCTTCATCTGTGCTTGTCTGCTCTAAGTGTCAGGAGCACAGAGATGATCAGTTCTGCTTTACTGAGACCTTTCCTTGCTCATCAACAACGGCAACTTATTACTCACTCAACCAATACTCACCTAAGTGATTGTGATACCAAGAAACTACCTGTATTTTCAGGTACAGCAGCATTCAGCAGCTGCAGGGTATAAGCAAGAGCAGCATGGCGGTGGCTGTAGGAGCCAGCAGCCAGACCCGTGCCTGTGCGAGAGGCTCAAAACGTGACCTTCCACCGCCCATGGGCTGCAGAGCATTTTGCAGCTCAGACCATGGAGGCATGCCCCGCATACACAGATCCTGCTCCAGGGCCACCAGACAGTCAGCAGAAAAGGCTCAGCAGTGAATTTAGATGTGCTGAGCAGCCACATGTCCTTGCAAAGGAAAATGCAAAGCCACCTTCTCCCACACAGCCCACAGCCCTGAGCCACCACTTTCCCTGAAGGTCATCAGGACAACTGCATGGATGGAAAGTTATCTTGGGGCAAAACGTTACAGCATCCCTTGTAAATGACTGCTTTAGGGCCAGAATAATGCATTGAGATTGCGAGGGCTGAAACAACATTTGCTTAGAATCAGAGAACCGTTTTGGTTGGAGAAAACCTCTAATATCATCAAGTCTAGCCGTTAGCCCAGCACTGCCAAGCCCATCACCAACCCGCGTCCCTAAGCACCACATCTATTTTGCGGCACTCTCAAAACTAGCCTGCTGCAACAAGGCTTTTACCATCACATTCCAGGTTAACTTCAATAAGCAGTCCCCGTACCTTGCTCTGGAATGTCCCCCACAAGGTTTCAACAGTTCATCTACTGTTCGTGCTCTTTCTTCACACTCTTCAGGCCAGTCCACCTGGCTTCTTGCCTCTGCCGCATCCTTCTCCTTGTATCTCCTCCATCCAGGGAACACTCTCTCTCTCTCTCTCTCTCATTCCTCTACAATTCCTCTACACATCTACAACACACATTTTAAATACCCCCAGAGGTGGTGACCCCATCACTGCCCCGGGCAGCCTGTTCCAGTGCTTGACAGCCCTTTCAGTGGTTTTGGCGTTGGTGGATTTTTGGTGGTTTTTTTTCTAATATCTAATCTAAACCTCACCATTGAAAAGCAGCAGAGGGTGAGGGTTTGCTTTGTACCATTTTTGCAGACACTATGCAGATACTCAGCAACCCAAAGAAGCAGAAGTGCCAGCCCCACCATTGCCCCCTGATGTCATATAAAGGCTTTCAAGGCTGCTTTTGGGCTGTTCCCCTACTCAGCATGAAGCATGCAGACAGCCTGAGGGGTATGGTCTCCAAAACAAATCTCTAGGATAAATACAGACTGACTACATCATCTCTTTTATGTGTGCTGTATTCAGCTGTGCATGTTTGCAGTTACCAGGTGATTATATATTTGGTCTTGCAGAATGAGAAATAATGAAAATTATTTAATCATTTCTGTAAGGAGGCCAAATATCCATTAAACCCATGTCTTTTCTGATAAAGAAAAGAGAAGAACTTATAACTTGCAAGAATTAAAGACTATAAGGATCTCTCATAAGACAGGACCCTGTCCCAGGAGATAGGTGCTGCAGATGACAAGCAATAACTGCTCCCACTACTCACTTCAAGTTAATTAAACACAAAGAAAACCAACACGGGAATATATTTTTTCAGGATTATTTTTCCCCATTGCCCTGGTTTCAGCTGGGATAGAGTTGGTTTTGTTCTTGGTGGCAAGTAGAGTGCTGTTTTGGCTCTGATGTGAGAACAACATTGATAGCACACTGATGTTGTTGCTGGGTGATGTTTATACTAAATCAAGGACTTTTCGGTTTCCTGGGCCCTGCCAGCGGGAGGGCTGGAGGGGCACGGGAAGCTGGGAGGGGACACAGCCAGGACAGGTGACCCGAACTGGCCAAAGGGACATTCCATACCATATGGCATCATGCTGAGTATATAAACTGGGGCAAGAAGAAGGAAGGGGGGACATTTGGCATTGTGGCGTTTGTCTTCCCGAGTAGCCGTTACGTGTGATGGAGCCCGGCTGCCCTGGGGATGGACGAACCCCCGCCTGCCCGTGGGCAGTGGGGGATGAATTCCTGGGTTTGCTTTTGCTTGGGTGCGCGGTTTTGCTTTACCTATTAAATGGTTCTTATCTCAACCCTTGAGTTTCACATTCCTTTCAGATCCTCCTCCCCATCCCTCTGGGTGAGGGGCAGTGAGCGAGCGGCTGCGTGGGGCTCAGTTGCCGGATGGGGTTAAACCACGACACCCCTCTATGGCTTCTCAGTGTGGGGATGAAGGGATGGCCAGGTTTCAGATGCAGTAATACACTAAAAAAAAAAAAAAAAATCTAACAGAAGCAGTTCAGGTAGCCAATCTACCTTTTGGCTTCTCCATGGTCCAAGGAGGACAGAAGGGACCTCTCAGAGCAAGTCATCCTGCCCATGAAGGCTGTTTGCTGGAGGTGGTGGGCAGGAGGGATTTCCTGGGCTGCAGACACAGCCTGGATGGCCACCAGCACTGAGTGTCCCTTCCTTAATGCAGTAACACCAGTTCAGCACTGCTCCCCTCCAGCAAACAGTCTCACATAATTCAAGAACAGAGATGCCTTCCTCCTGGTTACTGCCCATCACCACTTCTCACTGGTTTTAGCTGCGGTGTGCGTGGCCGCATCACATGCTGTGCTGCTGCTTGGGACTGAGCGGGACCAGGACTGAAATCAAACAGATACTCCCTCTAGAAGGTATTAAATGAGGAAACGGAAGAGAAGAGAGAGCTCTCCAGTGGTCTGTAAATAATACATTTTAATTAAGGCCTGAATTCCACCTTAGGCCACTTACAAAAACTTATGAATGAATTAAATGCCTTTAATCTCCTTTAGGATTAAACGGCAGCAGAGTGGAAAGAAGAAACGTCACACGTTGTACCGCCAAACCCAGCTCATTAGCATTGCTCAGGTGCTTCTAAAGTTTCTATTTTTGCTATTTTGTGACATTCCCAGGCAAAACATCCCAATACATTTCCTTTAGCCACGGACAACTCTTGGCTCTGCCCCTTCAGTCTCTTTGGTCCTGCTGCCCCACTCTGAGCACACTCCTCACTCTGAAAAGCGTGATCAGCTGCTGCAGGGAAGAGGATTTTCCCCACTTTGTAACACTACAGCTACTCTGAATACTCTTGAGAAAATATTAGCAGCTTTTGTTTAAAAATAAAAATACACTGTTGCAATTTGCAAGAAGATCTATGCAGGTTAGACATATCAACCTCCAGTTGACTACATTTGAATTATTAAATCAATATCTTATTCTTTGAGGAGGAAAAATATCACAGCTTATGGAAAATTATTTTTAATACAAACAAAACACAGGGCTGGAAATTCTTAGCCTACCGTGCCTAAAATCACAGCCTTTTCAGATGCAGGAGGTCTTCATTAAAAATGCTTTCAAAAGTTAAATATATTCCTGTTTTTCATGCAGTGCTTGTTCCAAGCAGGAACACTGCTTCCCTGCAATGCCAGGGAAAAGCTTTTCCCTTCAAAGTAAGAAAAGGAGAAATATATTAAAAAGACATCTTGTTTCATCAGGTACAGCCTGATCTAAGAACACGGCAACGCAATGCTTGCAGCTTGCCTTCCAGACCGCTGCACTCCGGCACGGTGCTGGGCTGCCTGGGATTTCCTAACACTTGTCTCTCCTTGTCAAGTTGCCCAGCTGCTTTTTGGGCAGATAAGGCTTGATTTAGTATCAGCAGGAGTTGATGCTGCTCCCAAAGTTGGGGGAAGGTGGTAAAGAACATAGGTTCTAACAAGCACCCCTTGAAGTGGTTTTCTTTTGTTTCATATATTTGAGGAGGAGATGCTGCAGAAGTTTGAGGAAGAGGCAGTGGAGGTTCTCGCATCAAGAAGGACAATATTGGAATTTAAACCTCACCACATTGCCATGAAAGCCACAAGGTAGAGGATTTAACTGGACAGCTGCTGTAGCTGGATATATAATATAAAAATTACTAACAAAAGGTGATGCTATGTTAAGAACATGTTTTACAAAAGCTGGGAATTGCACAAAGGAGCTGGTTGTATATAACGAAAAAAACCCAAAGGATTTTGATTGGTTAATCCCCAAGTGGTTTGGTTCAAAGTCAATGATGGCTAAAGAAAAATAGTTACCAACAGACAAATGTGGAAAAAATAATTTAGAAGAATATAGACTAGTCCTTATAGCACAGCAAATCGTATGTAGAGTAAAACTAGAAACCCTTAAACTCAATTGAAAAGGTGCCTGAAATTTCACTTTCATGCAAGAAAAGAACTTACAAGGACAGGCTTTTTTTATCTCTAGATAAATAACAAGCTCTCAGAGAAGTAGGAGTTTTCAGAGCCTGCAAATAATAATAATAAAAGGATGAACGGGCAAAGCAAGCTGTACCTTTTTTTCTATCAGAAGGTAGCTCCAAAAATATCAGCTACAGAAGACATTGTGATATATATTTTGAAAATTATTTTCAGAGTTAAATACTGACAAATTATTCAGATATAAAATTAGAAAAAGAAGAAAAGGGGAATATGCTGTGGTCTTCCATGAAGATGACAGGAACAGCTATAACTAGTTTTAAAAAAACAGAAAAATTCCTTCATTTTCCTCCCCAAAGATAAGCCCTGCTGAACACCTGGGTATAGAACTACAATGGATCAGAAACGAGTTGTAAGCAAATACAAACATCTCTGATAAGATCAGAGCCCAAACATCTTTGATGGGGAGAAACACCAGGAAACACAACAGGCTGAAGGAGGCTGAAATATAAACGGAGAGGAGCCACTTGCAGCGGGGCAGAGCGCTGACTTTTCGGCAATTTGCAGGCAAACGCAATCCTGCTGCAGGAAAAACTCTGGGGCTGCACGGCATCGGCTTCAAGGCTTCACATGACCTCCACCGTGTGTTCACCACCGATGTGCTGATGGATCCGACTCAAACTTAGGAGGCTTAAAACAGCAGAAACTGTTTAATCACCCGACAGGTAGGATGAGTAGCAATGGGAAATGCTTAACAATAAAAAATGTGAGAACAGGTACCTAGGGATTAATTTATGCTAAAATTAGGTTGGATATTAGGAAAAATTTCTTCACCCAAAGGGTTGTCAAGCATCAAATCAGGCTGCCCAGGGAAGCAGTGGGGTCACCATCCCGGCGGGTATTTAAGAGATGTGTGGATGTGGCACTTAGGGACGTGGGTTAGCGGTGGGCCTAGCAGTGCCAGGTTAATGGTTGGACTTGATGATCTCAAAGGTCTTTTCCACCCTAAATGATTCCATGACTCTAAAACAAAGGCAATCATCAAGCAGAAACATGAAAGACTTGCATTTGCTTTATATCTGTATGGTAACTGCATCTAATGATCATTTGCTATGACCACTGAAAAAAACTCCATAAATAAATGTCGTAGGTACAAATTAAAGCTGAGAGACAATTGCAGAATGAGTGCCTAACCTGAGAGGCAGGAAGAAATCTGCCTTACTCTGGGTGGCTGATGGAAGGGTAGGGGAACTTTCTATCAATACATTAGGCAAATGACCACAAAAGGAGGGAAAGAACAATTGTAACATGTTTTCTATGTTTGCATTTGGACTGGAAATAAGATAAAAAATAATACTGTCATCATGAAAGGACTAAAGTCTGGTAAGGCATCAGGCACCTCTGCAGGGATGTAGGAGCAAAGGGAAGAGCAGAGAAGTGTAGACCAAAGTCCCTGCTCTCTTTGCTATTTTCCAAATTTAAGCATTCGTGACCCAAGAGGTGAAGCCTATCTTTGCCGATGTCAGCAGGAACTTCAACAAACCCCTTTATCTATGCATTAATTTAAGGTTATCAGTTAGTTATTAGGAAATTTAGATGCTTAGAAAATTTAAACCTACTGTTATCAATGTCATGTACATTCAGCCAAGCCAGCAACTGCAGTGTCCCATGTGCTAACACCTGGAAGGTGGGTTCCTAACATATTTTCATACACCCACCTATTTCATTTATACTGCTACATATTTTACCTCATTTCTTGAGAAACCAGGTTAACACACACCAAAACTACAGATAGACATCCGCAGAGTTTTGCATTAATATCCTCCCCCTGCCTCCCCCACCCAGTATAGGATGCTTGAGGAAAAAAGTTCAATTTAAAGCAGTTTTGACAAACTAGAAAGCATTTAGTCAGGGATAGACCATTTACAGGTAAACAGGAGTACCCAGTTTACTATCTCAAGGTAACTTTTCACAAACTCTTCAAAAGCTAAATACTCTAAATCAGGTTCAGATCTTTCTTTCTGTAGCAATGTGCAAAAATTGGTCCCCTTTCCGAGAGGAAGCATTTTTTTTCTGCATTTGTAGTCACTACCCTGTTTTCCTTCCTGGTGTGAAGACATTATCAAATATAGCAACTTCAAGACAAGTAAATGGAAGAAAACCATGAAAAACTGTCTGGATACGATGCAGCTCCGATACAAGCAAACTTGCCAGAAGTGTATTCATTATGAAAAGCATGTGGAGAGGCAACAATTCTGGATGTCACAGCCACTGCTGAGGAAATACAATATATAGATATTTCATTGATGGTTGGAAGGATAAATCAAGTTAAATTGCTCACAGAAGCAAACCCAAAGCATCTTGCTGTGAATCTAGAAAAGTAAATTTGTAGTCTCTTGGGAACACTGCCATCATTTGTTTTCATTTCTTTGACTTCTCTTCATTTATGCTAGAGATTAGCTCTCCCAACAATAATCACAGCAATATAAAAACGTTTTCCCAGAGGAATGGCATGGAAGTAATATTTACCAAAGTAAACCCAAGTGAGGAAATCAAAATAGGAAGAACTAAGTTTAAAACAAAACAGAACCACAAACTACTTGGGAAAGGGAAACAAAATTACTGTAACTGCTGCTGAACAACTAAATGTCTACCCAAAAGTCTGTAGCCTTGTTAGAAGGCCAGGAAGCAGAGAAAAAAAAAAAAGCCAAAATTCATAAAAAACTATCAACAGTCTTTTGCATATTTTCACATTGCCCATGTTGTTCAGAATTTATTTGCCATGTTTTTTTTCATTTTTCCTAAAGAAAAAACCCCGTAAGATTATCACCTTTGTTTTCTCCTCCTATTTATTTTTAGCCAAATATAATCCCACTAAAGATGTATACAAACAAATTACTCTTGAAAAAGCATTACTCAAGCTAAGTGATTATTAGTATTTTATCAGCACGTAAAGCTAATATGCAACAAGCTGGAGCCTTTGGCAGTCCATTCCACCTCAACTTAGTTTTGAATTACAGCTTCCTTAATTTTTAGCACCTTGTTCATAGGGGAAGCAAAAACAGAGCTCCATCTGGATATGTACCCTGTGGTCAGCTTAAATTCATTCTTTTTCCTGAAGCAGTTTCCCAACGTCCCAACCAACTTATAAATAAATCTGATATACATGTCCTGTTCTGGGGTTGTTTTTTTGGTTTGTTTTTGTTTGTTTGTTTGTTTTTGAGTATTCAGGGCTGTTCTCTCTATACTGTTGGTTAAACTGAAAACCATTACATACTTTGTAATATTTTTTTTTTCTAACTTGAAAATTGAGGAAGCGCAGATATCTGAAACCCCCAAGTCACTTACCCGAGCAAAAGAAAACCAAGTCCATCACAGACATGAAATCCTGGAGCACCCAAAGGAAGAGACAGAGCAACAGGAGACCCCAACGAGGAGCAAGGAAGCAATTACCTAGATAAACATGGCCATGTGAGCAGACAGCAGGTGTTGTGCTTGTCCAGCACATGCAGCTGGGCAGGGGTGAGAGCAGCTCCACGGTATGATCTACCCTGATTCCTTGTCCCATGCCAAGACTGGGTATTGCTCAGACAAAATAACCAATTGTTTCAAATATATAAATTTCCAGGCAAAATCCAACATCAGAATGTTCAGGTTGGAAGGGACCTTAACAATCACCCAGTCCCACCCCCGCTGCTGTGGGCAGGGCCCCCTCCCCCCAGCCCAGGCTGCTCCCAGCCCCATCCAGCCTGGCCTTGAGCACTGCCAGGGATGGGGCACCCACAGCTGCTCTGGGCAGCCTGGGCCAGCGCCTCGCCGCCCTCACGGGGAACAATTTCTGCCTCACAGCTCATCTGCATCTCCCCTCTCCCAGCTTAAGGCCATTCCCCCTTGGCCTGTCACCACGTGCCCACGTACAAAGCCCCTCTCCAGCTTCTTGCCGGCCCCTTTAGGTACTGGAAGTCTGCTTATAATAAGTAGTACCTAAATAAATAAAAATATAAATATATAAAATACATTTATATATAAAAAGTGTATACATCACTTTCCATGTCCATGTGGGTCAAGCCACAATGGACTTAAATTAAAGCAAGAGAAGTTCACAGTGGAAGGGGAAAACCTTTCCTGCCAAGAGCAGTTAGACTGGGGAATGAATTACCCGGGGATCTCTCAGATCCTCGTTTCTGCAGGTTTGGAGAACCAAAATAGCCCAACACCTGTCAGGAGGGATTATACACAGCTCGGGCCGCTAGACACAGGGAATAGCTTAGAGGAACAAGGTGGTGGTCTGTTTGGGTTTTTTTTCCCACCCAAATATTCCAAGTTTAATTTCTATAATTCTTTCAACAAAGCAGACCAGGATCCGGTTTACTGAAATACAGCAGTGTTGAACAAATGCTATAGGATCAAAATCTTTTCATTTTGATAAAGGATTTTCTGGTCCTAAGAAATCCAATATGCTAAAAGCTTCATCAGCGCTAGCAGCTTCTTTCTGAAGGTGTGTCGGTTCGTTTTTGCTGCCTGCATTCTCAAACTCATTTTTAGTTCTGTCCCTTGGTGCTACAGCAGGCTTGGACTCTGCTGCTGATTCCATTTCATTTTCTTAGTACTTTAAAACACAGCAAAAGTCTTCTTCCTCTTATGACAAAGAAAGACTATAGTTATTAAAAATCTTGTTGGAGATTCTGTTTTAGTTATTTTTCCATTTCCCCCCTCTGTAGAAATAGCAAATTTGATGCTGTCACACAGTTTTATTGGCTCCTTTAGGACCACTCAAGGTCATTCAGAATTTTTGTTTTCCACTTTACCAAAAAAAAAAAAAAAAAAAAAAAAGATGAAAACCTCTCAAACACGCACCACCACCCTTTCTTTCTTTCTTTTTTTTTTTTTTTCATTTTCAGAAATCTGGTATACTTTGACCTTTTTCTGCCTTCAACAGCCAGACCGTCACTGCTCATCAGAGGCTCAGGAGAAACAGCTGCAGCAGAACCACAGCAGAAACCCCAAGTCATGTCCTCCTGCCCAGCCCTGGCCCCGGTGACCCCTAGCTGGGGCTGTGACCGGGGCAGGCTGGACCCACCTGAGCACACAAGCTGAGAACTGGGCGCAGGTCAGCGTCAGCCTCCATGGGATCAGGCTCGGTGCCTACCTCCTGTCCGACAACAGATGCACATAGATGTGAAAGGCCGAGTGATTAGTTTGAATGTTTCTTGCTACTGGAGTAAAAAAATCCCCATGCATGAGTTGGAGAATCCTTGGTAGAGGGACTCCTAAGTGACCAGGCTATTGTAAATAGACCAGGGTTGGAGGAAGCATGACCCCCAAGAGTCTCCCACCCCTGCACTGGGGAAGTGACTGGGGATAAATTAAACCCCCTTGTTAATTCATTCATGCCAGGTGATCCTGTTGAGCCCAGAAATTAAAAGATGGATTACACTCATTTTAGTGTAATGGGTATTAAGAAACACAGGATTCCTGGAGAACTGAAAATGAACAAAATTTGTAACAATAACTTGAACAACCTAGTCTCAATCTACCCAGAGTGCTACTCTCTTGAAACCCCTCCAGAAAAAATATCAGTGATTACTCAACTCAGGATTAATTAGATTTTCCTCTTTCCTCTGAACATACATAATGTTCAGAGCTTCTTCAGATACAGTAGCTTTCCAAATCTATAGTGTTTATGGTGTCACATATAACCTCTGTGTGTGAAGCTTCCCTGTCTTGTTGCTAAGCTCATTAACCATTCCAATGCCTTCATGACCTAGATAAAAGGAAGAGTGCCCCCATTTTAGATGGTAAAAAGAGAGTCTTGAAAATTAACTCCTAACTCATGAAAATCATCTTGTTCTTGTGCGGTTGTTCAGGTTTGGTAAACATCCTCTCCTGCTGTGCTATCCCCTCATAGCATGATCATGCGGAATAATGATGTCCCTTTCTAGACTTACTGCACTGGCCAAAGTCAGGCTTTTGGTTTGGGTTTCTTGTTTTTTTTTAAGTCTTCCCTTATGTGAGCAATTCCTCTTCTCCTTGGTGTCCTCTAGTGATGGGGGCTGCACTCCCCTGGTCCAGCTGTGGCCACATCACCTTGCACAGGTGGGCTCTATTCAAAACTATTTTGATGTGGTCATGCCGATGATGCTATAGCAGGCTGGCCCATTTGCCTGTCCTTACTGTACCTTGGCCAAGACACTTTGAAGCGTGCATCCCAGCCTATGAAAATTTAGATACAGTGCAGAAAAGAAATAACTAATTCTGGAAAAACTATATTTCCTGAGAAAAATAACTGCTTCTGACCATTTAATGGAGCCTAGCACTTTTTCAAAGTTTCCTGAAGAAGCTCAAAGCTCTGTGTGTGTGCTTTGTAAGTGAGCTGTGTGGACGGATGCTTCCTCCAAAGCCGCACCCAACACACAGACAGCACTCTGCAGTCACACTGGGGTATCATGTACGACTCCATAGGTGATCCATCTCTTGACTTACACAGCTAGGACTTCCTGCACCCACTAAGTGCTGTTAATGTATAACGGTCACACATTTGTGGCCATCATTCTTGTGCAACTTCCACAGCAGCCACAAAGTTACTGCCTTGACATAATGAAATGGTGCAGTGTGCTCCTCCACCTCCTGGGTCACACCACGCAGGTCTTCCTTGACAAAACACGACCAAAACAAACACCAGGCCTCCTTTTTCTCTTCAGATTTGTTGAATTTGGCATTAGGAATAGCCTTGGTTTTCAATGCCTGGAGGCCAGACCAACCTCATCTCTAACGTCAACAAAACCAGCCTCATCTGACCATCTGCAGGACAAATGGGCAAACCTGGAGCCAAGCTTTTGGACCCATCAAAGGCATCTGCAACCTTCAAGGCCTTCCTGATTGTACAGCAGTTGTATTTTATTAAAACAGTATTATAAACAATAATAATCACAATAAGAATATGAAGGGCTATTATGTCCTATATACTATACCAATCCAAAGGATAATGTAGTAAAGCAAAAAGCACCTATATTCATCTCAGACTGTACTAAAAAGTTGTGACAGAAGGTCTTTCTTTGACATATTAGACATGAATACTAATTCATTTATATTCACAATGCTAAAGGGTGTATTTTGGCAAAAGTGGTATATAAATAAATAAAGGGGTTCCCCTCGACTTCATGGAGTTTTTGCATTATATACAGGATACACAAAAGCTGTTTGATTTTTCAAGCCCTGGCTCCGAGAACAGGTGCTCACGCTTTCGGCAGCAATGCATCCCCATCAGCACAGAGGTGTCTCAGTTGCACCCACCCCAGGACCAGCCCTGCTGCATCCACTCACCAGGCGGGGAAGGAATCAAACCCAGAAGAGGAGAACCGTCTCCACTACCACCCATAGGCAAATGGAATAAATACCCATCCCTAACAAGGTGCTCGGTTATTTAAGGTAAAACCTACAAATATTTTGGTGTTTCTTATTGTTATCCATGTTTCTATTTCAGCTCGGCAAAGAAATATTCTATTTCTATATAAGCAGAGGAGAAGGTAATGTGGTGGATGGGCTCTGCCATCATCTGAGGAGACTCCTGATGAGCAACAAAAAGCAGTCACTCCCAACAAAACCATTTTTCTTAAATACCAATAAGAAGAGAAGAGAATGTTTTAATTCGAGGCACCTGCAATGAGACTAGGATTTGTTAAGGGTACTGTGAAAGGAATAGGTTATAAAAATACTATTTTGGGATGAGATCATATGCTCCCACAAACTTGAAGCACTTCTCTGAAGGTATTTCATTTCATCAACTATCAGCATTTTGCACTATAATATGCCTTCATATACACATTTCCTTCTGTTGCATCACAAGGCCAGTTGTGTTAATTTTAATATTCTTCCATTTTAAACAGAAGAAAACAGAGCCAAACTTGGAGGCTTTCTAACAAATACAGATCACCACCAGCACTGAGCACTTCTTGTGTTTCGCAGAATTTCCCAAGAAAATCAAAGAGATTATTCACTTGCCATCACACTTGCATTGTGACAGGGATTTATGACATTGTAAGGAAATGCTAAAATCAAGGAGAATCCCCAAAATATTAATACCCCATTTTATTTATATTTGAAATAGGGGATGGCAGTATAGGGTCTAGATATGCACATACATTTAAATCAGGAAACAACAGCAAGGGTACAAACCACTGAAACAGAAAAGCTCTCAGTCATAAAAGCCAGATCTCATCAGTTTTCTGTATCTTTTTTTTTTTTTTTTTAACATGGAAAATTGCAAAACCTTATGAAAACCAGTGTGAAGTCTGCCTTCATGTCTACTGAAAGACCTATGTCTTTTTTCTGGGTCACTGCTGCCTAGCCCTACCATGCTTACAAGCGAACAGCATTTGTCTCTGCATAATTCATGCAGGATTCCTGCAACACACCGGGCTCTTCCAGTGATGTAAAAATAATTGTTAGAACAAGTTGTGAGTGGCTACCAGAAGTCTTGCAAGCCATGTAAATTCAAATGTCCTTGACCAATTTGCACTCCAGCTCTCTCAGTCCTGAAGTATCACCCTCACTTGCAAAAGTGAGGAAAAACTGGCAGCATCTGTTTAACGTGATAATGCCAACACAGCAACATGCCTCTCACTCACACCAACAGCAACTTGGGGCCAGGTCCTGCTCTCACAGAAATAAATGACAATTTTTTTCCTGTAGAAACTTGCAACTCTACATGCTTTCTGAAACACATCTTATGTTAAGTACTCTTCTTTGAATTATTCTGAGTTCATTTTTCCAAAGCATTAGAAAATACCCTTTATTTCCTTGATTATAAAAAATATACAGCACACATCTAAAGAACAATTACCATTTGTTGGAGAAAATGTCAACATCACTCCTAGCAAATAGAAATCTATAAATCTATTAACTTAAAAATTAGGTCAACTGAGAAAATTATTATGATCACAGAGGAGAGTGTCTCTTTCCTGCAGCATAAAGAAGGGGATATACTGATGTTCAGCAGAGCTGTGCTGATTTACTCTAGCCACGATATCCTGCCTTCGCAGTCAGAGTGCCTGTTTTGCTCCAAATATGCTCAGAATTCCAACTGACATTAGTGGAATTTCCATACAAATCAAGAGCAGTTGGAACTCTCTGATTTTCTCTTTCTCAAGTAAAAACCACACAACCTGCATTATTTTATCCAATATTTCAGAAAGTTTAGAAACTTAAACCCCCCTGAAAATTGGCTTAAAATATTTATTAATTAAAAAAGTTAAATATTTATTCATACAAATATGATGAGAAAAATCTCATGCAGACTTTTCACATACAGTAACATAATTCAAATCATATTGTGATGGTTTTACAAAATAACTTCTTTTAGGAACTTTGATGGAGAAGTGTTGCTATCGCCTGTGTGCCTGACAGCACGACTCATGGTAAGTAGAAAGCTAGTTCTGAAACTTAGTTTTCCTATGGAACATATGCCAAGATTTCCACACTCTTCACTAAGATTAACAATTAATATCTTATTACTACTACTCAGAGAACTGGACAGAGACGTATGAACACCGGGTAATTAATTCCTGCATACCACCGTACCTCTAAACACTTTATGTTAAAGCATAAAGTTGCCAAAAGATTGCTTTAGATAATTCCCCTAAATGATGAAAATATCTTGAGATTGTTATGGATGGCATCTGCTTCTGCTTAATTATAAATCTGCATTGGATTCATAATTTGTGTATATTACAAGTAATTTGCATAATTAAAACAATTATGGGATTGACATATCATGGCAATTAGAAATGCATCAAACTCTGAATGTTGTACAAAAGAGAGCTTCAATATGAAACATTAATTCTTTGAGAACAAAATACCTTTCAGATTCCTGCAGAACAGCCTTCACAAATTCAGTACATGTTCAATAAACTGTTTAGAGAAAGTTTTTCTCAGGGATATTCACTTCCTCGTCAAGCTGTTGCAAGTTTAACCCCGAATGCTTTTAGCCTTCATTTTAATTTCTTACTGCAGTCACAGCATGGACTTTTGTATTTATTGCCAGTTTCAGGAGGTTTTATCTCATTTTCCGTAGTCTTATCCTGTTTTCTTTGTCCCTCTTTTTAAGGATAAGTATGAACTGATTGAAAAAATGCTCTTGGTCCTTCTTCTTCTGAACAAGCCGAAACCGCTGATCTCTTCCATATTTCTCTGCAAATTCTTTAAATGTTGTTCTGCAGAAAAGAGAGACATTTTACAGCTGCTACTTTGTCAGTCCACGCTCCGACGCTTTGACCTGGATCTCACTTAACTTTTCACACATACAGTAAAAATGAGGGGTGTTCTGGGGAATATTTGACAGGAACATGATGGTAAACCTAGGACAAGAGAGGCAGGGCCATGCCAGAACTGCCCGGGCTTTGGACCCATGGATCAGCCTGCAACACTTAAATTCCATTTTTTGATTTAGAAAAATCTGGGTGATAGCTGACAGGACAATTTTGAATCATTAAAGTATTTGCTACAGCACAGGGTATTGCGGCTTCAACTATGCGGGCCAGTATTTATGGCCAGTATTTCAGTAATTAGCCTATAACCAAGCAGAAAACTACACCTGTGGCTAATTGCAAACAAATGCACTTTGACTGCCAGTACTACACCATACCTGATGAAATACCACGCTAGTATGATCTTTCCTGACAAAAAAGCAAAAAATTAATTGTAACTCTGAGTGATGGGCACAAAACCCACAGGGAGCACTGCCTGAGGATTTCATTGTCAGGTCCTGCCTTTTCCAATGGAAACACAGTGTCTGAGAACATTCACTGGTGTTTTACCTGGATGCCTTTGCTAATCCCGGTACAGGCCCACAGGTCCAGGTCTGGGAGCAGCATGGCAGGCACTATAAAGAACCGGCACCATAATTCACAGACCAACAAGAAGGGTTTTTTATTTAAACTCCTGTAGTTTTTGTATTTCCGAGGTGTACATTCTTCTAGCAGTGTTTTCTAGCTGAACTTCCTTTTAGGCTGCATTCACAGCACCATGAGAAATGATGGAAAACTGGAGTTCATGAAGGAGAGGAGAAAAACAATGACCACAGGAAGGGCAGCGACCCCCAGGCTGTGCCCGGGCAGCCCGCCTGCCCCGTGGGACTGCCGTGATGGCAGGAGGAGTCATGGACCCCGAGAAGATGGGCAGGCAGCACAGCCCCATCCTGCAGTAAGGTCCTGAGCAAGCTGGTCTGACCCTGCCTGTATTTATAATATGAGATGATTATTCCTGTCAACCTAGAGAAGCACACGGGGAGGACACTGGAGGTGCTCCGAGTCTATCAGTTTTCCTTTGGCAATGCCAAGCCTGGTTGCTTCATGCTCCAGCTGTTGCCGGTGCCGGGGATGCTGTGCATCGTGTGTCTCTGCACCGCACCACTGCCTCGCTCGCCCCAGCAATGACTTTGTTCAGTTACTGGGCTCTGCCCCCCATTTTGCAATAATTACTGTTGGCTAAATCAGGGCTCTAATTAATGCGCAGATTTGTAACAGCCACGTGGGGGAAGACCTGTTTTCTTCTTATTGGAAGTATTTTTGATTTCTTTCTCTCACTGCGTATCAAAATCAAGCCAAAGACTACGGCGGGTAGATGAGCTTCTTTGATGCAGTCTCGCACTCAGCTCAACAAAACCAGTAACGGGTAAAATGTTCTCTGTCCTGTAGGCCAGGCCAATATCACCCTTGCAGACTGAAAAGATCGTTGCTGGAACCAGTGGTTAGCTCTTACATTAGCCCAGAATATTGTCAGTTTTGATGCAAAAAAATTCCCATAATTATTGCTTCTGTAGATTCTCATGTGTTGTTTGTGTCTACTACCTGTGTACTTTAGTAGAGAAAACTACACTTCCTTAGTTCTAACAATTTAATGAGATTTATAATATATAAACCTTTATTTTCATATAATTTACAAATGAGAAAGTACTGTCCTAAGAACTGCATTTGCTATTGGGCAGTTTTGGATTCATTACTCAAAAAGCAATGTAGAAAAATAAATTACTGCATTGCACGCTTTATTTTAATTTAGTGATGTGGCATTAATAACTAGCTTTGTTAAATTATATTTCTCTTTCATCAAGAAACAAACGTAAATACAGTTTTTCCCTAGTTACACCTGTATGCCTAATACAAATGAGATTAAACATTCAGGTACTGATTTTATGTAACTAGTATTTCTCTGTGCATGTGTTCTATAAATAATATATATATTTATATATATAAAAAATATATAAATATCTATAAATATAGCATGCATATAAAATGAATGTGTTATGCAAAATATCTCACATTCTGAATGACAGAGAGAGAGAGAGAGAGAAAGGAACAGAAAGGGAGAGGGAATGTTCCTTCTCCTACTGATACAACAAAATAGTGTAAAATATTAGGGAAGACATGTCAGCACAGCATTGCAACAATGGATGTACAAGCTTGCTATAAGGAGTATGTTCAGTGTTACAGAATTCTGGGGCTGATAAGCAAGGGCTAAATAAGAAAGCTTATCTTAACAAATCTTCATAAGGCAATGCCATACCTTGGTGATAACTTGGATTCTTCAAGGAGCTTTTTAAATTCTTCTTTGGCTAGCAACAATTTATTTTTCTTTTCTTTGTACTCTTCTCTGATCCTGGTCTTGACAAACTGTTCAAATATCTTTCCGAGAAAGGGAAACACGACACAGTATTTATTATCAAAGCCTTTATGGTATTTATGCTTGATCAAAGGGCTGTCAATCTCAAGAACTACAGTTCTTATCTGCCCTGAGTATTGGCTGACTCACATGCAGCTGAACCTGCTTTGTGCAGCACTGATCGTGTGTTCTCACAAAATAAGTAGCTGGAAAGAGGTATAATTTAGACAGATAACATCTTCATTCAAACAGCAAGTGCAACATAAATCAACATTTCCTGATTTCAGTGTTTTGCTTGCATTTTCATGCCTATAAGCTTTTTTTTTTTTTTTTGTTCATCTGGACTGCAGTTATTTAGTTTGGATCTTGCCTCTTTCCCAACTTGCTGGAATTCCAGAACATATCTATAATATGAAACATCAGTATTCCGTAGGTTACCCCCACAAAAGCCTGAAGACCTTTCAAATCAGTTATCAAAAAGTACATGACCCTTCCTTGGTACACATACACCTGAAAGCTTTAATGTGTGTGGAATGGCTGACAAACTTCCTCGACCTGTATTTGGCAGCTAAATATGCAAGCAGGGCAATCAGCATCAGGACTATTGGTGTCTTGAAAAGGAGTTAAGGAGTTCACTATGTCACAAAATTCTGCCAACTGATTTAATTACATTTTTAATACCAAAAATCTGACCGTGCTTGTTTCATGCTCTAAAATGTGTGGCACATTAAGTTGTTAAATAAAAGGAGCTGCTCCTCAAAATGATATAAGCTTTCCATATTCACCATCCTTTTCCCCACAAATTACATACATTAAATGTGATTACTACAGATACTACCACAGTTGCTTTCTCATCAGGCATGACGATGCACAGGTGCAAATCTACATTTTATGGAAGCTAAAGCAACCAAATTACAAATGGTATTTACTATGGTATGTGGAAAAGGGAAGAAATAGCACTGGGAAAGTAAACATCAAAAAATGGCCATGAAAAAACCCCTAGTAAATCTAAATATATGATACTATATGCAATTATGTACATTGAGTGTAAGAGAAGATGGAAAAAATGGAACAAATAAAGCAGGTGACTCTGTTACTGCTTGCCTTTCTGGTATCAGTGAAGCTATTATGAAGGTAATAAATCAAAATTAACAGATAGGTCATTATTTTAATGCAGTTGTTCCTTTACCCTTCGCAGTTCCTTGCTTAAACATAGTAGCATCTTTCAACTATTAATAACCCCTTGAAAAACATTGGTAAGTATGTAAAGCAACCTTCAGCTGTTCAGTAACAGATCGTTACGTTCCGCAGGCTGCGTAAGGACACCCACTGACAGCAGGGCTTGACTCCTGGAAGTCAAACCCACCTCAGCCCAAATTCAAGTCAAGACAAAGTTCCCTCAGACACTGGCAGATCGCAGCCAAAACACATTCCTTGCCCTTTCCGACCTATCTGCCTGGCCATGGAAAGAACGAAACCGCAGTACAGCCAGCCACGCTCCAGCATTGTTTTTTCCCTCCCTCCCTCCCTTCCTTCATTCCTCACCTTCATTGTGAGCCACTTTTCACCTCTAGCCCCCTCCAATACAAATTCATTTGCTTAACTTATAAAGTACTCAGACGCTCACTATTCAGGCCACATCAGTCAGCATCCGTGAAGGTAAATGTCTCCATAAACCTAAATAATGGCTTCTACTAATTTGAGCTGCACCTCAAGAAGTACTTTCATTAAATCAGGCAGCTACTCTTGCCTGAGCCTAACTTTCTTCTTAAACTACCTCTTGGAGGAAAATGGGGTCTAATTAAATGGCACTAATCATAATGAACGTCTAGAAATCTTAACTTCAAGCTTAGTACCTGAAATATATTACACCTGGCATGTGCTCACAAGGTTACTGTGTTGTTAACACTGTTTTGCAGAAGAGCAATCAATGATCACCCTCTTCTACTTTAGCTCTGAGCCGGAATTACTGTCACTCCCAGAGCCAACCTTTGCCTGACCATGGGTTTCTACCTACATGACTATAGGTTTCTACCTACAGGACTGCCAGCTACCAGCTTCTCATAACCTTTTCCTTGAATATTGAATATGCCCCACAAATGAGGTCCCCCTCAGCAGTGCTTCAAGCACATTATATTATGTGTATTCATGACATATTTTTATTACATCATCTCCAAGGTTGATAAAATGCAAGTAGTAATGTATCTTGATTGACTCATCAAGGTCTAGATTTTGTCCTTGCTGATTCCCTGAAACAAATACTAAACCGCCTGCCTGGTCTCTTGCCTAGCAGTATTCTCCATTGTAGCAGTTCCTCTTATGTTTTCATTCCCATATTTCCTTATTATTTTATTTCACTTCCTTTCTTAGGAGAGAAAACATTGGAAAGGGCGTAAATGAAAATGTATGTGCCCAGTCCCTCAGTGCCTACAGGAAGACCTCTGGAGAATCACAAGACAATACAGGCCCCAGAGCAATGGAACAGGAATAAGTACATTTTTAATCGTGTTTACTTAAAAAATGGAAAATTCCATTTTCAAAATTCTTCCTTCTCCAGGATGACAAAAGACTGGTAAGGAAGAGAAATAACTGCATAATAGAAGTGTTCACCTTCTTTGCAACATCCTTGCATATCTCCTAATTTTTTTTACACTAATCTGCAGCCCTTGGGTTTTTAGATCCCTAGTGATAATTAATGCCCAAATAAACAAGGCAGCAAAGGGTCCGCTTCCCTTTGCAGCTTGCCAGGAATACTAAACTCTTTCAGACAGATACCAGCATAGCCACAGTGCTCTATCGATTTATGTCTAGCAAGTTTAGTTATTGCCAAATATAGCAGTAAATACTGCCAAACTCCTAGAAAATATTCTAAGTAATAAAAATTAAGTAGTCTCTCTACCATATTTAAATAATTCAGAGTGGAAACATTACCTGTTGGCCATTCCCCTTCCTACAGCCCGGTTTCCCAGCCTCAGTGGGAGTTGTTCATATAACCCAAGAGACCATAGCTCATCTCTGTGTGCAAACTCACTCGTTACCACTTGCTTTTCAAAGGCAGGACTTTCTTATAAGTGGAAGTTTAAATTATGAGTCTCACTGAAAAACTCAAGAAAGAAATTTTAATTTCATGCAATTCTTTTTCTCCTACCAAGATAATTACTCTGTTATTACAGTTAATTTGGGAGATGTTTGCTGCTAATCAGAAGCTATGCTGGAGGTAATGCTCACCTGTTTACGTTCTTCTGAATTTAGCAGAAGGTAACGTGGATCAAATACTATTTTGTGTAACTCCTTTTCCCATGTAGAAAATGCTGAAACCTGTGAAGTAGACAAACACAGTCACATTAAGGAATTTTAATAAGGACGTGAAAGAAGAAAATGTTCCAAGGTGAACCAAAAGAGTAGTTCAGAAAGCTAATGAACCCTCTAAAGGATTCCTCAGAGCGGTTGGAAGTTGAATTTTAATCTGTTTCTGGCAATGCTCTGGTCGCCCCCACACCATTAGTATTGATTTGCTCTAGGACATCTCTGAGTATCTGGGAGATGCTTATTCCACATTTTTTATGGAAAGAATCTGTAGCAGAAAGGAAAATGCCATTTTATTATCCCCTTTGTACAACAGGAGCATCAATTTCCATTTAAGCAATTATCTCAGCTTTAACTCCTTTCCTCTCCAAAACTAAAATTGTAACCCAAATGAGGCCATCAATGCATGCACACGCTGAAGAAATAGCAGGGAACATCTTCAAGGCGCTGTATCACCATGCTTCTATAGTAAATGTGCCGCTTCCCTCCAGCAGCATGGCTGTCACATCTCCTCCATTTCGGGGCTTCTCCCCTGAATCCAGCTCTCTGGAGTGGGACCTGGGCATCCACCCAAGGCCCATGCATCACTCACGGTCCTGCAGCCAGAGGATGAGAACATCATGCTCCTACAGAGGTTCTTCCACCTTCTCCAAAACCTCTTTACGGTGAGTGGGCTGTAAGGACCACCACGGATCCAAGCAGGTGCCTCACTTGCCCAGTCCCCTTTACCCAGGACTTTCACAAAATGACAATCTGGGAGCGTAGGACTGAATTCCCCAGCCTGAATCTGCTACCTTGTACAACACCACTGTTAATTAGATTGTTGCAGAATACTCCCGAGTAACATTAAATATTCTAATCACTCCATCTAATTACAAAGAGTAAATTCAATAAAAAAATTAAGTATGTGAGGTATAATTAAAATAGAGTAATTAACACCCAAACAGGAATGCTCTGATGAAGCAAAGAAGGTTTAAATGGACTGGTTTTCCTGTTAGAGTGGTTAGAAATTGGAAAAATCAAAGTTCATCATCTTCTCACAGCTTGGGGTTTGCACTCCACACCTGCACACGTGGCGAAGTCCTGAGGTCTGGGTTTTTTTCCCCTTCAGAAGGATCATCAGCAGGAATCCTTGCCTTCAGGGTGTCTCTTACACTCTCTCGGATATCAGGTTTTTTTCCCAGTACAAAAGCCAGTTTGAACTCAAAGCTAGTTAAGCTCAGGCTAATTTATCAGGTAATCATCCCTGTTTATGATTTTTTTTTTAGTAATGATTACATTTCACATGCTACAGACACAGCTAAAATAAATGTTGGCTACTAATATCTATAGTTTAATCCTAGCTACACATCACACGCTGTTCAGGATACTCATATCCTGCAAATGCATATAAAATATTAATGTTCTGACTAATCTCCCAACGCCTATTGTATTGTGCTGTTCTTCCTTACTATGGGACACTCAACCAGCAAACACATGCACTGGGCATGGTGGGGGTGGCATCTCTTCCTAGAATAAGTGATGACTTCTGTGTCCTAGTATCACCACAGATGAAAAGGAGAAGAGAGATACGAAAAGGAGAAAAGAGGTCTGAGCTTGTCATGGGTTTCCAGTTCTCAACCCCTGCTCTTAACCAGAGTGCAAAGTACAGGGAAAAAAACTCACAAGAATTCAACGTATTGAGTTTGAGCAGTATGCTTAGAAGTGAAAGAACATCTATCTGAATAGATGGTTTTATTTTTAATTTACTCTGGAAGCCCAGAAACAATGACAGGTTGAGATTTTGGCTTTGACTAAAAAACACCTAGGAACAGAAAGGTGAAGAGCCTGATATTTGCTTCATTAGCAAAGGATTCCCATCTTTCAGGATATGCTGTTCTGGTAGTGAACCATGTCCACCCTGGGCACAAGCTACCAAGACATGCAGAAAAGCAAGAAGGATGGTGTGGCAAAGGGCTGAGGGGAGGCAGCGGGGTCAGTAGTGGCAAGGACCACCCTGTGCCTGAGCTGGGAGACCCCTGCCCACATCATCACCTGCTGCTGGCACCAAATGTGCCCAGCGTCCCAAACCAACAAACCACCTCCATTAAAAGATATTAATAAATGGGATTCAGTGGCTTTTCCTTCTATAAAGGGGCTTTTTGGGTCTGTCTGAAAAACAGGCCATAGGGGAAAAATCCAGAAAAACCCTGTTTATTTGGATTTTTAATATTTTTTTTTTCTTTAGGATAATGCTGAGGCTGCCAGAATTGTTTTGAGATGGGAAGGTTGGGGTCAGGACCCCCCCGAACCCCTTTTTTTTCTCCCCAGAATTAGGAAAGTAAAATCTGGAGAAAAAAATACCATTTGGAATCCTTTAGAAAAGTCTTGTTTCACTGACAGAATCCCAGCAAAGAGAAGACTTTCCTAGAAATACAGACTGTAGAACACGGATATTTTGATGCCGTGGTTGTGAGGGAGCCTGGGAGAGGCTTGAACTTTCCGCTTCCCCTCAGGATTTTGTGGAAACTTTTAAATTTCCAGGAGGATATCAAAGATTACATCTTTACCATGGAAAACTTGCCACAGAATCAAGAATAGAGCAATTGTCTTGGAGCTACACTGAAAATCACGTGTTTGGTTTTTTTTAAAATGTTACAATAAATATTCTTCTGTTGATATAATTCATATAGGAAGAGTCAGAACTACACTGAAGAACTCCATCTAGTTCAAGCTCTTTGTAATGCCATTAAGGAACTTCTTAAGAAATAAAAACTTTATGAGAAAATAGCAGGAGACATTCATTAAATAACCCATTTAAAATAACACTGATGGCCTCACTGCATCTCAAACAATGCCAACCAGCTGGTGCTAACCAGCAGCTTATCTGGATATTTAAAAAAAATGCTTGGGGTGACAGAAAAATTGCCTATTAGTGTACATTTATGAATAATAGCAAAACAAAACAGTAAATTTCCTGAATTTCTTATTTTTATGAGGAAGTCTGACTCTTATACAGGAAACACTTGAGAAATCCTATTATAAAACATCCCTAATACTTCCAAATTTTGACTTATTGCCCACTGACTTAAAATGTGCCGGCAGAACTCTTCAACAAGTATCCATTTACAGTACTTCTACATTTTTTAAGCATAAATAACAAAATGTATTAATAAAGAAGTGTTGGGGTGGAGATAATTTACTGTTGAGCTTCTGAAGCTCTGATTATCTACCTTTAAAGTCTGCTGATTACTAATGTTAAATTTTATAGGCTTTATTGCCTAGCAACAAATACCTTGGATTTTTTTTCTTTGTAGAAATTACATTAACTTCTATAGAATACATATTTTCAGAGTGTTGGAGGGAGGTATAAAATCTACATACACTACTCTATTACACACCCATTTATGTTTGCAGGATTAAGACCTAAAGCTATCAGGCTTATTAATTCCATTCATGCTCAAAATCATCAGTTCTCTGGAAGAAGGGACACTGTGAGATGAACTTTTGCGGAGGTGATGTTAGAAAAAACAGTACCCACAATTCCTCATATTGACGGTAATCTTTACATAGGCAGTTCATCACAGGTTTGTAAGCACTACCACAGAAAACAAAAATCAGGCCAAAGCTCTTTACAAAATCAGTCACTGGATGCTGTTACGCTATCTGTAATCCATATTTCACCATTGGTCATGAGGCTCACAACGCTGATGGGTTCTGTCTGCAAACTGAATTTATGCTCCATCTATCGACTCATGATCTTGATTAGGTCATGGTAAAATGGCTGCAATAACTCCCTCCTGCAACCTGTAACAGCTCCACAGCCACCGGGTCTGCGCTGGCCTCGATGCAGAAGAGAAGGATGCTCCAGGTACTCCTGTCTGGTTGGCTGCGGAGGGGCCATCTCTTCTGATCCCCGTTCAGCCCAAAGCCCTGAGCATCCCACACTCCCGCACCTCAGCCTCAGCTGGAACCACACATCTCCCCAGAAAAGTCCAAGGATAGTCACTGAGGTCCAGGGAAAAGGGAAGGCTTTCTTAACCCTCCTGAGATTCCAGAACAACCTTTTGTAACAGACTGGGTGGATTTTGGATGGCCAGTAACTACATTTGATTTCCTATGGCTGGGGTCATCAGAGTTGGTGGTGATGAAACCTCTCCCGTGCTAAAAAAAGCAACGAGCTTGCCAGAGCTATTCCTGAGCCTGGGGCTGTCCTTCAGGTGATGTACGTGACACATCTTTTGTTCTTCATTCCTCATTTCTGGGGTTCACATGGGACCTCTGGGATGGCATGTGGATACAAGCCCCACACCCTGCTGAGACGTTGGTCTGTGCTGGAAGAGGTACCACCTATCTTTGGGTATCCTTGGGTCTGTCTGTAGGAATTTAATTGGAAGCAGACTTGCAAAGGGCTCTCAGTTCTGCACAGCCACGTTTGGCTGCATGGCATCAGAAGAAAAGTCACAGTAAAGTATGACAAAACCAGCATGGCTAATAGAAAACCCCCTCTCAATAATTCTTCATTTGACTGCTAAGTCATAGTTATGAAATGACTCCTGTAGTTGTCCCACATAATCCCCTATTTTCATAAATGGGACATGTCAAGGAAAGCAAGTGTATTTCTTACCCCTCTCTCCAGAAGCATGTCTCGGAAATGAGTGATGCGCTCTTCTAGGGGAGGCGTGATCTGAGGTGCTGATGTTTCCTCATTTTTCTCCTCTGTTTCATTCCTCCCCCGGCCAGCAGCCTGGGAATCTTCTGTTCTTTAACAAGGTAAGATAGAAAATAGTTCAGTAATTGTCAACTTGGGAGGGGATTTTTTACCCTCTCTAGAAAATCCTCCAGGACGCAGGACTTCTTGGTGCGCTCAGAGCAGCCCGGGAGCAGGCGCTGACAGCTGAGAAGTTACCCAGACCTGCGGCTCGTTATTAAACCACAGGGCTCGCGAGCCCTGCCAGGGGACCTCCAGCAGCTCGTTATGTGGAAGGATGGTCTATCGGCGTGATCAAAGGGGAACTCAGCAGTGACATACTATGCTATATTTCAAGCCACAGAAAAGTGACAGCTTTATATAAAATTTGTCAAGGAGTGGAGACTTTAAAGGAGTGACTGAAGAGACTCATCTTGGTTTATTTTTCTTTCCTCTGTTTCTGTGCCCCCAAACTTGAACGACAACACTAATCTTTATTTTATGCTCCCATGCACCCCGCAAGCTCACTCCTAAGGGAAGTAATCCAGCAATGCATCGCCTGCACAAACCTGCCAACAAAGCATCAACAAAGAACCTGCCCTTTGTCGGTGCCAGGTCTATATTTATGCTGACAGCCTTTTTCCAAGATTGCATCTGATTAGAATAAATAGGCATTTATGAGAAAATACTTCCTACATATTGCCTGAGTCCCTCTGCCTACAAGACCCATGGAATAAAAGCACGTACATAGCACCACTGTGCTCATTTCAGAAAAGGACACTTTACAGAAAGTTTCAACCATAAAGCAGCAGCACCATTAAGAGCGATGCTCTCTTCAGGTGCAATCCTACCTAACTGGTGTCATTGCTAGAGCTGAACAGTTTCACACCAGATAAATAGCTACATAATTTTCTCAGAGTTAGAGACCACTAACGCTGCACTCTCACAGCACTGGAAGTGAACACCTATTTCCCCACTGTTCAGAGAGCTGAAGATTTGCCCCTGCGGGCCCTCAGCATCTGCAATGAGAGGTTAATTAGTTGGGAATCAGAGGTAGGAAGGAGTCTGCTCAGGGAGGGTGATGGGATTTGAGATGGGCACTCAAACCTCCTGACTTCAGAGAAGTTGGCCAATTCAAGCGTGAAAATCAGACTTGTGCCCTGGGTCCATCCTGCTGTTCCTTAATACTCTGAGCAATGAATGCATCCACAGGTCCTGAGGAAACTGGTGGATGAAGCGGCTCAGACACTATCACACCTGAGAAGTCATGGCAGTCCAGTGAAGTTCCCACTGATGGGAAGAGGGGAAACACAACTCCCATTTTTAAAAAGGGATAAAAGAAAGACCCAGGGAACTACAGGCCAGTCAGCCTCACCTCTGTGCCCAGCAAGATCGGGAGGCAGATCCCCCTGGAAACTGTGCTAGGGCACATGGAAAATAAGGGGGTCATTAGTGATAGCCAACAGCGCTTCACTAAACAGAAAATCGTGCCTGACAAACCTGGTGGCCTTCTACGATCAGCACTGGTGGGTGAAGGAAGAGCGACTGATGTCATCTGCCTGGACTTGTGCAAAGCATTTGACATTGTCCCACATGACATCCTCGTCTCTAAACTGGAGAGACATGGGTTGATGGATGGACCACTGGGTGGAAAAGGAATTGCCTGGATGGTGGCACTCAAAGAGTTGTTCTCAACGGCTCAATGTCCAAGTGCAGACCGGTGATGAGTGGCATTCCTCAGGGCTCCGTACTGGGATTGGCACTGTTTAATATCTTTGATGGTGACAGAGACAGTGGGATCGAGCGCACCCTCAGCAAGTTTGCCAATGACACCAAGCTGTGTGGTGGGTCAACACACTGGAAGGAAGGGATGCCATCCAGAGGGACCTGGACAGGTGTGAGAGGTGGGCTCGTGTGAACCTCATGAAGTTCCACACGGCCAGCTGCGAGGTCCTGCATGTGGGTCAGGGCAACCCCAAGCACAAATGCAGGCTGGGAAGAGAATGGATTGAGATCAGCCCTGAGGGGAAAGGACTTGGGGGTGTTGGTTGAAAAGAAGCCCAAAATGACCTGGCAATGTGCACTCGCAGCCCAGAGAGGCCCCTGTGCCCTGGGCTGCATCCCCAGCAGCGTGGCCAGCAGGGTGGGGGAGGGGATTCTGCCCCTCTGCTCTGCTCCCGTGAGACCCCCCTGCAGCGCTGCGACCAGCTCTGGGGCCCCCAGCATGAGAAGGACACGGACCTGTTGGAGCGAGCCCAGAGGAGGCCACGGAGGTGGTCAGGGGGCTGGAGCCCCTCTGCCATGGAGCCGGGCTGGGAGAGCTGGGGCTGCTCAGCCTGGGGAGGAGAAGGCTCCGGGGAGACCTTAGAGCAGCTCCCAGCACCTACAGGGGCCGGCAAGAAGCTGGAGAGGGGCTTTGTACGTGGGCACGTGGTGACAGGCCAAGGGGGAATGGCCTTAAGCTGGGAGAGGGGAGATGCAGATGAGCTGTGAGGCAGAAATTGTTCCCCGTGAGGGCGGCGAGGCGCTGGCCCAGGCTGCCCAGAGCAGCTGTGGGTGCCCCATCCCTGGCAGTGCTCAAGGCCAGGCTGGATGGGGCTGGGAGCAGCCTGGGCTGGGGGGAGGGGGCCCTGCCCGGGGCACGGGGTGGGACTGGGTGGGCTTTAAAGGTCCCTTCCAGCCCAAACCATTGTGTGAGTCTATGAAGGAGCTCAGTGCAAATTAAGGCCACCTTTTGGAAAGTTCAGGGGTCTTAAAATGATCACAGGGTTCAATGGAGTATAATAAATATCAGGCCATTTGATTTTTAAGCTCCTACTAGGCATGACAGCATTTTCTACTAATGCAATTTTCACCACTGCAGAGTAATACTTAGTTTGAAATTTCAGCAGGAAAACACTTTTTTTTATTTCCAAGCAAATGAATTAGATCAGTATGTAATGTGAGCTCTAGCGTATTATCTTCCTTCTACAAATAATTACATTACACTTACATTGTCCTACAATGTAGGCTGTATTACTGGCGATTTGAGAGATACCAAATCAGTGTTCTTCACAGAATGACAGTTACTTTTATATCGTAATAGTGAATTTTATTGCGACAGGATCCATGAGAGGCCAATCCAATTTCTAGCACACACAAAGTGCAAAGCAAGCCAAGACTGAAAGGAATACAGTGCACTGCTCCAGCAGGCGAGCACCAGAAAAGCCATTCTTCCCTTCAGTCCTCCTTACACAATGGAAAACGATGCTGCAAACCACACAGAACTTGTTCTCAAGCCAAAAACGACAATGAAGAATGCAATTTTTAAGGCAAATAATACAATAATCTGCACAACAAAGCATGTGACTTCCTACTCAGATGGACATATATGGGCAGCCTACTAGGATGACCTGGGAAGCCTGCAAATCAAAAAATGCATAGGGTGGTGAGACGTATAACTGTGGCACCCACTGAAAGAAGCAGCAATGGACACAAACTGAAACACAGGGAAATCCACCTATAGCATAAGAAAGCACTTTCTTGCTGTGAGGGTGGTCAGACACAGCAGTAGGCTGCCCAGGGAGGCTGTGGGGCTCCATCCTTGAAGATGCTCGAACCCACGTGGAAACATCCCTGAGGGACCTGCTGGGACCAGGGGGGACAGAGCCCCCCCCCCCCCCCCCCTTCTGTCATTCTGTGAAGAAAACCCAGAAAACCTGAAGTTTCTCTGAAGAAAAGCTAAACTTTCTCTCTTTTTTTTTCTGTTGTAAAGAGTACAGTCAGAGCATTGACTGAGCAAGAATTTGACTTCAGTATTTTTAAGCAGTTTCATTATACCCCAACAAAGTATAAACAGAAATGTGACAGCAGCTTGTGGAGCCCAGAGCTCCCAAACCTGCAGATGCAGATTCTGGCTGGAAGCACTGGAGGGAGGTTGTGCAGACCTCCACGAGAGAAAGAAGGGAGCCCTGCTGTCTTCTGCAGCCAGCCTTGGCCAGGTCCCCTGCTAGCTCTGTCACCAAAGAAAGGGTAGAGCAAGCGAAATAGCAGATATGTTCTTACCAATGTGAGTTGGTGATCCAATGCGAACCTCTGTGAGATGACCCGCTAGGTCAGTTATAAGGAATTGTACTGGAACCTTGATGGAACAGGACCTTACCCTTAGCACAGCGCTTTCTGTATAGCAGATGATTTACTGTGTGTCAAAGGAACACTGATTTACTAAGTTACTTTACTTAAATAATAGAGAATATAGAAAACAGCGTATTTTAAAAGAAACCCTGAAAGCATGTAATGCCTCCTTTTTAAGATATACATAACCAAAAAAAAAATAATGTTGATATCACAAAAATAAGCGGATAATGGCTGTGCAGGGGTATTCTGTGTTAGATGTAGGAAAACAGTCACTGTTTTCATATTCAATTATTAATGTGGATATGACAGCAATATAAATAATTTTTCTGTCCATCCAGCACCAAAATGAAAATGCGTTTAGGTTTCTGTAAAAAGAAATTTTTCACCACCTCTGGACTCAGTCTGGAGTGAGCAGCACTTTGTCCATTCCAAGTAAAACAAAGCAGAGGAAACAGAAAGTCAGATTTGGACCTTGTATGTGCAATTTGGAAGATGAAAAGCTGGTGATGTGTATCCTTTTATCCCAAACTCGGAGCTTAACCAGCACTTTAGTATGCTATACATTTTGAGAATTCACCTTTTGCTGCCTATGGCACCGAGTAACTCGGCTGCATTTCTTACAGCAAATTACGGGCCACACTTTTAAAATCAGTCCCACTTTTGGCTGACTAATCCAGACACACACAGATGTATGCAACTGAGACCCATCGCACTTAGAAACCATAATATCAGTTCCAAACACTGATGGTGGCAGTGATTTTAGCTGCTGTGCAAAGAACCATCCCCAGGGCTCAGCTGCGGTGATGGAAGGTTGCCCACTGCAGTGGACACCCAGCTGGGACAGTACCATGCAATCTCCATTGGGATGCCTCAATCACATTCATAAAACAATCTTAATATAGCAAATGAGTTTATACAGTATTTTCATCCTGAGGATAACTAAATTCTAGTTTGAAATTAAAACCCTATGATATTTTACTTCTTTATGTCATGAACTGTTAGCTACAGTCTAATATAAATACATTTAAACAAGCATTTAGACTGCATTTCTTTAGTAAAATGTCAGTAGTTTAAGGTCCCTCAATGAACCTCTATATTCTGCCACTGTTTCAGGGTAAAAAAGCAGAACATCAGGAGATCTTCACATGTTCTAGAAGATAATTTAAAATTCAAAGTGGCGGTAGAAATCACACAGTAATTTGCAGATGTATGTTCTGCTGACAGAAAAATAAACATTTTATGGCTTTTCGGTGACAGGTCAAACTTCTGGGGAATTGGGATTGTCACAAAGAAGTTTGAGAAAATGCTGTGTTGCCAGCCAAAGCTCACTTGTTTGTTATGTGAATGCTGCCCTCGACTTTCAGAGGAGCAATTGACCAAATACTTCACAAATAAGAATTAGTTCCTACTGATCTAAAGATTTATTTTTTTAAATAGAACTTATGATAGGGCTCTCAGAGCTTTAAACATCCTCTCAACTAATATCTTGCCACATATCTCAAGTATGATAAAAGCTGTATTATTTGTTATGCCATACATAAATGTAGCATAATATAAAGACAAATGTAACATAAACAGCAGGTGATGTACATTCATTATAACATGCTATTTAACTTTTGTGGCATAAAGTCACAGCTGAGAGTAGTTTGTGCTGCCTATCACTCAAACGACCTTTTCAAGACCCAAAGGATGCCTTCCCATCCCACAAATGCTCTTTTCCATGCGAGATACCTTGGCAGCATCAGTGGACACTGCAGCACTGCTTTGCTGCCCATACCGCAGCAAACACTGCTGGAAATCAGAGGTACCTGCCACCATGCTGCGGGATTTCTGACAGGATTGCTCTTTTAGCTGGATGGCTGTGTGATTTACACTTCTATATGTATATACATGTACCTATGTATCTATAAATATATACCACAAGAAAGATGCTAAAATGCATTAAGGCAGGAGAGGCATGCAGCAACTCAGCGATGGGCTGAGATTGCCCAGCTTGAACTGTATTTACCTATCTGCTTTGGAGGAGGGATGTGTGTGTAAATATGCATACAAAAAATGTATTTCTGCGAGTAAATTAAAATAATAAAAGATAAATTTTGCAAATATATAAAAAGACGGTCCATATTTGGGGCTTAGAATGTTGACAATGTCCTTTTGAGTGTAAAGAAGATACGAGACTAAAACCCCCAAAGTTAGTCTTTCAAGTGGATAAGTCATGGAAACCACTTTCAAGTCAGTCATGGGAACCCAATGAAGATGAGACAAGATTCCTTGCTCACAATAGACAGTGAAAAAGGCACTCCCTGACCTTCCAACACATGGCAGAGCATGCCCCAGAATACTCTGATACAGCAATCTTGGCAAATGTGCAAGTTCTATGAACAAGCTTCTGGAGGTTTAGAACTGTATTTATGTACATTAATGGAAAGACGTTTTCATATTTTCTCAACCAACCACCAAAGGCAATCACCTTAATAGCACAGGGAAAATATCCCCTTCTACGCACAGGTCATAATACTGTCCCATTATTGTCAGACCCACTGACGTCAATTAAAGCGGTCCTAAACATTTTATACTAAATATACATTTTTACACTGTTTAAGTAATATTTACTAAATATTACATAAATAGTAAAAGTACATCGTTAGTATATATAAAGTGTAAATATACTCTTTATATCAAACAGTAAATGTTCAAATAGCCTGAGTATTAAACTCGGCAGTATCTTATCCTTCCTTCATAATAAAACAAATCTACAGAAATTCTTAACAAGGTCAAAAGAACCATCCAATGTCATAGGATAAGAAGAATGGCGATAGAAGAGAGAAAAAAATTATCTTCAATGTATTCAGTTGGAAAATACAAAAATTTAGCATGCTCGTCACAATGCCTTCAGAAATATAACACACTGTCTATGCAGATTTATTCTACAGATTTACTTTTTCAATGGTCCTAACTAGTATCTTAATCATAGCCAGCCTGCATGAACCGCTAATGTTATCTGCGGTTCCTGGCCAAAGGTTAAATGGAATGAAATGTTTCTTAAGGCACTCTTTACAACAGAACTGTTTGCTTCATTTTTTTGCTGTTTTGGCAAAGGGTGAAGGAGTTGCTTATTTGGCACGTGGGGTTTTGGCTATTGCTTCTTGAAAATTTGAAACACACGTGGTGATAAAGGTCAAATAAAAGCACCATGACAGAAATGCCTGCTTACATTTCTGAGCCGGTAGCTTGGAAACCCTGACACCAGTGACAAAAAAATAATAAATAATCCTCTTCACTTCCATAAAGATAAAGCTTTTATGCAATGTCTTTGAAATAAATGCATATTGTTACAGTCTGGTTTTAACCATTTAAAAGTAAGTAAGAGTTACTTAGACAAAAATGGATGACATTCATGGCAAACAGATTACAGAGAATCATGGAGTTTTATGAAGATTGGACACCTCAGGAATGACTCTCATAATTTACTGGTGTAGTTACCCACACAGAAGAGAATTGTATTTCTCTTTGCACTTATTTGTACCAGATGTTAGCTTCCCAACATTACATATAGATAAGTAAACTTTAGAACTTACTTATTTCTCTTAGTTTTGATGCTAAGATCATCATTTTCATCCCCTGGACAAGAACTAACACATTTTTCTGCTAAAAAGAAATAAACAGTTATTAGATTTGAACTAGATAAATGGGAATACATATTCCTCAAATTAATCTTTCATTTCTTGTCTTTGGCCGCTGCTCAGGTATGTACTATTATTCACTCTCCACAGAGTCTTTTAAAAATAACACATATTTCATCAGATCCTCAGAACTGCCTTCATCCAAACAAAAGTGATAGCAATAAAACCAAACATTTTCATTCTGAAAAATTACACATTGTTCATTTATGACATAATTGTTTTAAACCTTCTTACTGCTTCATCTGATACTCCCTCCTCCCTTCCCTTAAAAATGCAACTACAAAGAGATCCCTGCAAAATTATTTCAGAAGGATTCGGTAGTGCTAACTCACACCAGAACTTGCCTCCTTAGCCCAATCATCTTTCTAAATAAGCAAATATAATGCTGATTTACCAGAAAATCAACCACAAGTATAACAAGGCTATGGAGATACCAACAACCTCCACACTCCTGATGTTGCGGAATAGCTCCAAGGCAACGTTACACTCCTGGTTTCACCTAGACACCTACCCTTGAAGGACTCTGAGGTTGCATTGTCAGAATATGAAGCATATGGAACAGATATTTAATTTTGAAAATTATTTGTTTTTCACATATACAAACTGCAATTTTTTTCAAAATTCAAATGAACAGACCACCAGAAGTCATGTCCATCCAGTGTTTGGTCTGTGTTGGGGACACTTCAGTAGTTCAGCAGGAATTCGCTGAGAAATATAATTATTAAATAGTATGTGGTTCATAATTGTTGGGAATATCAGAAACACCAAACCTCTGCCTCTTTGTACTAGACTGGTGAAGACATATCTTGCTATTGATGAAACTATGAAAAAATAAATTAAAAAAATATAAAATTGAACTTAGGTTATGAAGATAAAAGGTTTGAATAACTTGATATGATGAGATCTGATCTCACTGAAATCAGATGAAACTCCATGACATATGCCAGAAAATGGGTCCAATCTTAGTATCACTGAAGTTAAAAGAAATTTGGCCATTTACTTCGAGTTTCAATTTAAGAATCTTGTTCTTAGATCATTTTGTTTCCTTATTTTAGGGAAATTACATGTTTATCAGTATGCTTTCAGCAAATGTTACCTTTTATTTGTACTAAGTGCTTGAACAAAGTGCACACTAAATCACTGCAAAAAGAACAATAAGAAACAAACAGCAGCTGTAACATTGCAGCATTGGAAGACCAGGAACAGAGACCACATGAGGAGGAAACACAAAGCAGGTGCAAATGAACGCTTTACTAACTAGAACTTTAAATGAGAATAAGGAAAAATTAATGGCAGTCCAAAATAAGAACAGTTCGAGCTCAACATTCCTGACAATACATGATCGTTATGAATACAGAAATTAATTTAATAATGTTTTAAATAAACAAAACTTCACTGTAGGCATTACCTCTTCTTGGTAAATTCTTCTTTGGGATACCCCATTAAAAATACAAAGAAATAGGAAAAATGACATGTAAACTCAGAAGGTGGAAGTAATTCAACAGATATATTATAAAGCTACTAATCAGGAGTTGAACAACCTGTGGAGGCAGCAGTGGTCTTAATTTTAATGAAATCTGAAGGTAATAATATGTAATTGCAAGAGTAATCGGTGGTGTTTTCCCAGAGCAATGAAGTTAAAGGTGGCTGGGCAAGCACAAACCTGTTCCTACCAAATTCACCTCTATTAAAGAAAAGGAAAAGCCATGCCTGGTGGGGCACCTCCTGCGTTTGCCACACGCCACAGACAGCCTTTCCAGAGCTGGCTAAAGGACGTATGTCGTGATATGCTCAGACGTTACGAAGCCTGATGGGACGTTCTTTTACTAAAGCAAGCAAGCGGTGAGAAGTCTGGCCAAGGCAACGAGCCTTTCCTCTTTGACATTTCCACAGGACAAGAGCAAACTCACTGGTGATGATGACGGTGGTGATGATGAAGTTGTGGGTGCCCCATCCCTGGCAGTGCTCAAGGCCAGGCTGGATGGGGCTGGGAGCAGCCTGGGCTGGGGGGAGGGGGCCCTGCCCCTGGCAGGGGAGTGGAACGAAATGACTATTAAGGTCCCTTCCAACCCAAACCATTCCATGGGTCTGTGCTTCTACAACAACACTCAAATTTGAAGTCATCTTACAACAAGGCCTTTCACAGAATTCTGAAAGGATATATAACTTCTAAGTTTTTCTGTGAAAAAAATTTGAACCGGGCATTTATAAAACCAAACGTTAGCTACCATACAGCCTTCAGGTAAAAGAACTCATGCAATACACCCTGATTTCAGGGTTTACTTCCATCCACCGGTTCCTGAGACACCTCAGGTTCTCCCAGACAGCAGTGACAGCCCCCCTGAGGGAGGGACACCACATCCTTCTCGCTTTGCCTGCAGGAATGACTGCTGTGGGTCTACTGACTTGGATAAATGGGACAAGATCAGAGTCAGCATCATCACTTAGAATTTCTGTGCAATGGAAAACTCAGTAAAACATGACAAATGGTATCTGTACTCTCACTCAGGAGCCTACTGAATCACATCACACCGCTGGACCTTTGGTAGGATTATGAACTGACTTTGAAAGGGAAGACAGGCAGCCAAGCGCAAAATCTAATAATTGATTTAAAGCTTTCAGGAAGAATATCACTTGACAGTAATCTTTCCATGAAATCATGAAGCGGAGCACTGCCCCAATCTGATGGTCTATCAGGCTTAGTGCTGATTAATGAAATCATTCAGCTAATCCCAGCCATGTCATGAATTCCAGTTCATTTTCCAGAACAAAGAGGGAACACCGGCATTTAGCAGGTGAGGTAAAGCACTATCAATCCATCGGCCACACACAAAAATCTGATCTGCAGACTTGTAAAGAGTATGCGTCACACGTAAGCCAGGAGTTTACTCTAAGATTTAAAATAATAATAAATAATAGACAAAGTATACATTTTATATATATATATATATAAAATATATAATATATATGTATAATAAGCTTTACCTTATTTCTAGAGACCATGCTTCATGGTTTTGTCTGAATGTTAAGGGGTCCAAAATATTTGTGAGAAGAGAATAAACCAAATTGTAACTGGTTTTGAATAGGGAACATACCAGCTATGAATCGACATGCCATTTTCTGTAGCCAGAATGTCAGTTTTCTTTTAATTAACTGAAAAAATAACTTCCTCAGCCTAAACAACCAGACAAACCATTTGAGCTGGTGAAGGAATAGGAATAGATAAAAATGGTTTTCTCCATTGCAATAAGACAAGGATTTCAAGGAATCTTTGAGTGGAAATAGGGTTATTATGGTCAGTCTGTGAGCATACGGAGGCAGAGGAGTAACAACAGTCAGGGACAAGAAGAGAGAGCTGTCACCAGATGGCACACGCTGCCGCCAGGCAACATGGACGATGGAGGTGTGAAAGCCCCAGAAATGCCCCCGCTGCCCTGGCCTCGCCTGCTCTGCCCAGCGGTCACCCTGCCCCGGTGAGGTCCCTGTCGGAGGGGCTCGGTGGTGCTGGCCAAGAGCTGCTCTGGACCCCGCACCGTGCAGCCACTCCGGAGGCACAGGAGGAGCTGCCTCTCCTCTCCAACTCCACAGGATGGCCTGATGGGAACCCATTAGTGAAGAGCCACGGCACCTTCATCAATCTCCCTAAGAACTTATACTTTGTGGAGGAGGAGGAATTGATAAATGAGTAATTTATCATTTATGCCTAAGTTATAAATGCACTTGATCTTTCAGTTGAGTGATGCACAGATAACCTGTAGGGCCCCATGAATAACTATGCTTGCCAACTTTTTTTGTGCCTTTGATTTAAAAATCCTAATTAAAACTCAGCAGCAGCAACTAAGCTAAATAAATTTGGCAGCCATTGTTGCAAACACACAGCTCATTTGTGTTATTTATTTACTCGAGATTCCAAGCTAAGAGAAATGGTAACAAATAATTCCTTTCACCTTAGCAGCTAATATATACTAATTATAACCTGACTGTCTCAAATACTGAGCAACTGCAGGTCCCAATTATATCAAGGAAGATTAAGACTATTAGCAACAATGAAAACCATGGTCATAAAGAAACTGGTGCATGAATCAAATCTTCATGGTACATACAGATAATAAATAAAAAGGATGGAACACACAGCAAAAAATGGATTTTTGAAGTGGCACATTTTAACAATGACTTTAGAGTCTTCTCGTTAATTAATTATAGACCATGAACAACAACCCTCAGTTTTGGTTTTGGCCATCATTCCCCCTTGTCATTAATTAGTTGATATTTCAATATATCCTGTAATAGAAAACATATACTATATTTCTCTCCTGTAGAATGAACTTCAGCAGATACACTTTGGCATTATTAGATATACAGCTGAAGTTATTCAAGCCATATACAAAATTTGTGTATATATTTATGTATATACACACACAAGCATCTGACAATTGCAATGTATATTGCAAAATGTAATGGCATTGTATGTCAATAAGGACTACACTAATAGAAAACATTCCTGTGGCTTTTTTTCAGCCAACTTTTGCTAATACTGACAACATAAATCCTGATTATCACTCACTTTCATCTACCTGCAGACCTAGTGTCTCAAGTCCACAAATGCACGTTCACAGCTCCTGTTCTGCAGCAGTTAATTAGGAGCGGTGCCCATGGATGAAAGCGTATGTTACAGTCCCCCATGACCCGGGTGAAAAAAGGCAGGTCACCTCACTAAACTGGCAGGGCTACCTTACTTTTAGTTATAAAATACTACACTTTAAAAGAATGACAAAAGTCTCCATTTTGTTTCCCCCTCCATTTTTTTAGACCTCACCACTAAAGAACAAGCACCAGCCGAAGGAGCTCTCCACTCACTGAAACAGCTGCAAAGCAGAATATTCAAGAATTACAAGCAGCTCATCAACACAAGCAGCATTTTGAATGAGTGCCACGCGTCTACACGTCCTCCCGGTAACACCAGGTCTTACCGACACCGCTCCCATGTGAAAGCCAACATAAAGCATCAGGAAATAAAAGGAGCATCGACATGGCATGTAACAGGGAGTCCACAAAAACTGGTGAAACATAAACTTTGGAGAAAAATGTGTGGAACAAACTATGGAGGCCATTACCGCACTGGCAAGCACAGGCTGACAGGCTGGGTTGCTCCTGGACTGGTCACCAGCACAGACCAAATGTGGACTGAACAACTAAGGTACGTGTGGCAGGAAAAAAGAAGGCATGGTGAGGGGCATGGGATGGAAAAGTCTGGCTGGGAGAACTGCCTCCATGAACCAGCCATCTTGGGGAGGACCAGGTAGCAAGCACCTTGGATCACTTGACAAGCCAAGGGGTGTCTTTTAAACTATATTTTGAACCACTCAAATTGTATTCCTGCAGATCAGTGTGTTCTTCTTTAGGCACAACTTTCCTCTTCAGGAATCACAGTGTTTAGAAGGTGGCAGGGTCATGTTTAGATGGAAGCACCCATGTTTCCACCAAACCTTTTAGCACTCATTAAGAGTTTTACTACCAGGACTTTTCCCCTGCCTCTACAATTTGATTGGGTAATCATTAGCTACGGAGTATCTGCTTTTGTGTAACAGCTGAATAACGCATTGGTAATGCATTCCTAATGTACATCTTGGAAATAAGTGTAATAAAACATAAAGACAGCATCTTCCGAGATGTATTTTATACATCAGAGATTCATCCAGTATAAGAAGCCACCTGTTTCTTCATTGCTATTAATGAGAACGCTCTATCCCCCAGCTAAGCATTTCAGTGAAAATAAGGATTGTGCAATAAACGTCAATTCTAACACAATATTTTATATGAAATCTCAAAAGAAAACTCACTCTAATTACGGTTATCAAACTTTCACTGAAAGTATTTAGCGACCAAGTTTCATTCCATATTTGAGTTTAAATAGAGGCAAATAATCACAGGGCTTTAGTTACTTGCTGCAGCTTCCAGCTTGCGCTTGTGAGGAGGATCCTCGATGATCCGGTTTATGTCGCCGCGGTGCTTCAGGTCCACCGGCTTCTCCCAGACTGACAGCTGCATTGTAGGGTTGAAGAAGAAGACCCGGTCATCTCCAGTCCAGACTACACACCTATTCCAAGTGATAAACTATGCTTAGATAATATCAGATACACCCACGAACAAGAAAGTAACCCACAGCTGGCTCATTGCATCTCTACCATGTGTGGGTGAGGCTCCCCTTGGCCAGACCCTGCCAGCCCACACCAGTCACCTTGGCTGGAGTGGCTCTTCCCTTATCAATAAAATGTCATAGGAATGGTCTAAACAACCCCCAGAATAGCAGCAGGTGAAATGTTCTATCACGGAAGGGAAAAAGAACCAGGAGAAGAGGAACACTGTGGTGCTCACGGCAAAAGGAGCCACAGGAAAATATACGTCACGTTGTAAAGCCGTGGCTGAGGCAGCAAGCAGCAGAAGCCTGGGCAGCGGGGCTATGTGGCCACAGCCTCGATGCCCACAGGCCAGGGCTGTGCCTGCTGCTGGCAGGCAGCCACGGGAGCCTTACCCAGCTCTGCTGGTAGGAGGAGATGTAACCACAGCATCCCAGGGGCACCCCTACAGCATCCCCAGGGCATCCCAGCCGGCTCCCACTGTGCTCTGCACTGGATAGGTACAACTGGCCACCGCAGAAGCCTGCCACAAAACTTTAGGTTGATTTTTATGAGATTTGATTCAAATTTAAAAAAACACGACCAAGTGATGCCATGGAAATCACAGCCTCATGACTTGGTCAGTTAAAATATGCATGACTGCAGCTTAACATTTTATCCTGACATTCATTTTAAAACAGCTAAAATAATATGAAAATAAGTATCACACCATCCTTAACAGACATTCAAAAACCTCAAGTTGTACTTCCCTAAATCTATGTGTAAATAAACAAACAGAATATTTGTCTCAAGCCCGCCCTTCCTGAATCGTAATGAAAACTAACAAACATCAAGCACCTACTCCAACTCCCTCACACACACATACACTTATAATGGGAAAATGTTGGTGCCTCTGAAGCATAAATACCTGGAAGGAACAAATCTTATCATTAGAAGCTTTGATGATTGTTTTTAAAAGCAGGGAATAAAACTGGTTAAAAAAGGGTTTGGTCTGGGTAAAAGACTGCAAATACGAAAACCGCTCCATCACTACAGCGTACTATAATAAGATAATCGACATACCCTGTGCACCGCTGGTAAGTCATCACCATGGATCTTGCCCAACCATGCAATGAAAACCAAGCAACCTCTGTATGAAACCATGGAGGGAGCTGCAGGGTGCCAGGAGCAGCTCGGTGTGTGTTACTGAGCCTGGACATCACAGTAAGTATGTTCAGTAGAGTTAAATGTTCTCCCTATGAACAGGAGCCCAAAACTGGTTGTACAAACCCAGCTGTGGACTTCAGTCCTACTTAGACCCTATGGAAGTTTTGGCACCCTGGATTCAGTGACACAGTTGTGATAAATTTTGTTTACTTTAATGCACAAATATTTTGGATCACAAAACCGCCTCGCAAATCAGATGCTCTAATCCTGTTTGGCAACAGTTAGGTATAGTTGTGACTTCTCACTTTGTACCTTGGAGCTACAGGAACCTCTGTTCTCCCAGAAACATGGACCCACCAGCTCTGGGCCTCTTCTACAGAACACACCAAGAGGGACTTCTACAGGAGCTCTCCCAAACCAAGAGCACAGCTGTCCCAGAAGGAAGGGGGAAAAAAAAATCCAGGCATTTATGTGAAGACAACACACTTAGCTGATTAATACAAATGGGTTATTGTTATGTTTTAATTAAATACTCAAATTACAGTCAGGACACAGGCTCAACCCTGCCCAGGAGTAAACAGCTGCTTCGAAGTGCCCCTTGCCGTAATTTCTTTCCTTGGCAAGTAAGCACACCACAGAATTTGAACCACTTGGGGAATGAGTATCAAATGATGGTAAACATGAAACCAGCACCTCATTCGGGATCTGCAGTGCTACCCCATGCACACAGGACTGTTGAAGACATTGCAACCAGTGGGTTTGGAAATGTGTGGTTTGTCTCTGTTGGTACACTGCTGTGCTCACTGCTCCTCCAGCCATGCGCACAGATGTTGATGGTGCTCATTAATCACTGAGTATCGCTAGGTCTTGCGTGTTATCACCACAGGTTAGAAACTCTGGGATCCCTTGTGACACCTCTTCACTTTTCCATGACTAATATAATTTGACATTTAATTTAAAATTAATGTCCCTTTCCCCGAGTAACATGTCACCTGTTCCTCTGGTACAGTAACGGTTTCAATTATCCACAGGGGACGCATGGTATTTTGTTTCAGTCACAGAGCATAAACTGGAAATGCAGATATTTTTCATGTTTCCCTTTAGAAAATTTTAACTTAAAAATGAGTAAGGGCACAAGGTGATGATATTAGGTTGGTAGGGTTTTTTTATTTCATAACATAGATAAGGTCTGATAACTTTCCTGAATATTTCTCTGCCATTAAGAAGCATAGTCTACCTACTCTGACATGTGCTTGGTGATGTCACATCAACCGTGGGTCCAGCAGGAGTAAGCCACCCTATGGGTTGAAGTAAATTCATGGTTTTTTGGACTTGTGTTGTATATGTAGTTTCAACCTATCAGAAAAATTCATAAACTGCTTGAAGCACCCTACAGATATGCCCCATTTTCCATCAAAATCCATGGGACAGACAACAAGATGTTGTCAACTCAGAACACAGGAGAACTGTCAGTATGAGCACTATGCCCCTCTCCCTCTGGTCCCAAGGAAGAGATCTGGATGCCTTTTCTCACACCTGAAGTACCAACTGGGTCACTAAACAGTCCTCTGTTCAACTTCTGGAAACCCAGAAGTGTAAGGTTTCTCCTTATGGATTAAAACATCACAAGTCTGGGTCTGAGAGTGGAGGTATCAGATGCCCATTGACCACTCAGCCATTGCTGCTGGAGAAGAGGGGGTGCCGTGAGATCCCTCTGGGGGTACCACTGGCTAAGGCTCTTTTCTGTAGGAACAGATTAAACCACAACCTGCTAATGACACCACTGAACTCAAATGCTTCCTCTGCACTACGCCACGGAGTAGCAACTGTCAAGAAGACGACTGATATACATTGTGTATTTATGATGTTGAAATTAAGTAGGACATCGGACTGTGCTTATAACACGGGCTTGCAAAATGGCACAATATGATAATGACAAATAATGGCTGATACCTATGTGGAGTGCCTTAGCCAAAGATCCCGTAGATGTCAGCCATTAAGTATAAACTAATTATTATATGGGTAAAGGAGGTAAAAATTCCTTCTAGTCAACTGTTTGGGACAGAAAGTTTTTATCCATTTAAAAATGACATGAGCTTTAGTTACCCAGCATGTAGTTACCTGGACAGGAACGTGGTCAGGAAACTGGATTATGAGACACAACCTATTTTCAGCGATACAACCTGAAATCAACACCATTCTTGCAAGCCAGCAAGTCACCCACTGCCACTGAAATAACTAGGAGATAAATAGGATCTGGGCCTACAAAGCAAGAACGTTTCTTAGGGATCTTGTAGTTCCTCTCTGATCCATCCAAGCATCATGCGCGCCCACAAAACCAGATGGGGAAACCATTGGTTGCCTCCTGCCAGACCCGATCCCCAGCTGAGCCAGAGCTCCGCAGCAGACAGCCCTTACCTTGCAGACCCCAGGGAGCTGGTTCACGCTGTGTTTATACCTACCCCCCCACATTTTCCTTAAGTACATGATTAATGAGGGACAGCTCCAGTGGAAGCTGGAACAGGAACCCAGCATTGCTACTTAACACCCAGGGTAGTGTATTTTCCCCACGTACCAGAGCAGTAATGCGTGTTTGGCCAGGGAAATGGCACTGATGAATGGCTTCTAGCAGGTCTGATTGCATTTGCTTACCATGGTGATCCTGGCACTGGAGTGGATGCCACGGGCTTGTTGCCATTGGATGTGCTGACAGCCTCATCTACTAGTTTGAAAGAATGATCCTTGAAAGACAGATAGAGATTAGTCAACAAATACAGCTGATGTAGATGTTATTGTTATACAAATTGCTCACTTCCTTTAACTGGAAGTGGATCACCCTTACTGCCATTATTCCACGCATGGTTTTATGAACAACCAGATACCTTGAGAACAGCTCAGATAAACAGGAAATAATAAAAATGTCAACCCACTTACACCAACAGCTCACTTGGGAGAGCGGGTCTAACTCTGCACTGCAATAAACGAGGAGAGCCGGCTCATCAGAAATGATGCGTGGGGAGCGATGCCCATCCTAACGAGGGGTGGGCAGGAGGGTGCTCCCACTACGGCGTGCCTCAGGCCCTGCGCACAAAGCAGCCGCGCGTGCAGGGGATGGTGGGGAACTGCCCAGGGAAGGCCATGCGTGGGTGAGTAGCACACATGGCAACAAAGCACTTGTACCAGCTCTAGTGCATAAGGCAGTGCAAGAACCAAAGGGAATCACTTGCATGGGAGCAGCTGAGCGAGCCCAGGGAGCACATGCTGCTCCATAGAGCTCAGCACCTGTGCTGCCATCACCAGCTGCTTACTTCGCAGCAGTTCTAGGACTTCCCAAAGACATAATAACACTGGCAAAAGCAAACGTCCCTGGTTTCAGACAGCAGTAACCTGCTGAGATGGAGGGGAACCAGCTGCCTCCATCAAACCCCCCTGCAACAGGGCTGGGTTGCTCTGTGTAAGGCTGCCTGTACGGCTGGAGCAGCAGACAAGGCGGCAGGGCTGTATGGTACCGCTGACAAGCACAGGCGGTGTTTTACCAGCTGAAGAACAGCTATTTATTGTAGAAGCTTACGGAAATGAACTGCGAGGGGGAGGTGTGGGGAGGAAGGCAGTGATCTAGCTCAATGCGGTATCAAAACATGAGAAGCACGTACTTAATTAAAAAATAATAAAGCATATGTTCAGAGGTCTTCATCTTGAAAGTATTTCATAACTTAAAGCCCTATGGAATGTGCCTGAGTACCGATGCAGCTGCAAATGTGGGGAACACCTGCAGCGCCTGGTAGGCAGGGGAGGTTTGCTTTCAGAGAGCCTGAAGAGAGCAGCGTGATAGGAATGTGCCAAATGAAAATAAACGGAACAGTAGCTCAGTTCACAGGTCCTCCTCCTGCAGGACAGAGCTCCTGCTGCAGAAAGCATGTGTGCATAAAGCAGAAACGCAGGGGAACAGACCACATCTGCTCCAAGGTGGCTTCAAGCACCTTCCGCACTGCTGCTTTCTGAGCCTGTGACCCCCGTACTCAGATAAAGGTTTCCCTCTTTAGCTTTAGCCATTTTCACAATCTCTGCATGAGCAGTGCAGAAAGCAAATATTTCCATTGATTTCACAGAAGCCAGGAGTACAATTTTGGTCCTTTTCCTTTATAATCTAGCCTTTTTTATAAAAAACCTAATGAAGTCACACACATATAGTATTACCCATCTGCAAGTGGCACATACTATTTGCTACCCATTTATGTTCACCTGACAGTTTTATTTAAGGACCATGCAATGATCTGTAAAGGAGGGCTACAGAAGCACACAGCATTTTAAATTAGTAACACCAAAAAGGTGGGGGCCATTTTCTTGCCATCTTTCTTGCACCTGGGGCTGGTGTTGCGATAAGCAGCACAACATCCAGCCAGGGGATCCTGCCCTGAGCAGCTGACCCAGCTCCACAGGTCCCTGCCACCACAGCGAGACAGGGAGAGTCACAGATGCTCTGTTTCTGCACTTCCAACTTTTCAGTGCATTAATTTTTTTTCCTGGGCTGTGTTGCACCTCCACATTTGCGCACACACCCCACCCCCCCATAGACTTGCTTCTCCTCCAGCATGGGCAGAAAACCAGCCAAAAGCATCCCTCCTCTGATACTGACACTACAGTGACAGAGCTCCTATAAAGCACCAAGATAAATTAAATAGATAGCTCTTTAAAATTGACTGCAGGAAACAATCGCCGTATCACTAGCGCAGCTCTAGCCAGAGGACAGTCCTTTATCCTGACTGATTCATGCAGTTCAATAGTTTAAAGAGGTTTTTAAAAGAAGAAAGTCCATCGCAGACCTTATCACCGTCGCTGTCCACAGGGGTACTCTTCCTCTCCGTGTGTAAAATCAAGGTCTGTGGGCAGGAGGATCTACTTGATTCTTTGTCATTATCTGTGAGGGGAAAGGATTTCATTTTAATGTGCAATAAACACATTCCTGATGTGGCTCTTAGACGCCTCTCTTCACCTCTTCCTAGTCACTCACTCCTTTATTTACACACATATGTGTAAATAAATAAATAAAGCTAATCTCCTTACTAAATATAATGCTGTATTGTAATAGGACACATTCATATACTTTAGCGTGAGGCTTTAATCACACTGAGTGTTTTCTCCTGCTTTCCCTGAACCCAAAAGTGCTTTTTTTCATGGAACATCAAGGCCAGGTTGGACAGGGCTTGGAGCAGCCTGGGCTGGTGGGTGGGGTCCCTGCCCAGGGCAGGGGAGTAGAACTGGGTGATTTTTAAGGTCCCTTCCAACCCAAACCATGCTGTGATCCTGTATGCCCCAGGGCACAGCTGCCCCTTGGAGCAGCAGCCCCCACCCAAGGGGCACAGGGCTGGCCAGCCCATTCTCCTCCCAGGCAGGAGACACTGGTGTGCTCTGGGTTAACCTCCACAGGAGCCACCGACCAGTGTTTAATTGCACTTCCACTGGAAGCAGTGGTAAAAACACATTCCCCTCCTTTACAAAGAGCTTCATCCTGAAACGCTAAGCACTAGAAAGTGTTTCCGCTGGCTACAAAATGTGTAAGTCTTGATAACAGAGGGGCCATAAGGGACAGTGAGGAAAGACAAAAAGACAGCAGGTATGAGACACAGACCCAACAATCAGAAAAAAGTCGGTTTCACAGTAAGAAATATTAAGACAGACTTCTTTTTTTTTCTCTTGTCCTCTTAAAACATGTATTTAGCAGTTTGAGCAAATGTACTCTCTAGTCACCTGACCCAGCCTGCCTGCAGCAGGGAGGACAAGGTACATATATTCTTTGTAAAATAACCAGTCCCAGGGAAAGTGGATGTAGCCGCCGCCCCCACCCCCACCCACCCCTGCCTCATTCTTCCCAACCACAGCCATTGCTCTGCTCAGGCAGAACAAAGCAGTGACAGCAACGGCTCCGGTGGGGAGCAGGTACGGCCAGTGACACGCAGCTGCCCAGGCTACGTGATCTGGTGTGTTCCTCCTAGAATGAAAGTCTACACACCGCTTTCCACCTGCAAAATTTCTACCCGCCTGTAAAACTTTAAGACAGAGTTAAACAACAAATACTGGTCATATTTCAACCTGTTTATGATAAAAACCCCCCAAGCAATGTATGATCGTAACTCAGCAGTCCTGTGCCTGTAGAGTTCCAGCACAGCAGTTAAATTGCCAAACGAGGCTCAAACCACTTGGAAATGGGGACCACAGCAATCCATCCCTGTCAACATGCACGGCCCTGCACCCATAGCCCCCTGCCCTGGTTTTGCAGGGAGGCACCCACCCTACACCCAGCACTGTGCACGGCCGTCACAGGCTCCTTGGAGAGCTCAAGTGCATCATACACTGCAGATCCGGACTGGTACCACCAGTATTTAGAGTGCCGTAAGGAGGGCAAGCCATGACACACGTTACCCCTTAACCACCTCAAGAGTCATGGAGCACTTTCTGTCTGCTAAACAGACTAAAACTGTGGTAGAGTAGCTTCAAGAAAATATTTGCAAGCACTGCTTTTTGAGGACTGCATATTATTTAGTAGATTCACATGTCAAAATACTATTCAGTTAATTTTAAAATTACTCAGACTATAGAATAGACACACACGTAACAGGAGCTACACTGAGGAAAAGGCAGAGTCTCAGCCATTTGACTCTGCTTCACTGTGGAATACATCACAATAAGAAAAATTTAAATACATGTTATTTTTCACAGAAGATGACTTACTCTATTTTTATGGGTAGCAAAAAAGAAGATTTACAAACCATAGCAATTAATTTCCACATTAAAGGAGCTAGGAGGAGGGAGCAGCTAATACATATCAAAAAGGGTGTCTCTGTCTTTCTTCGCTAGACATCTGGTAACCCGGAATCAAAGCATCAACAAGCACGCTAGTCTTTAAATGCAGTAAAGCCACACCTGGCTTCAGCCTGCCTGTGAGCACTCGCCTCTGCCTTCTCCTGCTGGGCTTCTGGAAAGGTGAAGGCAGTCCCAGCAGCCTGCTCAGGAAGGCCAGGGACACTGGAGGGATGAAGCATGGCCCCTGGAACTGTTGACGACCAGGCTGGATGGGACTTGGAGCAACCTGGGCTGGTGGAAGGTGTCCCTGGCCATGGCAGGGGAGTGGAACAAGATGGTCTTTAAGGTCCCTTCCCACCCAAACCATTCTGTGATTCTAAGATACAATATGACCCTGCTGGGACCAGCGCCGTGAGCAGCAGTGCCATATGCGAGCACCTAGAAAGGCCAGAGGTGGCCACTGGCACTGGTCAGTGGTGGTACCCGCCACAAGGCAGCCCCGTGTGAGGAAAGCAAACACAGAGAAAGGGCACCCCACAGCCGTGGATGCTTCTCGTACTCACTGCTCTGAGGTCTGCAGGCAGAATTAGGGCACCTCGCTTAAATTAAATTCTGCTAATAAACTCTCCAGCTCTAAAACATGGCAGAAGACAGACAACATGCAGTTTCTAACCTTTTTCATAAGATATTTCATTATCTTGCCCTGCATTTTCTCATCACTCCGACTCTCCCACTGCTTTCCCCCAGGAATATCCTTGGTGGCTTGCTCTGTGCTCCCGTGGCGTGCTACGAGCCAGCCCTCAGGCACTGCCCTGCGGCACAGCAGGCGCCGTGTGTCCCATACAGCCTGCCTCCTTTCCGATGGGGTTTGTAAACCAAAACATTAGCCTGCTTTCTGGAAATATCTTTGTAGGGGATGAAAGGAACCTTGAGACATCCCCCTCTGCAGCAAATGTTCCTTTGCAAGTCATTGATTTTGCAGCAGTTTAAAGGCAACTGGGAGAGCCTGGGTTTGGGGTGGCTTTTGCAGGCACACAGCCGGCACCAGTGCTGGGCACAGGCACCACGGCGTGCTGGGAGCCTTGGAGAGCAACACTGTGGAGCGGCGCGGTACGTCTCAGCGCTTCCAGCTCTCGACTCTTCTGATCTTGCCATGATATAATCCCTGAAGCAACAAGTCGGGAAGGCCAATTAGCTGCTGATAAAACAGCCACAAAGAAATTGCTGTTCAGATTCTGTCACTCAAACTTGGAGTAGCTGGACATGGAGTAGCACACTTGGGAAACGATGCTTAACAGACCTGGGACTGATCTTGTTCTTATGATTTGTAGGGAAATCACATCTATCCCTCTTCCAGCTCTGCTGCTTTCTCTTTCTAACTATTTACCTACTCTGAGTAAAAAAGTCTTTTATTATTATTAGAATTTTGATTCTTTTATAGTCTTCATTATCACATTGTTTCAAAAAGGTGCCAAGGCCTTTCGTTCATGTATATGCATATCCATACACGCATGAGGAACAAGAAAACATATTTCCTTAGTTTTACAACCATTAATACAGATATATAAATGCCAGCTGGCAGATTTAAACACACTGTTGGACATGCAAAATTCAGCAGAGGATTTCCCCACAGCTGACGCTGAAGAAATGAAATAGGAGAGAGAACCTAAACCACACTCGCACAGCTCCAGGAGCTCCATTTCGATGCAAAGGAAGGTACGACATATGTCATCATTGCTTTTGTCACTGCTGCTCTTACCCTGCTTTTTAATACCTGGAGATTGGCTTGAAGTACAGAGCGTGGACGTACTGGTGTGGGGAGGCTCTAACGCGGGGGCAGCTGTTCTCAGTCCTGTTTGAACTTTACACATCTTTGGAGTGGAGACACTCTGCGCTGCAAATGCCTGAGGCAACATCTTTTTTCCCCTCCTTTGAAAAGCTCCCTCACAGCATCTGAACAGGAAAGGTGAAGCTCCAGGGAGGGACTTGGGTGCTGTTGCTTTTGCTCAAAATACAGCATCACCAGCACAGCACACGTAGGTGAACTTCTGCAGCATGCAGTTCATTAGCCATTCACATGAGAAATATACTTCCACAAAATTTTGGACAGTCAGCATACATAAAATAAGATGGAAATATCAAAAATTAAAGTAAAATAAGAAAAGAAAGCCCTGAAAGTCATTGTGCACATCAGGAGTCATTTATTTTTATATCTGTAGTTGAACACTGCGACTGTTTTCTCTAAGTATATCAAGAGAAAAATAATTCAAGCTTGTGCTTTCCCCATGGAGCTCAGGGGTGCCCAGGTGTCCTCGGGGCAGGGAGCACTCCCCGGGCTGCAGCTCGCCGTGCTCAGGAGGCCAGCTCCCCAAAAGCAAGGTGGTGGAGCTGTGAGGGCAGAGGTGGGTGGAGGGCTGTGGGGAGCCCGTGCTGCTGACCCACAGACCCGCTCTGCTTTCCAAGGAAGGAAGAGTTTCCAAGCAGACCACGTTAGGACTTCTTAGAATATTAAATATTTCTTCTCCTCTGCACACGCTGGGAAAGGACAGCCAGCAAGATGCATGTTTACCCTCCATTGGCAGCTGGCGCACGTCTTTGCTCAGGTTTACTCTTTTCTCATTAACTTTTCCCCCCACTTTTAAACTTAAGTGCATCAAATAAACTGCAGCCTGACAATTAAGCTGCCAAAATGTATTTCCAACATAATCACGCACCATTTTTTGCCCCTAAACTTAGCAGTGTAATTCCTAACGATGTGCTCTTGCACTTGCTGTAACGCTGCCGAAGGATGCGCTGGAGATGGGAGGATAAAGATGTCTGATTAAAGAGACTTCTCTGAGGCTCCACAGCAGGTAGAGACACATGAATAATTCACAGTATGAAAAGCAAAGGTGAAGTAGCAAAAGTATCTTGGGTATGTCACAGAGGATGTAGATGTATGATCATAAACATCTTATTAAAAGTAATATTAGAGAGAGAAATGGGGAGAGAAAGAGGGAAGATTGATTCATGCCACGAGAAACTATGGACAAGAGATAATAAAAATTTGTTCTGCAAAGGTATTTAGAGGCCAAATCTCCATTAATCTCAAAAGAAGTTTAAAATTTTGATTCTAAATGTTTCCAAGAATTGGATTTACCTCAAGTGCACACATGTAAACACTGAGTTTTTTATTATCCCAACAGTATCTCTGCAGGTCGGTTCTGTCTCTCCCCACAACCTTAATGCATTTGGTTTCCCGGTTAGCCTGAAGACTGTATCCAAGTGATTCACAGTTCCTCCCCTGTTGCTTCTTGCTCGAGCCAAGTGTGGGATTTCAGTGCTAGCTACGTCAGCCAGGTCCATGCCCCGCTCCTGCAGGCAGGGATCCCGCCTTCAGCCCATCAGCACTGCTCCAGGGAAACAGATCCTCCTCTGGCCCACACACTGTATTTCAACCTTTAATTAGTGTCCATTTTCTGCTCTGAGCAGTTTCACCGTACCCTGCCAAACACTCTGTCTCCTCTCTTAGCACAAGCTTCCTTGAGCAGTGCTTTTTTTCTTCTGCAGCAATCTCTTCCCACTCACCCTTTTATTTTCCTGGAGATTTGTAACGGGATCAGTAGAATAACAAGGACAAATGCCTTGTCTCCTGTGCCGTACCGTGGGCTGTATGCCTGGGTGCAGAGTTCAATGACAAACTCATTCCGTCGTAGGACTTTTCAGACACGCAGCTAACACTGCCCAACAGATGTTATTTGCCACTAACCTGAGAACACTTTCTTTGTTAAAGAAGGAAAAGGTGAAAAAAACCTACAGGCATATTCCCTCAGGTACCATGCAGTGCAGGCAGCGTGCCATCCCCACCTCCCAGACTGGCTCTGTGCATTCGTTTCCCCTAGACTGACAGAAGCAGGAGCATTGCTATGAGCACCGCTGCGCACAGAGCAGCACCAGCTCCCACCAAGCCAGGCACAGCACAGCGCCTGCCTTCATTCGCCTCCTCCCTCCCCGAGCTCAAGGCAGCTGCTGCCACATGCTCATCAGAAGGGTATTTCGATCTGGTTTTGCATTTCCCCCTCATTTAAGCCTTGGTACCATTCCTCAGCCTCTCTCTCCAGCTGTTTCTGCATCTCTCTGAGGCTGGCCCAGGCCAAGCCAGGATCTGAGTCAAAAACCTTCACTGACTCTTGCTGACCTTCCTTCCCCTGCTCTTCCCATCTGATTCTTTTTAAATATCAAGTTCAAGATCTTGGCCTTGATCTTCAAGGCACTTAATGGGCCGAGTTCTGCGTATCTACGAAGCGATGCAGAGCTCTGTGAGGGTAGTAGTTACAGCTCCACCCCTCTTGTACTACAGTAATGCAAAAAAGTCAGAGCTGTAGTTAATACTGGACATTTCCAGCTTCCCATACAAAAATAAATGCTTACTAGAAGCCAGGACCATGGCTTCTTTTTTTTTTTTCTCCTCTGGCTCCAGAAATACAGAAAATGTTATTAATTTTTTCTTCAGAGAAAGACAGATTTTGTGTTGTCATGAGCAAAATCCATCTGCGCCAAGCCTCGCTGAATACCCAATTTTTTGTTTAGAAACCAAGTCAAGGAAAGGCTTATCTATATTGCAAAATGAAAGCATGCCTGTAATGCTATACAAAGCATAATCCTGCCACTGTATAGTACTGGCAGCAAAACATGGAGGCACAGGTCTGTATGTATAGGTTAAAGCACTCCTCATACTAGATGTAAGATGCACAGCTTAACATGTTAGTATTCCAGCTGTCCACCCCAGTTCTTTCTTAGAAACAACTACCCCTGTGCTTCAGTGCTCCTGAGCTGGAGACACTCAGTGATTTTTTAAAAGTCCAGGGCTTTTAAATAACTTAAACCAAAACCAAACAAACAAACCCACCAAAAACCCCCAACCAAACGAAAAAAAAAACCAAACCAAGCAAAACACCACAGAAAACTTGGAGGACAGTATCTTCTTAAACCACCTCTCCACTATAATTGTCCACCTGGCCAGCACTGGTGACTCAGCAGGCTGGTGTGCTTGAATTTGGTACCCAGGCACGAGAGGGTCTCAGCACCAGGACCCCCACCTCTCCCCGCAACCCGGCCCACCACCGACCACTGTCTCAGGGCCAGGACACCCGCAGGACTTCATCCCATCCCAGTGTCTAACAGCTTCCTAAAGAGCACATTGGCTTTTCTGTAGCACTTTGAGGTTGACGGGTAAAAACACCTTTATTACTGTCATCTGCTCTTAATTATGATTCCTGCTTTGATTGCTTTTTCCACTAGAGATAACGATAGTTTGTAGCAATCTATAGAAAAGAGTGCAATCTCCTCAAAAACATCAAAGAAAAATCCATACTGTACTTGAATGGAATTACCATTTCTCCCTTAAATGTAATTGGCAGCAAATCAAAGACGACAAAAGGAGGAAAAGCTCTCTCCTTTCAAGAGAAAGCAGGAAACAAAAATATAATGTAAAACTTATTTACATTACTTGTATGCATATAAAAATGCAACAATCGCTCTTTCAAAGTGACTGCCTCCCAACTGCATAGCCACTTGATTTAGACATCCCACTGACCAAACGTCGTGCTGGCCTCATCGTCGAAAGCCACCTAGTCATCAGAAGGCTTTATACAGGTAAATCCTTGTTCAGCATGATGGATAAAATCAGGAGTGTTTGTGTTTTCAAGTCTGCCAGTAAGAAGATTATGAAATATACTTGATATAAAATATATTAGAAACCACAGTTTCAGCTTTCAACAAGCAACAAGCTGCAGATCAGCATGACCCCTGCACAAATCTTCATCTTTCTGTCCCTGCACACTTTGAACAGTTTCAGTATTTCCTCCCTGCTTCTGACAAGGAAGCAAGTCAATACAATTCTTGGTGACTTTAAGGAGGAGTATGCAGGTCTTCAAGCACTATAACTGTACAGATGATAAAAGAAGCAGTTACTTACCAAATGCAAACAAAACCAGACAAGAAACTAGAAACTGAAGTATGTCAAAAAAGATCTGTATGAACTTCCCTTTGAGTTTAAGGTGTCTCTGTCATAAAATTTTCAGCATTTTCCAGACTGGAATACTCAGTAACACAAATTCAGTCAGAGCATCTTATTGAAGACAGGTATGGCAGCAGGCAGACCTGCTTCAAAGGGAGCCTCCAGCCCCGCTTATAGATTTGCCTAGCACAGCTGACCACAAAGTATTTTATGAAATTTTTATCTTAGCTGAGGGTAAATCTGGTGAGCCTGAAGTACCCACAAAAGAAATGGCTTAGCTGGACAAGTGAGAGCTTCTACACTGAAAATCCGTACACAGAATCACAGCATGATTTGGGTTGGAAGGGACCTTAAAGCCCACCCAGTCCCACCCCGTGCCCCGGGCAGGGCCCCCTCCCCCCAGCCCAGGCTGCTCCCAGCCCCATCCAGCCTGGCCTTGTGCACTGCCAGGGATGGGGCACCCTCAACAGTTACAAGGATGTTCCTTTCTAACTCTTTGGCACCTCCACAACCATCCTAATTCCCAGGTGTGAGGATCAGATAAATTAAGCCTGAACTGATACATAGTAATTCCTGATAAACACCAGTTCTTGCCATGGAACAGGGCTGGGAATATTTGTTGAGGGCCCCGCAGTGCCGCACAGCTAGGGGGGCTTGCTGGCACCCCCCTCCATGGCTGCAGGCACCCAAGTCAGGCAGAGGAACAACTTGTCCAGCCCCATCACAGCATCTCACCTCCATTAACAGAGCTCAGGACTTCATAATGACAGTGCTGTTAAGAGGAAAGGCGTTCCCAATTTCCTATCAAAACCCAATCATTTTTTATTGTGGTTTGCAACGTGGATATATGAATCTGAACAAAGCCGCAAGACTTCCTTCAGTCTTTGGGAACAGCATCACCCCTTCTCTCACAACACCACACACACATTTACATGACAGTAAATAAACCAGTTTTATCGCGCAGTACAGCGTAAAGCATCCTCGGAGGCTTCAACCAACGAGGCTTCATGGAGCAACTATCCAAAAGATAACCACATTATCACTGCAATGCTTGTGAATACCACTGGCATGGGACATGAAAAGCCCAAGGACGTTTCAGAAACTTGCCTTTTGTATCATCAAATGCAAAGCTACTGCCAACTGCCAGACCGAGCAAACAGGATCCGAAACACTCTGAATACACTCGTAATTAGCTAAAGCAAATGTCATAAAACTTGAGCCAGTTTTTTAAGGGTCTCCCATTTCCATGCTGTATGGAAAGCATGCTTCAGAATGAAATACACAACACGTGCTTCAGTAATATAATCAGTATATAGAAACATAAACACACCTGTTAATGTCTGATCCATCAGATTGGTTGCCATGAACGTCACCGCTGGCGCAGCCACAGCAGTTACCCGGGTGAATTGTGTCGGCATCAAAGGACCCATATGAGCATCCACTCTGGAGGCAGAACCTGGATTCAAACCATAAAGAAACCTTTTTTTTTTTTTTTTTGCCAGTAAACAAAAATGCCTTTAAAAAACTCACTTTTCTCCCAGCTGTATTTCACAGAAGGCTCTTTTAACCTACTGCTAAACATTTCTCCCTATTACCTACCCTTTTGCATGGTTAGAATGCTAGGGTTTGTGTTTAGTTGAATTACTGGTCTAGTCTGGCCACATTATCCATTCATTCTCAGCAAATAAGCATTGGAGGAAAACATAAATTAAAAATGTAGCCCCCAAAATAAGAATTCCCAGGGATACATTAACGCTTTCAGAACAGATGACAAACAAGATCAGTTTTCTTATTTAAGATGAAATAGCACACCTCCAGTTTCTACTGTTATTTATCACAAACTCTTTGTGTCCCGCCCTATCCATGGGAAATTATTTTGCTGATAATTTAAACCAGAAGCTTTATCCAAGGGAATCACAGTCTGCTCAGACGATTCACAAAACAGAAAACCACTAAATTGCTCATATATGTTATTCATGACAAATTAGTAACCAGGGTCTGCTGCTAGAACTACATTAATTAAACCAGGCTACCTTGAGAATCCTGGAGAATTTCTGGCTGTTGTCGAATTTGACAACAAACCTTGAGCATTAGTTTCCCACTAACTCTGTGCGCGACCTTTTTTTTTCAGAAACTGAAAGACCTATGCCACATCATCTCACTTCAGACAGAAATTCAGGTGTCCCATTAGCAGTCTCCATACCCTGTTTACAAACCACCATTTCAAAGCCCAGCTGCCAGTGGGGACATATCCCTAGTTTAAGGCAGACTCTGGGAATAACATCTTATTTCCCAAGCATGATCCAAGCTGCAGAATTCACTGTCCTTTTGTTTCGCTCACTATTCTTGTGCTATCAAACAGCCCTCATCCCAGCTTCCCTGCATTTTGCAGTAATATGGATCATTTCTGAAACCTTCACTCTGTTTTGAAAACTCACCAGCACGCTATAAACCTTTTCATCAAGTTTTGTTCGGTTCCAGGTGCCAAAGCAGATTATGAAACGTAACTCTCACCAGCGTGGGGGCACTGGTCGCTTTTCTGAATGCAACTCTAACGGCATTTTATCATGAAAAAGGTCACTTTCTCTTCTTTGAAACTGGAGCCTTGGCACCATCTGGGCTGGCGCCAGCAGGAGCGGGTGCTCTTGCGCTGCCCAGGCTGGGTGTCAGCCAGGCAGGGCCACCGGCCCCTTCCCACCACACCTGGGCATCGCACCCGCTTACCGGCTCCTGCAAAGGCGTGCTGCATCCACAGGGAGGGCATTTTGGCAACAATAGTAAAGATAATGCTAATTATGCTAATGAAGCGTGCATTTTGCTGTTAGGCAGACATATATTCTATCGACTATAATCTGAATTACCCGTATGAGTAAAATAAAATGCGCCTCATGAAATTCACAGTGATTTTCCCTCTTCCCTCCTCCAGCCCCTTGACTTCCACCCCAGTGACCAGGTGACAGCAGTGGAAGCCATAAACTCTCCAAGAAAAGACAAATCTGAGTATTTTGTAGTAGATTGTTCAAATGAAGAAGAAAGTAGAAATTGGGACTAGAGAAAGCCTAAAGAAAACCCAGTTTACACCATTTAGAGACTGCCCGGCAGCAAATCCATCTATTTCTGACTTCACCCTGGGGCCCGAAGCCCAGAGCTTTCTGCACCATAGAAAGGTCTCTCTTGCAAACTAACAGTGAAGCTAACAGTGCCATTTAAAAGGATTTCTTGGTGGTCCAAGCGATGATAAACATCTGCTTTTACCCAACAGGAAGCAATAAGTCCACAATTACTACTGCAACCGGGAAAGCCCACGTCTTCTACCCGGACCTGGTGACATTCTCTACAGAAATACAATTCCAGCGATGGTGGGGCTGTTTTCTTTCCTAGCCAGCATGTTTTCAAAGCTGCCATTTTAATGCACTTCTCTTACCATCAAGTATGTGTTCCTGAAGCAGGCTGGAATTCAGGCTATCACTGGACTTTGTGGGATCCATTCTCATGACAGGTGAAGGGCAGTTTAAATCGTAGTACATAATTTTCATCAACTTCCAATTATTTAATGATCTTTTACAACAACAGAAATGGATATAAAGTAATAAATCTTATGATAAAGATAACATTTTATAAAATTAGAAAGTCATATTCATATAAAGGGTTATCACAGCTAAAGAACTACTCGGGGAAAAGTAAAGCTATGCTAACAATCTTAGGGAAAAGTAGGTTTGTGAAGCTTGAGGAGCTGGGGCCAGATTGTCAAGTTCATTGAATGTTCAATAATCTATCTGCATAATACCAACTTGTTATGAGCCAGGGTATCTTAGCGACATTACTTGGTAAGGGATGATTTATTAATTTTAAATGTAAATCAAACACCTCAGAAAACCATGATCCCCATCCAGCAGGGAAAAAGAAACAAGTTTCCCAACGTGCTGAATGCAACAAATGGGAGGACAGCTGCAATACTTCCAGAGGAACAAGGGGAAAAGGATGATTAGCGCCAATCAGTTGGGGAGGGGTTCCCCCATTAACCTCCTCTTCATCTCCTCCCCTCAGAGGACCTGCAGACCCTCACAACTCAGAGCAATGCATGAACAGAGCACACCTCCCTTCTGGAACTGGCAGCATTGTTCAGAGCAAGCCCTGAACTCTGGGCTTTGTGGCCACAGGGTCAGGCCTCAAGACAACTGGAAGGTCACCTTTGATGAGTATTTTGCAAACAATCATCTGCACCATACACACAGGAACATCTTCCTGTGCATGTATACGCACACACAGAGCAAGAACCCACAGCCCCACAGCTACTGCACATCAGTATATCATATCTCTACGTTTTTATTTTGTGAAAATCTCAAGAACATTAGAAGCACATTTAGTATTTTTACAGGCTTCTTCCTACCCTTCACCTGCACCTGGCATACATCCCTCCTAGGCCCAGGATTAATTAGCAAGCCACTGTCATGCCAGCCAGCTAATGGAAGGGGCAGAAAAGAGGGAACAAAAGGACAGTGCCAATGCTATTTCATCCTTCCGGGCACAGTGGAGGTTCGTACAGGACAGAGAACGGAGAAGACGACATGGTCTTAAGGCACACAGAAAAATATATAAACAAACCATGGATTTTCTTAAGCTGTAATGTGTATGTGCTTGGCCAGGCGTGATGCCCCATCTGACCTGGTGAGTGAGAGCCCTCCAGGGACCTGTGGCAGTCTAGAACAAAGCAAAATGGGTACCAAGTGGTGCTTCTAGATTGTTAACATCAATGGAGCAGGTGGGAGAGGAGAGACAGTACAACAAGAGCTCTGTGAGCCACTAACTATCGCAGCTAAGCAGCCCTGTGCCATTCTCCTGGTGGTCTCCTCCCCATGATAGCAGAACCAGCTGCTGACGATGCCCCCTGCAATGGCAGCACAGGCTACCTGCGGGGGCACAGGGAAGATGAATTGCAAGCAGTGGCAGGAAAAACACCAGAAAAGGAAACATTTTATTATTTTTCTTTCTTTTTTTTTTTTTCCCCCTCACCCCACCATTAAGGCAGGATAAGAGAAATTCCTGCAAGACACAATCATGAGCATGATAAAGAAATTACCCTGCAAGGTACTATGATAAATGCATACTTGGTTTGAAGAAAGAATGATAAATAAAGCATTTACAGAAGAGGAACAGGTCAGTGTGATGTTTGTTGTGCTACCTACAGCACAATAAAGTAACTGGAGGCACTTGTAACTTGGCCATCTCTAAACAAGACAGTGAACCATTTTCCAGCTTGAGACGATGTTCGGACCTGAGGCAATGACAGGTTTTTTTTCTGCTTCTTTCAAAGCCCCTGGCAAAACTATTAACTTTCATGAGCTCTCTGGATATAAAGAAATGCTGAGGAAACATCAATTCCAACACTGAAATCTAAGGTGCCTCTGATTATATGGAGCAGCCCATGCAACAGCAACTCACAGCAGCCCCTCCAGTTTTACAGAGATGCCCAGCAGGACACACACATGAATAGACTGAAATTCTGATTTCCATACCCTTGGAGACCATTTCTTAAGCTAGAATTAATGTCTGTAACTTAGATGCACATCACTACATAATTAATTCCATTAATATTATTTTATAGAGCAAAAGTTATTTGGTTTTCTTTGGCTTTTCAAATTAATTTTAATGCCAACAAAAAGGACACTTTCATCCTATTGCTTTCTCAGAATCGCAGCATGGTGGGGGCTGGAGGGGCCCTCTGGAGCCCACCCCGTCCCACCCCCTGCTAGAGCAGGGTCCCCCAGAGCAGGCTGCACAGAGCCACGTCCAGGCGGGTTGGGGTGTCTGCAGAGCAGGAGAACCCCACAGCCTCTCCGGGCAGCTGTGCCCGTGCTCACCCTCACAGCGCACAAGTTCTGCCCCACGCTCAGATGGAAGCCCCTGTGCTGCAGCCTGTGCCCGATGCCCCTTGTCCTGTCGCTGGGCACCGCTGAGAAGAGCCTGGACCTGTCCTCCTGGCACTCGCCCATCAGAGTGATCAGAGACAGACTGAAATGGTATTTCATCATCTAGTCTCGGTGAGGTATCTGCACATGAATACCTTGCTACCTACAACAATATACTTGGAAAAGGCTATGCAGCTATTCTGAATTTATCCGAAATGACCATCCTTAAAGATCACGAATCTAAAAATACTAGAGAGAGCATGACTGGGAACCTCCAGTTTGTGCTTTAAGGTCTACATCTACAGAACTTGTGCCACCAAAAAGGCTTGGTCCACATCCCCTTCAGGCTGCTGAAGGTCTCCCCAGGGGACAGGCTGTCCTCGGGCAGCTCCACACTTTGTGAGCAAGCTCTTTGAGAAACGCTGAGCTGATCCAAAACCTGTCCCCAAGCATGAGCAGGCATCACAACTCACACCACCACCATCTAGCGAGGGCTGCATTATCGTGCAGGGGAGAAAATCATACCTGGCTCCAAAAATGCCACCAGTCCTACTGCCTGCAGGAGCCTGCGGCAGCGTGGCCCTGGCCGCACACCGTATGAACCGCAGACGGGCCCCTGCAGATGCCTGAAGGTTCACAGCCAAATTCTGAGGTTTACAGGGACACCAGGCAGATGTAAGCTCACATTGCAGGTGAGTTCTGGTACACAAGCAATTCTCTATATCCAAAATTGGAACAATTTTCATAATGTGCTTAATTATCCCCCTATAGTTAGACATATATTGTTTGAGATGAGCTCTGCTCATTTTGTTACCACAGTGTATGCTGCGTGTTGAAACATGACTTGCCATTATATAACTTCAACTGCTTCTTTATGTTGATTTATCATCACATCCAGAAACAATAAAATTATCAGTGCATCTTTTGATGTGATGGAAGCAATTAGCTCACAGCTTCCATCGATACTGGAATCAAGCATATACATATATACTTTATTTCACACATGCAGATCAAGTTCAACTGCTTAGTTTAATTATATCTGATGCTCACCAAATAAGCTCACGTGATTTAAGGCAACCTTAACCTTTAACGAATAAATATTTATGCTTTCTAGTTCTTTGTGCTCATAAGAAACAGTCTTTGCAATAGATGGATTTGGAATACAAATAAAACTCTATGGATTGAGTTTAATGTCATGATGCAATATAAGCTTTCAGTCTGAACTGAACATACCCTGAGCTGGAACAACACCTAAACAAGAGCCATAAAGAACCTAACACCCACCCACCCACTCTCTAGGCATTTTATGATTAGGTTTAGGCAAATTTTACAATAAAACAATACTGGGGGGGGGGGGGGGGGGGGGGAGGATAAAAGTGATCTTTTCTACGAAGTTTCTGATTACTGTTAGAGCCAAGGAGGCCTGACTAGCAAGTCGTGCGTTTTGAGAACATCTGTCCATTTTTAAGATTATTTCAGCGCAGATGCATTTTACTGTCGCTTACAAACACAAGCAACCTACATTTCAATTTAACTGCAAAAGGACTTTACAAGGACAAAGGAGGACAAAAGCAGATGAGCAGAAGGTTCAGAAATCTGAAGATCCTCTTGCAAGTGATACGCTGCCCTGATATGCATCCCTGATGAGCAGACGCTGATTTGCACGTCTGATGATGGAATCTAGAGGGGAGAGCTGAGGTGCCTGGGGCTCCCCTGCCCCTGTGCACGGGGGTCTGGGGGCTCCACATGCCCACCTCCAGCTTGCTGATCCCCACAGCCACGCTGCCAAGCCCTACCTCAGGAATGGCTGTGCATCACCAGGAGCAGAGCAGGAGGACCACACCGGGCACAGCTCCTGCACTGGAGTCACTCCCTCAGGGCAGCAAACCCTCCTGCAGCAAAAACCTCCCCATCATGAGCAGGGGGCTCAGCCTGCCAACAGCTGGAGCCAGGGCTGGCAGGGCAAGATCAGCTTCAGCCCTGGGGAACGGCTCCTCTCATCACTCCCAAGCAAGGACAGCTCAGGGTGACCAGGTCCCATGGCCCCTCTGGCCAAACTGGGAATGGTTACAGCCACACTGGCTGAACTGGTAATGGTTATAATGGACAACCCCATCACCCAGCATGTCTGAATTGGCATTTTTATGCTGTCACTTAAGCACCTGAAGAAGGAGATGAGCAATTCCCCATTGTATAACTGACCAACTGTACTTCACCTCTAGAAGAAACTGTCCCCAGGTGTGCACCAGGAACTAAATTAAATTAGCTACTAGAATTTTCCCAAAACAGACAATTAACTTTTCCACCTTTGTTATTTCTAGCAAACAGTATTTAAATATTATTTCTTTTTTTACCGTGTACCACACAGACAGATCACTGTTGCTAGCTCCCTCCTCTACTTTCTTGTGGCCAAAACACACGTCAGGAAAGGGAGCAGATACATTGCTGATGCTTGTGGCCCAGTTGGATGGGATGGGACAGATTTTCAGGACAAAACTGTTCTTTATAAACGTTTACTCTGTGCCTCAGCAGATCCATCAGAACTCAACACTCCGTTACACAGCACACGGATGTTAACAACCCACGCTCGTGGAAGTCATGCTGCCCACAGCAAAATAACGTGACACCGGTCCTGGACCGCACCACAGCTGGCTACAGCAGTGGAGGTCTCCTGCTCCTGCTGTTACATTTTAGTTCTTACCTTTTCTAACTAAGCCACGGCACTTCCAAATTTATCTTAAAGCTAGGTTGACAGTTTGGCAAAGGTTTAAGCCTGACTGTCCTCAGTGTGATTCAAGGAGCCTTTAACAGCACTGCACCCGAAAGAACAGGGGGCAGATAATTTATTATGTATCCACATTGAAAATATCCACAGCATGGGCCTAACCTTAACCCCAATGAAGTCACTACAAGTCTCTCTGTTGAGCTTTATGGGCACTAAATGACACTCCCATAGCTTTTCTTCCTGCAATGCATTTGCCTCTTGCAAAGCTACTCTTTATGCCATGGGACAAAAGCTCTTAATGCATTATTGAACAGCAGAGTTTGTCATTCATATTTATTTTAGCTAAATATATCTCAGACTCGTTTTTATTAATGGCTTTGTAAGATTGCCTCACGAACGGCGTCAGCCATAAGAGCACAATACGCCTGGCTGAGAGCAGCGGCACATTGCAGGCAGAGCCAACACAGCGAGGCTCTCAGCCTACGAGGGAATCAATCAGGAAAACGTTTGTAAGAATTTCTAAAATTCAACTACACGACCAAAACATTTACTGAGAAACAAACGATAAAATAGGAAATTATGTTTCTTGCAGTGAAGGGATGGAGGGCCACCACCATGCCAAGGGCTGGGTGCTGCAGTGCGACACTGCCTGAAATGCTCACGAAGGTCTCTGGCTGCTTGTGAAGTTACCAGCTCCCCTGATGCTGGGCTTTACAGACTGAGGTGCAGGGCAGGGAATGCTCTGCCAGCCACGATGCTGTGCACCAAAGACAGTTACCCCTGCGCTCACCTGCGTGGATGCCGTGTGGCCACAGCCAAGCAACATCTTGGCTGCAGAGCTCCCACCACTATGTACAGCCACAGAAAGGCTTCACCTTCACTGCAAGCGAGCTCGGAAATTCTGGATGTAAGGGTTGGACCAGGGCAGGAAACAGCCACATCCATCCACCTGCCCAGCCAAGTGCAACCACTGGTTGCTGCCAGTCAGTTCAGCCAAACGGCAGCCACGGCCGTGGTGCTCCCCTCTTGACACCAGCCACCACACCAGGTGCTAGGCAGGATGCTCCAGCGCCCAGCGACAACCCAGCCTGCACCGCCGTCCTGTTCAGCAGTGGAAAAAAAAAGCCAAGGTTCTAATTTCAAAAAATTAATGTTTTTCATATATCTAATACCACCCCTATTCCATTCACCTTTTTCACTTTTTCTCACCTTTTATGACATAGCTCATATTTGCCTGTAGTTATGTATTTGCTTCAAAACTATGAAAGCCACATTCAACTGAAGCATTCTTTCTGTACCGTTGGGATTAGACGGGTAAAAAGGAACATAGACCGAAGGCATTTTTGAGAATATTAATCCTGTTTTGCCTGAAATAATTCACCCAGCAATAATTTTTTAAAAAAAATAAATAAATCACAAACTCAAATTTTGCCTATCCATCCCCTGGTTTGCACACCTTATCCCTTACAGGAAATAACGTATAAAAGTGAACCATCACCCTTCATCCTAAGCATGATCCCTCCCACGCCCTGGGTCAGAACACTGACCATTCATCCCCAGCAAAGGGTACCCAGGACGAGCCAGGCCACCATCACCATGTACTCACACGCGTAAAGACAATACTTTCATTAATGCTACATACAAAACCTGTTGGGGTCATAATTAACCAAGCTCCCTACTGAGCATTAGCAATTACAAGTCATGTGATGGATTTTGCTACCAAGTAACTTAGATTTCAGCAGAGCAACCCCGGCAGGTTCCCATGGAGCAGGACCCACTTGCCGTGGGCACTGTTCAGGTACACCAGTTCCCCCCCCAGTCTCTCCGTAGCCTATTTCCCTTAGCTGGCATCCCTCTAGAAGATTGTTTCCCAGTAAAAATCTACATAAAAAGAATTAATCCTCCTGTTATATTTCACTAATAACCATCTGCTTGTATTTGCTTGTCAAATTCTGACTTACCAGTATGAGAAAAGAAAAAAAATAAAGGGTATTTATTTTGATGATGATGAAATGACAGCAAACAGCCTCAATAATTCACACCAAATAAGAGAAATACAAACTAATTATTCGAAACAGGAAGGAGGTGCCTGGGAGAAGGAGCTGTGTAAGAGGGGTCCTGCAGCCCCCTCCCAGGCAGAACTGAAGTGTTCCAGAGGCAATTCACTGCTGCAGGGATCTGTTCCCATCCATCCCATACCCTCCAAGTGCAGGTGGTAATTCCCAAGAGAAAGCACTGCATGAAAATGGCGCCTTCTGGAAGTGTCGCCAAACTGGGGAGAGAAAATGTCTCTCCAGCACGGCACTCCCATGTGTAGGCAGAAAAATGGGGAGAAAGAAGTGAGACACTGATGACAAATGGTGCCCTCCCCTAAGGAGGGTGCCGCTGCTGGTACCCACTGCCTTGCTCATAGAGGCAGGCTCCAAGGGATGTTGCATCACCTGTGTGGGGAGCAGAGATGGGGCAGAGCACCTGAGCAGTTTTGCTGGCTCTCAGCAGGTTTGGCAGCCCTGGCCTCTACAGGGGCAGCCAGGACCACCACCACCCCACCCCGCTCACAGGGCTGGAGATGCAGGTGCCCTGCAGGTACCCAGCACCTTCGCTGTCACCACAGCAAGCTGTTACGCTTGGGAAACAAAGTAAATGCCACCAAGCCAGTAATCCAAGGATGGCATCAACCTGCCAGAGCTGCAGGCAAATAGGTTACTAACCCCAAGCACAACTTTCTGAAACATGAAGCATGTTTCTTCAAAACAATGCTTACAGCGTAGTTTAAGTCTGTAACAAAGGCTTTACAGTGAGCCCTCTTATCCTCTTGCAACCTGCTTATTTCCAAGATTTCCCCTGCCCATTTTTAAAGCCACACAACGCCCACACTGGGTGAATTAAATCTCTTTTCTTGCCCAGGGCAGATAAGCCCTGCTCTGCTCCCTGTTGCCACCCGGGCAGGCATGGCAGCTTTGCCATCCTCACCCTCCCAGCCTTTCCAGCTGGACCAGCCCAGCCTGCTCAAACACAGCCACATTTCATGGGCAATCCTAAATCATGTCAAAGCCCAACTTGCAAGAGCTACTTTGCACTTGAAATAGAAATCTCCACAAGACCTTCTGCTGCAAACCCCAGTGGACTCAGGTAAGGGGGTGCCATGGGCTGGGACTCGGCCCCAGCATCACTGATGCACCTGAATGCACCCAACCCACACCACACCAACCTGTCCCCGTGGCTGGAGGCAGTCGGGGAGGAATGGGAATGCTGTGGCAGCTCCGGGAATCTCCCAGGTACTGCTCTCCTCAGCCCCATTACCAATCCAGCAGCTGAACCTCAGAAATGAGGAAAGTCACAGGTGCAGTATTTGCTAGAGAGAAGCACTGGGCTGGAGCAGGTGAGCAAGCGGTCCTGACCTGGGAGATCTCACCACAGGAGACCACAGTGATGTCCAGTGCCTCTCGGGTCTTATCACAAAATGGCTTTTAAACACAAAAGTTTCATTGCCTTGGTGCATTTCAAACTAATTCTATGACATTTTAATAAAATCAAGATGCACCATTAACCTAGTTGTTATTTTAAAACCGTCTCAAATCAGGTAAGTTATTTTTCTGCTAGAGACTACTGTCCAAACAGCACCCATTATAAAGTTCACTGACTTAAAACAAGAAGAATCACTGTGCCTCTGCTGCTGAGAGATGGAGATTACACGGAGGTGTCACTTCTTACTGAAAAGCTCTCGTCAGAGCCCACTGGAGTCAACGGAAAGATACCAAGAGCCATGGAAAGAGTACAGAAATATTTAGTGCTTATTCACACCTTAAAAAGCTCAGAAGCAAGACAACAAATGGGGAAACATGTTTTAGCACCCTTGTAAATACTTAATGAGTGCATACACTCTACACTATGGCAGCGCCCCTCAAACACGTTCCCACAGGCACTGCCTATGCTGCCAGCCCAGACGCACGGGCGATGGCCACAGGCCACCGGCCACGCACAGCAGAGCACCAGGCGCCCCCTCCCCAGCTCAGGACAGGCCTGCTCGGGTGTCGGGGTGATCCCATGCAGTCTGCAGAGCTCTGAGCTCAGCACTCTCCCCTCCCGTGAAAACTCTGAAGTCTCCGCTCCTGTTGTTTCCCAGCTTAATCTTTTGACTGAGGCAAAGGCCCAGAGAATTTATATTGCTTAACAGGATAAAGTGCAGTGCTGCTGAGCTGACTGCACCAGAGAGGCTGAAATCCGTATAAATACAAGCTTCCTCGGTGATGGCAGTTTCCTGCCGGTGCAGCTGGTCTCAGGCGTGGGAAGGTGGGAATTTTGCTTCCTTTCCTATAATACTTTAATTTATTCTGGCACCCTGTTTTGTTCCTGCAACGCTGGTGTTTTAATTCCTCTGCTTTGTCAGAAAAGTTATTCTTGCTTGCTCGCATATATATTCATTACATTCTGCTATGTACAGACAGAATCACCTTTGGTTTCAAAAGACAGTGAACGTTTTCAGTGGTGTAAAGCTCAAGAATGTAATTTTCAAAAGTGTGCCTGTGACCAAAGAGTAGAAAACCTATTAACAGTGTAATTGTGTTGACTTTCAAGTCAGTGATGCAACAACTGAAAATCCCACACTCAATAAGAAGCCCAGCAGGTACTCCAAGATCTGCTTATTTCTAAGTCAAATGTGAGCCTCAATGATTCTTTTTTTTTATATCTAAATTGAAATGTAATGAGAAAGTATTAACAAAGAGCATTAAATATTCAGTGGTCTGGCTCTGCTCGGGAAAGGCTTTACTGTAACACTTCCAGAGGGACCTGCAGAGCAATGCTGATGCAAGGCAGGCTTTGGGCTTTGCCTTTTTGATACCATTTAGAGGAATTCCACTTTTGCACGGAATAATCAAAGAAAACCCAACCAACTGACCCCAAAAGGGCCTAAAGCAGGAGCCGACATATAAACATGAAATAAACTGCTAATATTGAATATAAACATTCAAAAGAGCTTTCCTCACAGCAGCAGATACAGGTGCTGTTTCATTTTGCAGTGAGTACATACAGAAAGCATCAGTTTGGGGAGCAGAGCACACTACTGACAAAATTGCCATCAGTTCTTCATGTCTTACTGAAAAAAATCCTGAATGCACAAAAACTCATGGAGTGGATAAACGTAGTGCTGTAAAACCCATTTCAGAGATGAGGGGAGAAATTCTGACACTGAGCACATCAAACCCTCCCTTGTCTTCCAAGGGTCAGAATTTTATTCCAGTTTCCCTGGATTTTTCAAACAAAAACGTGTTAAGCACCTATTAATAATCTAATAGGATATAACAACAAATCAAGAGAAAACATAACAAACCAAAGAAACAAGCCTTGCATTACCTGAAAAATAGCAACAAGTGTACCAGGTGTGCTGCAAATCACAGAATCACAGAATGGTTTGGGCTGGAAGGGACCTTGAAGCCCACCCAGTCCCACCCCGTGCCCTGGGCAGGGCCCCCTCCCCCCAGCCCAGGCTGCTCCCAGCCCCATCCAGCCTGGCCTTGAGCACTGCCAGGGATGGGGCACCCACAGCTGCTCTGGGCAGCCTGGGCCAGCGCCTCGCCGCCCTCACGGGGAACAATTTCTGCCTCACAGCTCATCTGCATCTCCCCTCTCCCAGCTTAAGGCCATTCCCCTGTGTCCTATTGCTACATGCCCTTGTAATGGGTAGCTTCTGTTGATTGCATGGGGACACCTGGTTTGGAACATGGTCTTAATTCACAAACGTGAAAAAAAAAAATGTGTTGCAGTATTGTATCCGTAAGAACATTAAGTGTCAGATGGACACACTGCATCAGAGCAAAGGTCCTTCATAATCACCACCCAGCTCCCAGCAACAGCTAACAGCAAACGCTGCAGGAAGAGTGTAGGAATGGAGCAAGGATGTAGTGATAGACAGGGAAAAGGTGTAAGAAAAAAAGCACAGAGATAGCATAATACTCATTTATACTCCCAATATCTCTCATGACCTCACAGACCTCTGTCACATCCTCCCCCACCCTTCATGCCTGTTCCAGCTGAAGGGCACAAGGCTCTTATCTGTTCTGGCGCTGCCCTGAATATCACACAGCAGAAGGGCCATCAACAAGCAGGAACAAAGACCCATAATTAGATATATAGAGATGTGTGTGTGTGTGTATATATATATATATATATATATATAGGTATCTGGCTCATTCAAATGCAATCAAACTATTTTAAAACTGCCAAATGACAAAACCAGTTTTAAAATAAAGCATTACACTGTGAAGGAATCTTACCAAAATTCCCAGAACCTGCTGGAAGGAACAGAAAATTGAAGAGCAGATGAGTAAACCCATGCAGTAATCAATTTCTCAGCAGCCGCTAATGAGAATGTCTACATTGCAGGGCAGGCACAGACCAGCTTCATCCTGTACCTGGAAGATGCTAACCTGCCATGTAGGCATGGCCATTGCAACACGGAAAACACAAGAGGTATGACGGAAATGCGTCTGTGTCCAATGCAGCATCACCTTCTCACTACGGTGGTTGCCCAATTTTAGAAAATACTCCTTGCTGTCTGAGGCACTGAGCTTGAGGCATTAAATCGGAAAAGGATTTGATGGTGGGCACAACACACAGCCCTTGCCCAATGTGAGAAATGGATGTAATACCCAGCTGCTGCCGCGGGCAGCTTGGTAGTTTGGAGCTAACTACGGAGAATGAAAATCCAATGCATGACGCTGCAGAGAAACCACAGCTTGCTTAAAAAATCATTGATAGCATTTCACATTTAACTCATTTCTGTTGTCTCTCTAATGTCTCCTGTGGGATTTGGACTTGAATTGAAAGAAACAGGGGTAAGGTTCAAAAATCTTGAAAATGAAGACAATGCCCTAAAGAACTGCATAACTAGGATTAAGGAGGTCGGGCAAGAACCATCAGCACGAACCCACTGCCCAATATAAACAAACCTAGCAAAGAAATGCAGTCTTTCTGCTGGCGAGGAAGGTCATAGGCAGAAGAGACCATTGCAAGACGTTTCAGTAATAAGAGAACATAATAAATCCATATCTTGTCCAATTATTTCATTATTGAGCTCTTACTTTGGAGGAATTTGCCTGTTCCCAGCCCCAAGGGCACTCACCCAGGCAAATGACATTGCCACCAGCTGCACCAGGACAAGGTGATGCAGACGCTTGTCATCCTGCTTCCCCATGAGGATCCCCCTTTGCTCATCTTGTTCCAGCCAAACTGTTGCCAATGACAAGGAGGATTAGTTTGTAAAAATTCCTGGAACATAAACACGTAGTTGACAATTGAAAAGAGGAGAGCAATGAAATTAATAATTTCAGTCGCTGTGTCTAATAGCCAGTAACAGAGTCAGACAGAGAAACACACCAATTTATTTTTATTATTGCTGTTATCATTTATGACCCCAGAAGTCAGTGAAGATCAGGGCCCAGGGACCTGCTTCATTTAGAAGCCACATCCGTCATGATTAGGTAATTTGGGGCAATGCTGCTTACTTGCAAAGGACAAGAGAATTCTCTTTGCTTGAACAAAGGAGGAATTGAACAGTAACAAAAAAAAATAATAATCAGTTTTTAGAAATCATGCAGATTCTTCCAGCTACATTCAGACTCTGCTTCCACCTCCTCAAGGTCACACCACAGTGTTCCTCAAGGCCATATTCACTTGGCTAAACCTGAGGCTGCCTAGAAGCCACCTTTGCCAAATTCTTTTTCCTTATTCTGTTTCTTTGAAAGGCTAAGATACGTTCATTAAAAATATTCAGCACTTTCTGAATCTGATTACCTTCTTCCCTCTGCTTCAGATTGCAAAACGTGTTGTGGGTTTTGAGCAGCAGCTGCCCTTACTGGTCTGTAAAGGTGCTGCTGGGTGAAATCCTTGCAAGAAATGACTTTAGCACAGCTGGCACAGACACTGCCCAGCTGCTAAAAGGTCTAGCAAAACTTAAACCAGCAAACAGTCACAACTTCACCTGCATCTGGCAGAGCAAACCTAGCCTCCAGTGCTGGGTCACTAAAGAAAATTTCCAGCACACTGCAATATGTCGTGATGCTACATAGGAAGGCGCACTGAGCATAGCCACCTCGAAAAATGCCAAAAGCTGGAGGGGGCTGGAAACGGCAATCACCACTTACAATTTTCCCTGGTATCTGCTATGAAAGTAGTTACCCAAGTAATGATGATTTATGGTGCATACCTGTGGACAACTGCTGAGTGCTCCCTCACCTGGAACGTGCTAATGGCCCCCAAACTTCTCAGTTAGAAACCACAAACTGAAGCAAACTTCACAATGAGATGCAAACAGGATTTGTTTGCTTGCTTATACGAAGGACGGGACAGGCCATATATAAACAGCATTTACACCAGGAGTTTAAAAGCACGTTTTTTCCAGACTCTGCAAGCCACAACCAGACTCGCTGGGTGAAACGGTGCAGGATTTGCCCTCGTTTCTCCCTTCCTCTTCATGCAACAGAAGTGTAAGGGGGATGATCTCCAAGTAGTTTTTGCTTGTGAATGGGACTAAATTGAAAGCTGAAGCAAAGCCAAACATCTACTGGCTCAACATTAACCCAGAAAGGGAGGGCTGGTGGTGAGGAGAAATGCCTGGAAAGCTGGTTAGCACAGCAAAGACCTTTCTGAGCATGGACCATAAAACTGTCTCAGTATGGCTTGTTTTTCAGCAGCAAATGTAGACAGATCTGTCTTTAGAAGGGCTGGTTCCCACGACGCTCCTTAGAGGAGACAAGCCACACCGTGGGCATGTGCTGAAGGCATCCCATGGTACTGCCGCTCAGGTCCCAGCAAACGGCATTTCACCTTCATCAAGAGGATCAGGATAAAACCAGCCATTCTTGTGATCTTTCATATGGATGCCTAAATTAGTCTTTATGCAAAATAACCCCCCAAAGCATCAGCATGGCTTGCAAGTCAGCGGTGACCCCATCCGCAGGGCGGGAAGAGGCAGTAGCACATCCCTGGGGTACCCGACTCCCAGTGCCAGCCCTGCCCCACCTGATGCACCCCCCCACAGCCCCCAAGCCCACCAACCACTTGTGTAGGCAGGGAGAAAAAAAAGGAGGATGGTTTTATAAATCAAGGCTTTTATAGTTTCATTTCCAAATAGAAACAACACTTTAAATTTTGGCAGCATCATTGCTTTTGGCAGAATTACCCTGATTGCTTTGCAGTTCTTTGTTCAGGTTTCTTGTGGTTTTATTTTGTTTGAGTTTTCCTATTTTTAAATAAAAAAAAAAATAAAAGGAAATTGCTATTGAAGATCTGGTTTGCTACTGTACTGCAAAGTAGCAAAAACAATATATTCAAGGAGCAGGGATGGAAAATAGAAGAATGGCAATGAGATGGAAGGGGTGAAGGGTGACACCAAAACGAACGCATGTTTCTAGGAAGGAACAGCTCTCAGCAGGTTACAGTACTGCCTGGCACAGACACAGGGGACTCAAGGGCATCACAGCACACTTGAAAAAGCATTAGCTGGCTTATGAATTTTGACACAGAATTTTTTTATTTTATTTTTAGTTAAAAATGGATAGCATAGAAGCTTAGTCACCTCATCACTATTCCATCAGATTAATAAATTGTCCAATAAGGGCATCATAAAATTATTAAAGGATTTTCATTCTTTGGCTAAATGAAAAATAGCATGAGACACGTAAGTACAGCTACATGTATATATATACACACACTCACAGATGCACGCATATATAACTATACAGCAAAAAGACAACATGGAGAACTATTACCAGTCTTTTCTAGACGATACGCTCATTTTTCCACCTTTACAGTGGAATTCAGTTAAATGAATCACAGAATGAATTGTACACTGGTTTGGGTTGGAAGGGGTCTTAGAAGACCATCTAGTTCCAGCCCCCCTGACACGGGCAGGGACACCTTCCACCAGACCAGGTTCCTCCAAGCCCCATCCAGCCTGGGCTTAAAAATGGTATCAATAATAATAATTTAATGAAATAATAATAATAAAAAATCCTACTTGTTAATTACAATTGTTTGAGTTGGAATGGCTTTAGAAGGTAAATGCGGCAGAAAGCCCTCCCGTGGCGAAACACCCTCCTGCATCCCTCGCAGCCTCACGCTGACCGGGTGAGAAGCGATGCTGATGAAACAGCACTACTGAAGGTGCCTCAGTCAACTGTTCTGCTCTGGTGGCTTTGACAGCCCTCCTCAAGTCCGACTTACGGTGTCCTTAGGTATTTTATAGACGAGTATATATAGCTTTGAACAGGAACCCAGACTGAAGATACCTTTATAAAAAGCAGACACCGAAATACGACAGTCACACTGAGGACCCAGCTGCCAACCGCATCAGCCCAAAGCCCTTCATCCCTCACTCATCACTAAACTTCTGCAAGGTCAGTAATGAGCTGTTTAGGGATGAGTTTTCTTCTCCCTGGAGATGCCCCAGGCTCCTCAGCCTAGCTTCTACTGAAGCGAAGTTTTTCCTTCCTATCTCCTTTTACAGGGGATATTTGCCCAAACATAACTGTGCTCCTCCACAAAGACATTTGAAACCCGTGGTAGCTTTTGTGCAAACCTGAAAAGGCTTTCAAAGATTGAATGAATACCTCCGTATTCATGACCGGCATAGCAGGGAGGAGGAGAGAGATGCTCTAAGCGCTTGGACTGAAAGAACATGATGGCAAAACCTCATTTCTTCGTAAGTGCCCGAGCATCCATGAGAAAGTAAAGTGCTCAGTTGAAGTTTGCACTTATTTAAATACCAGGAGGTATAAATCCGTAGGAAACTAGCCCTCATTAGCTCAGAGAATTACTTAAGGAGGTAATTGCCCATCTCCTTGCATGCTTACTGCCCAGCGGACACGCCGTCTCAGCAATCAAGTGCACGTCATCTCCTCCAACCGCAACTGAACTACCTTGCCTTGAAAGCATTGATTTATGATCCTTGATCACCGAGAAATTAAGGACTGTGTGATTTCAGCTGCAAGGACGCTGCCCAGATCTAATTCCCAGGCACAACGCAAGTAGTGAGCAGCGCTACCCGGTACCTCCCCACCAAGCCCCCCCTGGCCCTTGGCAGGGTCCCATGCCGATGGCCGAGGGCGCTGAGCCCCCAGAGCACAGAGAGCAGCCAGCACCGCCCGAGCCAGCCGCTGGAACAGCGTGCCTTGCAGACAGCAGCAGGCTCCCAGCAGAAAAGGCCCTGTGTTTGGAAAATATTTACATTTCATTACAATGATCCTCTGTTACATTTGTGAATGCCAGGCTGGCAAGCGAATTCCACATAAAAAACCAGATTATTGGAAAATATTTCCCTCTACGTTATTAGCAGTCTTGCGTGTAATGAGATGATTTGAGGGATCACGCACACGGCAGCCGTGGCCCTGAGCAGCAGGAGAGGCATTCGCCAAGGGAGGGGAGAGCAGCAGCACAGGCAGCACGGTCTGACTTCTGCTTAATGCTCACATGGGGAATTTTCATGATAATCTACGTAGGAAATGGCTGTGATGCCTGAAAAAGGTGCTTAAGAAGATAGATTCAGCTCTCAAAATACAGTTAAAGTAGAGAAAAATAAATATCTGTTTGTTTTGAACGAGAATATCCTTACTTAGGAGGAATACAAATGTGTATATTTACTACAGTGGCTCACAAAACAAACAATATTTCTTTCTGTTTAGTTGTCAACTCACCATTCTGACTGTGGCAGCATTTCAACTCAGGAATCTGCCAAAGTCCTCCGCTGTGTTCCAACGACCAGGCACCAGCTCTAACACACACTGCGACTCCTCCCTGCATCCCACAAGAAATTCCAATAATATTTTTCACACTTGGATTTTCAAGGAAAGTCTTTTTTGGGGGTCTTTGGTCAGCACCGCCCAGCAGTCACCCAAGGGAGACCTGTGACCTTTCAGGGTCTCTGGGTAAGTCATCAGGCTTCCTGAGATCAGAAAATTATCTCATACCAGTTACTTTCTCAGTACTTCTATAGAGATGACGTACTTCAGCACAACAAAAAAGCAGCCCACCCTCATCTTACCTTCGCAAACAGAACTGACAGACCCATGGCACCACAGTGGTTAAAAATAATCATCAACTCTCCAACTCTTACATCTACCCACTAACTCAGGCTTCCTTGAAAAACTTAATTTCTCATGGGATTTTGAGAAACAACTATCAATTCCAGTTCCATCTCACCTGTGGAAAAGCTTCTCATGACACTGTCTCCCTTGGACATAAATCTTGGACCAAGGTTTAAGGATCTGTAGCATTTTTTGACACACCCAGCAAAGAAAGCAAGTGTTTGATCTTCCCTTTCCTCTAACCCTTTATTTTGGGGAAAGGCTGGCTTACAACATGGCTCGACACAAGTTCCTGTACCTGCATCAACCATGACCAATCCTCATGTATAAATTTCTCACAAATCTTCATGGATGCAATGCTTATATGCAAGATAAAACCTAAGATACAGAACCCCCCAAACTCCTTCCCACTTCACACAGTTTTGTATGGATCCTCCCTGACGTCCTCCCTAATGCCAACATGAGCGAGCTCTCAGGGAACACCTAGAACGTCTGACACCAGTGTCACCAGAGCATCACACGGACACAGGTTTGGATTCAGTGGTCATCCTCCATTCCCCATGCAACCGCTCAGCACGGGATGCTGCCACCCTCCTCCTGGAAAGATGTAGGAGCCGGCAGGCAGGTGAGCTCTGCCAAGGCCACCTGGCAGCAAACATCTACTCGTCCAATTCCTTCTCCAGGACAAGTCTGTAGAAGTCTCTACAGTGGGAATTCTCACTGAATTATTTTGCCCTCAGCTTTGGTATGCTCTTAACACGTTTTTGTCCCCCACATTTGGAATACTGGAGATATCTCAGGGTTTTGGAATAGATTGATTAATTTGCAATGCCAATGGAAATGTGTTGGCTCCCTCGCTAATGCGCAGCGGCTGCTCTCCTCAGACTGAAGTCATTACTTCTTAAATACCTATCTGAAAAAATGAATCAGCAACAGAACACAAATGAAACAGGGCACGTTCTAAGGTGCCAAAAAGGATTTCTAAAAAAAAAAAAAGAAAAAAAAAGGATCCTTCTTGAGCCACACCAATCCATAGTAATGCCAACTTATTGGAGTGTTACGTGCCTGATTTTCTGCCAGCTACACGAACAATAGCTGTTCTGGGCTAGAATTTATTTATTTTTTTTTTTAATCATGAAATTTTAAAGGAACCAGAACATTTCACCAAATCAGATCAGCTGGGAGGTATGGGCAACAACTATGGTTTTCATATGCAAAAATGCATTTTAAAAATATGCAAAATGTGTGTTTAAAATGATGCATAGTATTTTAGTTCATTAAAGAGAAATTCATGATCCTAAGAAAACAAATCTGTACCATATGTTGGTTTTTTCACCAGCTTCCTTTTTTCTCAGTGATTCTCAGGTTTGCCTAAGCGCAGAAATCAGAACATGAGCTAGTTACAACTGCAAAGATAAATTAAAACAAAGAATATTTCCATTTTCATATCAAGTGAAACAAAGTATGAGAACATTGTTGATGAATATCCTCTCGCAAAGGCACGGAGGCTTAGTAGTGCTGGAAAGCTGCCTTTCCCCTGTTTAAAGGGCACAGCTCAGGATACTCACTCATGCCTTTTTCCCAGGTCACAATTTCATTGCCTAAGGTCTCCTTCCTCTGGAAGTGTCCTACAGTGAGCGTTAGACTGGTCTCCAGAAGTGCACAGGTTCAATAACACTGACCTGGTAACAGAGACATCAGTGCACAACCCAGTTTACAGACAGATTTGGCAACTTGAATATTTAATTGCCACTAACTCCATTACTTTAAGGCCAAAAGTAGAAGTAATACCGGTTTTCTGTTGGGGTTTTGGTTGTTTGGGTTTGTTTGTTGGTTTTTTTTTTTCAAAACCAAAGGGAGAAACAAAATGCAAACATATCCTCACGGTAAAGGCAGGACTGCACATGGAGCAGTGCTCCATGCATCAGAAACGAACAGAATGGAAACTGCAGTTTTCAGGTGCAGATTTGTACATTGTGCTTGTACAATTGACATTGCCCGCTAATACAAGTAGTTAAGGCTAAATAACCGCGTGCTACTACAGCTAAATTGTGAGACAGATTGTTATTTAAATCTCTGGGAGCCAGAAAGCACAGCCTGCAGGCATGCACCACAACTGCTCGACAGCCTGAACTCTCTTCTCCACTCCTGCGGGACACACCACAGCAGCTCCCCACCATTGCCATCACCTACACCCTCCGCTCCTCCTGCCTGCCCTACCCTCTGGCTTGTAAACCCCATCCTGAATGCAACCTTTTTCTCCACCCTCACGTAAAGCTGAAAAAAAGGAAACTGTTCCTTTGTATCGCCAGTCTGATGCGGGCACTGGTGTTAAAAAGCACCTCTGAGCAAGGCTGGCAGGATCAGACCCTGCAACCGTTCAGCTGCAGCACTGTAGCTTGTGCAAGTGTGAAACGCTCACTAGGAACTTAAGAAGCAACTCAGTGCTGCTGCTACTGTAGCTGCTTGAAGGAAAATCCTGGGAGCGTTTTAGTATCTTCTAGCTCTATTTTCATTGTCCAGGAAGCACTGGGCTACATCGAATCTGAATCAGTGTTTGTTGTCTTCAGGAAAGAAATACATAAAACTTAACAGAAAACGATATGATAAGGTGCTAAGAGAAACTGATGAAGTTTTTTAAAAAAAATTCTGAGTTTATGGGGTTTGTATTTTTAAGTGCAATGATCCCTCACATTCCCTTAAAGGTAAAATAAAAAATTAATTATCAAGCCAAATAATTGGCAAGCTGTGTGTCACTACCAGTTTCAGCTAATTAAGTGAGGTATATTCTGGAGCAGAGCCAAATCCCAAATATATGGCAACTACTTCTACAGAGCCCAGTCAAGATCATATAGCACTTTGCTCCTGCATCTTCCTTCCCGTCTTCTTTTAAACTCGGGTCTTAGACTATCTAAAGAGCTTTTGGAAAAGCAAACCCACTGCTTTCACAGCGCTACTTAGTAACGAAAGGCCCTGTGTCACAGAATGGTTTGGGTTGGAAGAGACCTCAAAGTCCACCTCATCCCACCTTCCTGCCATGGGCAGGGACACCTCCCACCAGCCCAGGCTGCTCCAAGCCCCATCCAGCCTGGCCTCAAAGCCAGAATTGTCATGGCACCTCTGGATGAATCCCTTGAATGCAAGACATCAGCATGGGCCAACCCAGCTTGCAAAGGTGGACAGAGCAACAGCCCTTCCCATCCAGGAGACTCCCAGACAAAGTCTTCCACCTTGGGATGCTATTAGGCCTCAGGCATTGATGTGCAGATGGGTTTGGTACCATTTATTCCTCCTACACCTCTTTTAGAACTCTTGTGAGTTCTACAGAAGCCATGTCAGGGCTCAGGAGACGAGAAGTTCAAGAATCTCAGTTTGGATTCCCATTTCCAAAGTCTTGCAATTGCATTCTTCCTGTACTTCAGTGGCAGGTTCTCCACTGCCAGCTTGTACAAACGGTAATTGCACACACAGCTGCTGGACCTGTGTTCTGAGTAGCAGAAAGCTCAAAGTTTGTCTCTGAAGATGTATTTTGGCCCTGGTGTATGTTACGGAAACAAGCGCTGGGTCCCTGCTGACCCAGCATGGGCAGCTGGGGATGGGCCATGCTGCAGGGGGTGCGCCCCAGACCCGCCGCCATACAAAGCCATGCCCACGTATCCTTAATTACATCCTGCATCCCTGTCCTCTGTAACAGAAGGACAGAGATGACAGTCCTTGTATCCATGGTCAGACTGCCCTACATGATTGCAAATTACGATACTGCTCTGCAATGTATAATTTTCATTCACTATGATTTGAACAGGACAATTGATTTTTAGGGATGAAGAGAAAATATGATTTCATCTCATTTCATGCAAGTGGATATTTACAAGATACAAATCATAAAGATGACATGGCTACAAATATTAGATTACAATCTGTGCTAGACTGACATGGTTTTAAATTACTTTGCCTCTACTAAAGCTTACCCCAGAAAATTTTACCTTCAAAATGATCTGTATTGATACCAAGTATATATTGCAGACACACGCAAAAATAATAATTTGAGGGAAGGAAAGAAAAATCAGCCACTTTTGTGATAAGACATTAGCAAATTATTGGTGTTCTTCAGCCTGGATTCCCTGTCACCCTGAGCCTTATAGGACCCACCAAAAAACATGAGCGCAGCAAGAGAGGGGCAGCGCTTAGCAAAACTGTGCACTCACCTGATACATACACAGGCACCCTCCATAATGCGCTGCTGTGATTTTCCTTTTAAAAAAGTGGGGGGAAATTGTTATTATTGACAGAGTCAGTATTCATGCCTCGGTTTCCCCTGGCTCCAGCTGTGGCCACTCAATACCACACCAGCTCCATGGGCAAGTCCTTGGCTTCTCCTCAACAGACACCAAGTGCTCTGAGCATCTAAGCTATGAAACTCTACTTAGAACACTGAAAAAATCTCCAGCTCAAACAAGGCCAGTGCAGGGAAGAACTCACAGTGCAAATACACCTGATGTCGACTTTAAAATACTGAAAAAAGTAGGGACTACACATGCTGGAGTAGGTGCATCAGTTCATGGCCCATATGCGGTCCACACACTCACAGCCAGCTCCAAAGTGCTAACAGGGCTCACCACTACATCTTCACCCTTGTCCTTCACACTTAACCAAGGCCGCAGCAGCAACCACAAAGCCAAGTGATGCTAATTCAGTCAAATGCCAGAAGTCCCACAGAAATCCCAGAGCAGTAACTGGACATCTCAAGGATGGACATCTGGATTTTCAGAAAAGTTGAATCAGGAAGTCTTCTGAACTTTCCAACTATCCATTTATGTCAATTTATGCAACTAATATGAATTTGCCAGAAAATCTGGGAGCTGTAAGTGTTCAAAAAAATCCGCAGCCACCCAAGGAGCCGAGCTGGACTCCCAGGGCACCACTACCTGCTGCCAGGTTTTAATTTCCATTACTTGGCTCCTAGTAGAAAACAGAAGCTGGGTAAATACCAGTATCAAAGAAAAAACTGAGTTACATTTTGTTTCTTCTCAAAATTATCTTGACTAATAGGAGCCATGATCTGAGCAAAGATGCCAAATTCTCCTTGGTGAGACAGGTTCGGGTGGCAGAAGTGACCAGACAGAGTTGGCAGCATAGCAGCCTGGCAGAGAAGCTGCTGTAGAAAACAAGGTGAGGATGGAACTTCATAAGACACAGGACCACAAAAAAAAAAAAAAAAGAAAAAGGGCTGACTATGCCATGGTCCTGGGAAAATGCAAGCGCATGCACTAACTGTATAGCTGGAAAAAACTCCCTAAAAGCAAAGATGGCAAACCACAGGCAGAAGGCAGCAGGAACATCTGTGGGAGTGTCATGGGCAGCTGACCCAGTCCAGTACTTTAAAATAATTACATAGAGCCCAAACAATTCTGCAAAACTCTAAATTTTCTCCAAAAAGTAAATTTGGACATCTGCGAGTCAAACAAGGAAGTTCCTACAGCCCATTCTTGTTTGCAGGGTGGAAGAAAGGTGGCTTTCAGCCCTTTCCCTCAGAAATCCCCATGATGTTGCTCCTCACGTGAAATGGTTTCCCTCTGTCCTCCACCACCATCTGCTGCAATCTGGTCCTGTCCCACCACCTCCCATGCATGCCTCCCTGCAGGTAAACCACTAATAGCAATCCTCCTCCATATTTACACCCAGTACAGCAAGCTCTACAGTCTTTCTCAATCCTTTCTTTTTTTCCTTTACCTGAGCTCCAACAGCCTCACTCCATATTTGTTCCTGCTACAAAAACTCTGTGGCTTTGGCCTTGCTCTCCACTGAAGGTGGGAAACACTGAAGCCATCACATGTCCAACAGCAACTGCAAGACCCCTGATGGCACAAAGCCAAGCACACCCGAGTCCCACGCCCTCCTTCCACCCTCTGCAGCACAAACAGTAGATGCACTTTTGTTTCTGCAGGATAATTTTAAGATTTCATTTCAATCTGCATTGGCATAACCACCTTAGGAACAAGTAAACACTGAAGTAAATTGCTCATTGGAGTGGGAACCGAAGATGTGCAGATAGAAAGTCAGTAAATATTTCTCTAAATCTGCAGTGTAAGTACTTAGCATCAGTGAGCATCTTCTACCAATGAGCTGAGTTGGGGTAAGATTTTTCTATCCACTTTCTTTTAATAACCTGGGGGTTTTTGCAATTTCCAGCAGATAAGCAGAGAAACAAGTCAAAGTGGCTTCAAGACCCAAGTGAAGTCAGAACTAGTCAAATCCCCTTAAAGCTAACAGATGAAGTGCCATGTTTTGCCTTTCTTAACAATTGTGTACTGTATTATTGATGCTTGTAAATACCATCGGTTTAAAAACAACCAAAGAAACTGTCCCTGACCTGCGGGAAGGGGAAAGCAAAGACAGAAGCCACCAGCTGCCTTCTCCATCACCACCCCATCTCAGCTGGGGAAGGAGGATGCGCACGGGGGGAGCAGCCCCAGCTCCTGCACCACCAACCAGCTGGTTTTAGTGGGCAACAAATATCCCACCACAAGACAAACCTTGCCAAATCTCCCCAGTCCCCTCTCTGCTATGGTTTTCTCATTCAACAGGCATTAATTGCAGGCAGTTACAACTCTGATTGCTTTTTGTAAGTCTCATTGCCACGTTTGGGAAAACTGAAGCTTCTCAATTTAAAAGATTTCTCAGAGTAATTATTTTTAGATGGGGTTTTAGGATCCTCATTTCTTCCCTTTTGGGGAGAAACGGTTCTTCAAATCCATACACCCACCCCGAGAGGCACCTCGCCCACACCCAGCTGTGCGCCACCCCTCCTCTGGTACTGCCTTTTCACATCTGTGATCTCTGGCAGGAATTAATCTTTCTGCACAACATCAGTTATCCTCTGTCACTGGTGTTTAACTGAAAAAAAAAAAAAAAGTCCAAATTTAAATCAGAGCTCTGCGATCAGCAAAAGTTAACACAAACCATTTCCCAACTTTTAATGAGATTTCTCATCACAAGAGCCATAAAAGAATCACAATAATGGTATCAAAAATGACATATTTAATAACAAAAATAACAAGACTATTAAACGCCACTAAGTCCCACAGTTAGAAAAGCAAATGATGCAAATCCCCAGCGTCTCAGCCAGCGTCCCCGTGGAACTGCTCAGCGGTCTGGATTTCTGTTAAGCTGATGCTCAAGATATTTTGCTTGGGGTCAGATTCCACAAGATTTAGAAGACTGAAAATACAAAAGCTGTCCAGAAGGTTTTTCTCACCCTTTTTATTTTTAAAGACATATAGTACAACCCAGAAGATACCCAGCTTCTGAGCCATCACATGCTGATTCCCCACCTGAGGTCATAAAGGTGGAATTCCCCACCTCCAACATTGCAAGCTTTCCTGCAGTTTTACAGGTCAGGTGGCCACAGAAGGGCACTGAGGGACACCGCCAAGGTTTCAACCCCAGGAAAGATCTTGATATATTTCCTAACAGAGATCTTCAGCATTGTTTACAGTGAGCCAGCTAAGAGCTCCATACATCAAGTGTGAAATTAGATTCTCTGCTTTTGCTCTCATTAATTAACTCCCGGAAGCCACTTCAGTACTCACAGACTGTAGGACACCCAGGGCTGAGCTCCAGTTCTCCCCCTTCTCGGGGGGGTTCCTCCTCCTCTTCCTCCCCCCAGCAGAAGGCTATCCTTACTGACAAACCCCTGCAACCCCTCAAGCATCGCCAGGGCTACCCTGGCACCAACTTAAGTCATTTTTCCATATTAAACCAAAGATGTGTTCCTTCTAAAAGCAGCAGCGTTAGAACCAAGTACACTTTCCCACCTAATTCTGCCTACTTTGATACAGGAGGGAGGAATTCCATAGAAAAGAAAAGGAGGAGGAAAAAAAAAAAAGGCCAAGTATGAGACTAAAGAAATCTCATGTATCTTATGCCAGTCACCTGGGTGGACTTCTCTTCCAAAAAGCACCCCCTAAGTCTTTAAACTTCAGCACCAACATTTTCAGACTAGATTGAACCTCTGCAATACTGATAGTCAGGAGGAGGCAGCCCAGCAAAACTCCTGTAAGCCTGTTCATGAAAATTAATGTCAGAATGCCACTGGTCATGAATTAACTACTAAAAAGAAAAACAAGTATTTGCCACAATTCTAGTCAACAAAGAATATTAGCCACAAGTTTTCACTGTGCCTTGAGCCATGTGATTCCTGCTCCCAACACCACCCTGGCAGCACCTCCATCACTCAGCCCAGCTGTCTGCATGTATATAGCTCTGCATATACACACACTATCAACACAATGAGGTACAGTACAGAAAAAAAATCACCTTTACTCACATCCCCTTTTTATTTTTTTTTTCTCCTGTGCTGATATTGTTTAAGCTGAACCATGAGACCCTTCCCTACACTGGGTGCCCAGGGAAAACCAGAGCGTCCCCAAGGACTGCTTGTCCTCTAGCTTGTTTTGTGGGAAGGGGGACAGGATAGCAACAGTCACCAAAATAACATACTGGAAACTACTAACAAACAATTCCATAAGGCAAGGCACGCTTCTTGGGATTATACTGAAATATGACAGGTTTCTCTGCATTACTGAACTGCTTGGGCGATGGTACTACTTTAATAGCACAGCTGGAACACACAGTGTCCCACGCTTCCCAGGATAAACTTGTGCCATTTATCACCACAGGGACCCTGTCCTGGATCTGCTGTTCTTCTGACATTAATGTTATTCTGGTTGAATATTCCCCTGATTTTTAAAATATCACACTGACAAGGTGGTTATTGCAGCACTCTCAAAACTAGCCGGCTGCAACAAGGTTTTTTTACCATCACATGCCGAGATAACATCAATAAGTAGTTAGCACGCCCTGCCCCGGCACAGCCATCAATCCCCCACAAGGTCTCAAAGGTCCATCTACTGTTGATGCTGTTTCTTCACACCCTTCAGGCCAGTCCCTCTGCTGCTTTCTCCTTGTCCCTCCTCCTCCACGGTGCTCTCTCTCCTCCCTTTGCTGCTTCTTCCTCCTCTCTCTGCCTTAGCTGCTCAACCCCTTAACAGAACCAGCCACAGCTGTACCTTACCTACATCAGCCAACCCACCGCCCCTGAAGCCAGCCCACAGCTGTATATTATCAATCCTAATTAACCCAGCTTCATTCCTCTACAGGTGGTATTACTAATTAAAAAGAAATCTTGCCAGAATCGTGCCAAAAAATGAGGCACAGTTCTCGACCTAAGAGCTGGATCCCAGTATCCAGATGATAACAATGGTGATGTTTGAGGCAGCACGATTCAGTATGAAAACAAAAAATACTGAAAACTTTTCTAGCTGACCTGGGCTGCGAGGCAGGAGGGGAAAAAGCACAAGAAAGAAAAGAAAACAAAACAAACAAAAAAAACCCCAACAACAACAAACAGAAAGGAAGGAGGAAAATAATACAAAGAGAAATGCTCTACCCACCAGGGACAAAACCTCCTCAGCAGGACAGAGCCCACTGTGTGCCTCGTCAGAGCTGAGATGCCACCAGAAACCAGGAGAAGAGCCTGGACATCTCAGCACCTCCGATCTGCAGGTGGGGACCAAGCAAGACTAAATGAACTTCACTGCCTTACGCTATCCATTGGTAGCCCTGACAGTCATTTTCATTTCCATGAATGGCATAACCTCACCACCACATAATAAAGTAATTCCTGTAACACAGCTCGGGAACACATGGCCAGCACCGTACATTTGCAGAGGAAACATGCACAACAGTATCGAGTCCTCCTGCAGCAAACAGCAAAAGGACAGTTCTCTTTATCCTTTCCAAAGCAACTACAGCCTTCTAAACCCCAGCAGCCTGGTGAATATGATCCTCTGAAAAGCAAACAAACGATAATTGGGGAAAAAAAAATCAAATACTACCATCCTCCCAGCAAAATCATCTTTGCCTACAGTAAACAGTGCACACCTGCCAGGCATAACAAAAGCCAGAGCTGGATTTGTGCGGTACTGCACAGAAATCAGACCATTTGTTAAAAGTGAATGAAATCTGGCTGCTTAGCACGTGTGATTCACAAAGCCCATGGAATTAAATCATCCTCCAGATCTACCATCAAAATAAGCAACCTTGAAGTGAAACCAAGCTCTTCTGCTCACTTAGGGAAAGAAATAATAAAATAATTGTTAAGCCTATTATTTTAAAAGACTGTTTCTCTTCTGTGCTTCATTTTAATACCTAGTAAAACCTATGCCAGCCAGCAAAAGATGTCACCTTGTAGATTGTCACTCCTGAAGTGACTTACCAAATGTATGAGTGAGCATCAGCACCTGGCAGGGCTGGGGGCTGCAGGGCTCTGGGCCCATGGGCTATCTCCAGCCCAAGCTTTACAGCTATTGAAGATGGATGGCCATGGCATGGTCACCTTGCAGCCAGGAGTCCCTCGCAAGCGGTGCTGAGCATGAGGGATGTGCAGGCAGCTGCCCGTGGGTGCACCACCCCCTGCTTACAGCCCCCCTTCCCGGGACAGCTGTGCCAGGGGAGCAGGCGTGGAGCCAGGGGGTCACCCCACGCCTTCCCAGATGATGTATGCTGGGCAAAAGATCCCAGATCTCATCTGTGTGACGCTGGAGGAACTGACACAGACTGCCAGATCGCACAGACGTGATGCCACCGCGGTCACGCTCGCAGTCACCATCCTTCCCACTGGAAAGCCTCTCCTGCTCCGGGGGGGCTAGAGGGAGGGTGGCACCGGCTCCTCGGCACCGGGTCCCCACGCCAGGACCCATCTGTAAAAATGCAACACACTAAACTCTTCTTTAGTTTGCCATTACGTCTTACAGGCCCAGAACTAAACCAAATGTTATCAACATTTGATTTATTTATTGATATTTCAAATAGTATAATTCTTAATATTGGTATTAAAGTACCGATAATTTATTTTTTCTGGATTCTCATTTCAAAGATTACTTCTTCCTCATTTCTTTTCATAAAGGGCATGATTGCAGCATCACTGTTTCACTCTTCAGTAAAACACAAATGAGATGTAACCAATGGCTGAGAGGAGCAGCATTTGAGCTGTCATGTTTTTCTAGCAGTGGTTCATATGTGTTTCTAGGGACACACGTCTAAAACTCCACAGAGATCACTTTAGGCACTGCTGGCTCCTGTTGCATTTCAGAGCATAATACAGTCCCCTCAAATGGAAAGAAAAGTTAATATTAGATTTTTCACAGGTTTCTCAGTGCAGTAGCACCTAACCCAGGTGACCTCCCCATGCAGCAGGACCTCCTGAACCCAGGAACGTGACAGCCGGTATCAGATGAAAGGCTCCTTTTGAATTATTCACACGATCCATCATATAAAATTGGAAAATAAGGATGTAGGTCCCCAGACCCATGAGCAGTGATTTATGCCAAGTGTGGCTCAGCATGTTTCGCCAGTAACTGAGTCTCCAAGGCTGTAAGCATGGCGGTTCTCCAAGCAGAGGGTGTGCTGAGATGCACCAGCAACGGCGGAGGGCAGCTGCGGTGTGCCCATCCCGCACCCATCCTGCGCCCATGGGAGCAGCGGGGCTGGGAAGCACCTCCTGTGCCAGGGACAGGGAGGGGACAACGACGATCACCTCATACCTTTCATCTTCTGTAACACTTCTTGCTGCTCCTTTACATGGTCCCATTTGCAAAAGCTTTATGATATATTTCCAGTATTACAGAAACTAATCCCAGCATAAATTTTCAATCTCTTCCTTTAATAGGATGTAATTCTGAGAGAATACACTCAATTATGTGGTATCAAACCTTCAGAACTTTCACACTCTCTCCGTTGTATCAGAATAATTTTTTCTGCATGAACTAATCCTTTGTATTTCAGAATGAAATCTTCAAATACTTATTTCTATGAGGATTTGAGTTATAAATGAGGTTTGGCATTTTGAAACCAGTAAAGCAGAAATCAGAAACACGATTCTGTTGACAATTGTTATGACCGTGTCCGAGCTCAGATTTAAGACAAATGTTTCTTAAAATCACAAAGGGAAGTTGACACAATACAGGGCCTGGCAGGAGGGGGTTTCTTTCCTGGAACCATGGGGTCAGACTTGTCTCCACTGCTTTATCTGCTCTCCAAAAGAAACCCAAGACAGACAGAGTCTCTGCTTTGGGTTATCTGCTGCCAGCTCAAGCCAAACAGCATGGCTGCTCAGTAAACCCTTTGCTGAATAGTTCTCACCCTTGTGTTGTACTCCAAATTTTTGTGACAAATGTCCTCTACCTCCCCCTTGCATCACTGCTGCAGGGCTGGTGTCAGAGGAGCTGCAGGCTCCCCCACACTGGCGCTGGGGGTTGTGGATCTGAGCATGTCCTTCATCCAACGCCCCCGCACAGGGTGAGGCTCAGCACCGTGCCAGCACCAGCCCTGCCCCAGGGGGCTGCCAGACCGCCTGCTCGCGTGCAGGAACATCATCGCCGCCTTTTGCATGCAGTAAACAGAACTAAATTTGCAATAAAATCAATTAAATTCTATTTAGCTCCTCTAGGGAAGCATCTATGGCACACTTAAAATTGTGGAATTTCATTAATTTTCCTTATTTGTATTCTGGCCAACAAACTAAAATTTATTTGACCTTGTTAAATTTATTTACACTTATATAGTGGGGCCTGACTGAGAAACACATGAAGTCAACCAGGAAATACCCACTGACTCCTAACCATAACTGGTGAAAAATACCATGAAAATTCCTATAAATTTGTTTCCTGCCATCTAAGAGGCTGATCCAGGTTTTACTGGATTAATGATAACAATGCCACCACCACAAACCCTCCCCTCCCCTGCACTCCACCTCAGGGTGTGCCAGCCACCTGCATGTCCCTGGGGCTGGAGTACCAAAGCCACCCGCAGAAGGGCCTGCAGGTCCTCGCCACGAAACCACCCCCAGCTCCCAGCCTGGCAGCCCTCCCCATCCGCTCCAAGCCACTCATGGGCAACAAAACCTAACTGCTACATTTAGGTTTCTTTAGAGTAAACTTCCAAACAGTTATTTCTATATTCCTTTTAATTTCCACGATTAAATGTAATGGCATTCTTAAAATTATCTGGAGGACACTTTTGTGCATGGGGCTTACTCAGTTCGCAATTACGTTAGAAAAATTGTTAAGGAGAAAATTAACAAACTATTAGGCTTTTGAGAACCCATTCAATTTCAGGGAATGCTGTGAAATTATTTCCTTGTCTAACACATCATATTGAGAATTTTCTACCAGAAGGTACAAGATTCTGTGGATGCAAAAGCCACAAGAGCTCAGTCCACTGAGACCACAGAATTCCTCCCTCCATCAGGTGTTGGTTTTGCACTAAGTTTACATGATATACAGACCTGATTCAGTGCCACAGGTTCAGGTCAAACATTGAGAACATGTTGGTTGAAACTCACACTACAGCTTCATTTTACAATTTCAAAATAACTCTGCCTCAAAAAAAAAAAATCTGAAAAATAAAGTTGGATGAACTATTATGAAAAATATATTTTTTAAAAAACATGCATTTCTCTTCTCACTGATAACATACCTAAAATTTTCTCTAGTGCAAGAGAAACACACGTAAGTAACATCACTCCTGTTGCATCCTTCCATCTTAGCAAAATTTGCTCCTTTGTAGTGCTCTCAAATTCTCCACGATATTTCTGGTGGATACCAATAAGCAGTTCAGAAAAGATGGCCTTGCGTCATTGTACATTGAACTATTTTGCATTGCAGCGACATTACATCGTAACTGTATTAAGCTTTGGCAACGCATGCTAAGTTCCTAATGGTTTAATTGCATAAATAAATTTAAGGAAGCAACAACAGCAGCCACCAAAACAATGTGCTCCTTCAGCTCTGTTATAAAACTCATGATTGTCAACAGTACTTCTTGTCTGTTCATCTTCTCCTAGGGCTAGGGTCAAGCTAACAACTCTCTTCTTGAAACTATTCCGTTATCCTCACAAGACCTATTTTTCTGTTTCAGTCAATTTGGGTTTTTATTCTAAGGCTTCTGCTCTATTTACAATATATCTAGTTTAGCTAAGACTCTGCTTTAAGCTACAGGAATCTCAACTGAATTTGAGTCTGCAACAGAAAAAAACATGAAGAGGAGAATCCCTTATTCAAAAATCTTCTGGGGGGGGAAATGGTGTCTCTTGTAGCTAATGAGAAGGAGCTGAATACATTTGAAATGAAATGTTTGAGCAAGGGTGTGAAACACACACCCCGACACACGAAAAGGCCCCCAGCCCAGTGATCACGCTCCAGGAACATTGTTGGGCAGGTTAGTGTCTCATGAGCTGCATGGAAAAGACGACCTTTCCCCCCCTGATCCCCAGGGGTCCTGTCTGCCGAAGGTGGAAGGAATTCAGCCCTTAAAGCAGAGGGCAGGACCTGCAGAGCTCCCACCAGTCCTGCCCCCGTTACAACCCCTCATCTTCGGCATGAGATCGAGAGAGTCAGCATACACACCCTGCCAAGGCAGAATTTCAAAGCACCTGAGACAGAGATTAAAACATTACGAGGCTGGCCAAATGATTGCAAAGCATGAAGGAGGAACAAAAGTGATACATAGCGTGCTTTTAGCTCACCCTCCACATGCCACAGCAAGGGGGGGCTGGCAGCACTGTGGCCCGCCACAGCCCAGGAGGCCCATCCTGCTGGGGAAAGAGCAAAACGTGACCGATTCAGACAAAGGTCCTCAAAGTGCCTTCGCTTTCCACAGGGGAAATTGCTAACTGCTGTATTAGTGTTAATCTTCCAAGTAGCAGCAGCAGTAACTGCCCAGGTCTCCACCACTAGTCTCTTGTATGGGGAAAAACCACCCTCCAGGTATTTTAACAGTATAAATGCTATTACTAACACGTGGAATCTGATTTAAACTCTCTACAGCAGTGCACTGGCATTTTTCGGGGGGAAAAAAAAAAAACCAAACAAAAAACACCACAACAAACACTACTTGTTTTAACAAGCAGTTAAACATACAGTAAATTAAGTCTGACTTTCATGACATTTATCAAGCAAAAAGTTGGGCATGAATGAAAGGATTTGGGTTGTTTGTCTTTAACTATATCTTCAAATGTTTAATTAAGTTTTTGCTATTGTCAGTATCTTGATATTACACTCAAGATACTGAACAAGTTTCTTCTGGTTCACTCTAAATAGCTGTTTACCCAAGAACATGGCATAAATGAAGCAGGACTAATAATACCAGCTTGGCCATAGGGTTCTTGCAAGAGATAAGATGAAGTACCACAGCAGTACGTTCCCTCTGCAAACGTGTATTTATCCCATCAGAAGATCTTCCCTTCTAGTTAGTCATGTCAATGATATTCCACGAAAAGGAGGATTAGAGGTGTCCTTTCCTATAGGTACATATGATAGGCTTACACAGACATCATCTCACTGCTGTGGAAACCACCGTCCAGTTGTATAGACTAACTGCATCATGACCCATAAAGCCAGTTTAGCCCATCAACATCTTTGCATTAATAAATGCTCCGTTATTAACTTTATTCGTTAATGAGGATGGTGCAAAAAATCTGCAATATCAAAAAGTTCTGCCTGATATCACTCTGCCTCACCTCCTCCTGCGACATGTTTGCCTTAGTAACCCAAAGAAATGGCTGAATTTTCTCACAAACTATAAGAACCATCCCAGGAATGATCATCCAGTTTCTCAGAGTCTTAATTGGGCCACTGAGCACTTGCAGTTTCCAGCAGAGATTTACTGTCCAATGGAAGGAGAAAATTGATACTCATTTAAATGAGATCTCTGGCATTATTTTAGCTCAGAAACCCCCTGTACATGCATGCCTTCCCTTCCATGTGCCAACACAGATATGAAACAGAAAAGTAATTTTATGCTGAATATTAGCTCGAGTAGGAAGTTATCACTTTAATAACTATAAACATTCATTTGCTTGCTTCGTTACACAGCATTAAAGCTGGGCAGATCATTTACAACAAGCTTGTTAGAAGTACTCAGTATTCAAAGTCAAGCCTGTTTTACTGCAAGACACATAGGACACCCGGAAGGGGAGAGAAAAGCTTCCTGAGTAGACAAACATCACATTTCTGGGTGGGATATTTGGAATTGCTCTTTTGATTTTCCAAAATCATTATTTCTGGCCCACCTAACATCTAGGAATTCTGGTATACATAATGGCTAGACTATCTAAATAACAAATGCACAAGGAAAGTTACCGCTGAGGGAATTGTCTTAACGATGAGGAGGAGCGCCTGGAGAAACAGAGCCCTGCGGAGCGCACCCAGCATGGCAGAGCAGGGAGAAACAATCTGAATGTCCAGAACCGCACAAGCTTTGCAAGTATTTACTTACTGGATTACATTTTTTAATTAATCTTGTTACAAAAGGTAAGAAAAGCATTTGCAGTTTCCACAGAGGCTGGACAAACTTCCTCTGCCCCGCAGCTTGCTGGACCACCCCAACCCCACCAGCTGGGTGCTGGGAGGAGATGAGCAGAACGAACCCCCAGGTACCTGGAAGGCACTAGAGATGTCTAACCTTCGTCCCTGATTTCTTAAATTCCATTCCCTTGACAAAAAAATATTTCTTACAGACAAATTTTATCTCACCTCACTCAATCTCACCTTCAACAGCAGTAAGAAACCAGGGAGGGACGACGTTAGGCTGAGCTTAAGGGTTTCACAGGAGTAACTCCGCCGTCATGCCACCTCTCCCTCGACGTGTGCTGAGCTAAGTGCTGTGACCACTCCGAAATACCCATCACTTCTGTTTGCTGTGGAAGAGAAGCTGTTTCTTCCAAGCAACACCATAAAAATAATTGAGTAACTGTTATTATGAAAATGTGTTTTATATCAGCAGAATTTGCTAATGAAGCAAGCTGACAGACACATGAAAGAGCATGTAGAAAAACACTGGCATTAAGAGCTGTTTTTAACATATAAAGTTGCTTGGCTGTTAAGGTACTGATAGGAAAAATACTTAGTCACTTCCCAGCTGTTCTGTGGCAAGCTAAAACATTAAATTTAAACCATTAAATAATTTTGAAAGCAAGGGAACAGGTGGCAAATGGTTTATATGGCAGATGGTGCCTTTTTTAATATTTGTACTCACTGCTAATTTACGGAGTCCATAACCACAGATTCATATCTTACCTTTCTCACTCAAATAATTACGAAATTGTATGTGAAAGTAAGAAAAATACCCCGATTCTTATTACAGTAGCCATAAAAGTGGTATTAGAGATTACTAGATATCCCATACTTGAATTACTCCATGTAACTGCTTACATTCCCAAAGTTTATTGCATTTAGGTGTTTTTTTTAAGATAGTCCTCTTCAAAGACTTGCCTTAATAGTGCTGGAAAATTAAATTTTCTCTTTACCAGCAGAGCACATAAGCATGAAGATGGAGCACAGTGAGTAGCTGCATCTCCACAAGCTCCTATTTAGTCTTTATGTTAAAGCTGGCACAAAAAACTAAGTTAACGGCAAGGATGACATTAAATATTTAAGGGAACATTTTGCCTGGTACATGTATAAGAACCACCAGTAGATGAAAAAAGAAGAAAGGAAAAAACCTGAATGAATAACCCAAAATGGAGCTCCAACAGCATTGCTGGAACCTTCTCCATTCTAAATCATTGATGGAAAACAGTTGACATGCTCAGCAGACAGCACAGAGATGTTGTGCTAAGACCCTTCTCACTGCACAGTGTTTCTGAACGGCTCCGTCCCCAGGTACTTGAGTGGGAATATTCACTAGAATAAAACTCACGATCCCCAAGACAAGGCTGGCCCCAGCATGGACCACTGGAACAAAACCCATTTTGAGGGAGAACTGAACAGCAAGTGACACTTCTCGGGGCTGGGGAAGGGATGAAGGTGATGCTCCATGTGTGACCATGCTTCAGGTCCATCCCTGCATCACCAATGACCTCCAGGCTCCACTCGGCTTTGAGTCTCCTACTGCTGTTGCTTATGAGCTTTCACACCCTCTCTTAGTCCCAACTGATGGAGACTGGAGGTATTCAAAGAAACATGAGTTTCTTTCAAAGCAGCATTGCTTATAACACACTTTTTGCTTGCTTGCAAATGATTTAACTTAAATCATGAGGTTCTCTAGAAAAAGGATGAGCAAAACGATTGTTTAACAAAATAACCAGAAAAGGTCCAACACCTTTTGGGATGCAAAACTTCCAGAAAGCAAAAGTTGCACCCTGAAGGTCACAGTGCCGTGTATCAAGTCACCATGTCAGATTCACCCAGCTGGTTTCCCTCTGCTTAAGGATGATATTTATTTTTTTTCCTCCCCAGGGATATGGATATTTCCTAGTCTTGAAAATTTGGTATTTTTTTTCCACCAGTCCCTAAGGATTGAAGCCCGTTAGAGCACGTTCATGTGACTACATTAGATACACAAAGATGTTTCAGTGAACAGCTTAGGAATGACTCAGCTGCCAACATTTTCACATTTGTTTAGCCAACAGGATTGATGTTTTATCTCCAGCTTGGTTGAGGCTTGTCTTAAGTCATCATAGCTAAAATGTAAGGTAAAATAACTACATCTTATCCTCCAGAAGCTGCCAGATGATAATCACAGGGTAATGCATTTTAGGTTACTCATGACCATCTTGAACATCCTTTTCTCCAAGAGTCAAACCTGGCTGACCACAACACAAACCTCCCTCAAAACTGACTGCCAGAGGCTCAACAGTGTTCAAAAAAAAGTGGAAGTGGTGCCAAAGAATTAATTTTATCATTGTAGGAGTCTCTAATAATTACAGCTTTAACCACTTTCTAGTGGTTAAGTGAGTCTAGCCATAATACTGATTTTTCAGTATTAGAAGGTGGCTAAAATCAGCGCATCATCTGTCATTGCTCTGTGCACTGTGTGGAAGGCACTCCATAGACCTTCTTACCAGCTTAAAACTAGGAAAACTGCTCTAGCCAAGTTCTCCAAGGGGCTGCTGCCACTGCTCCATGTTTTACTGTGTTAGAAGCAGAGCTCACCATAAGGGAATCATACCAGACACCACATTAAACCCAATTGAAACCTCAATAACAGAAAACAAGCACATCAACCATCCTGTCAATGAACAAAAATTGAAATGTTTAACTTTTTTAAAAAAACATATCAGGGAAAAAAGACTTTTGCTAAAAAATAAAAATAATAATGCATCAATGCAGTATGCTCAGAGTTGCTTGGAAAATGCTGTAATGAATTAAGACAGAATCCTACATTCTGGTGAACAGAAAATAGAATAACATATCTAGCAATTGTACAAATACCTCACAACTATATTACAAAGCTGATTGCCACAGGACTTGTCCTGAATGGTTTGAGATCAGCAGTTTTGAGCTGAGAATGGCTGAAGAGGACAAAATCTGGAAATCAAGTCTAAGGAGCATCAGTTTTCATCCACAAAAATGTCAAGTATCACACTCCTACACAAATCAATCAAGTTGCTCTCTGGAACAAAATTCTCTGATTTTACCCAGGTATTTCCATACCATTTCTTTTTTTTTTTTTGACAAATCCCTAACCAAACCAAACCAGACTAGAACAGCAGAGAGCAGAAGGATAACGCTTTCTTCCAGCTGTTGGAAGGTCCTGGTCTTCTGTGCCCATTACATCTCCACGGGGCACAGCTAGAGGAGCCAGTACCACTGGCTGCCATAGTTCAAACAGACTTCTGATTTTACTTTCTATTTTACTTTTTTTTTTTTTTCCCAGCTTTTTCTGTTATGTCCTGGAGCCTCACTGTTTCCAGGCACCATTAGTTTTCCACATCACCTGTGGCCTGCATTTAGCTTTATCCATCTGCAATACCACATACAAGGATTTCAAGATTTTTCAGTTTTACCAAATACCTACTCACTATTTGTAGATGTGATCCCTATGGTCATTCAAGTCACCAGCAAAGCCCCCGCAGATTTTACTGAGCTGGAGTCAAGACACCCAGTGCTTGGTGATCTTCTCACACTCCAGCCCACGAGGATTAAGACCACTGACGTGGTTTTTTGAAGGGTAGGGAAGAATAAGGTGCCTTTCAGGTGGCTACAAAAAACAGATTTGCTCTATCTGAAATTATTACCAAATAAAAATAATTTAAAAAGGAAGTATACACATGGTCTCCAGGCACATTCATCAAAGTCAGGATGTTTTAAAGTGCAGGCGAGGCTGGCAAAGGAGGGACACAACGCTGCTCCCTCCTTTTCTGCTTACAGTATCGCCCTGACTCCTCACTTCCAGAAAGCTACTTCAGCAGCAACTTAACTCTCACACGAACTGCACAATGCATTTACATGGCTCCAAATCAGGGTGAGAGCAGAAAGCCTTTTTATAGATCAGCAACAACTGTTGTGAATTGTATGAGCAGTAAACTAACCCAAACCCAAACTGAGAACGACATGGGTATTCAATTTCAACCCCCATAGCACCCAAAGCAAGGTTTTGTAATATCAATTTATTCAAATGACTATATTGTACTGAAATTCAATTGGGTTTTTATTTTAATGGATATTAACAATTTAAATGTCAAGTCTGGAAGCATTAAGAACAGAAAATTCATGTCCTGTACTAGGAAGGACTGTGGCTACAGTGGGCTCTTGGGCCCAAGGACATGTTTTATGGCTAGAAAACAGAACCAATTCCAGCCCATTGCCCCCCAGGATGGTTGATTTTGATAATGCCTGGTCTGGGCACGATGCCATGCTATGAGATGGCATTTAACATCAGTACAGAGGCACTGAGTCCTAGACCTGAAACCAGGTGGATGTATAAATACTTGAGCATGAACTTCTGAGGGTGAGAAAAAGTTGTGGGTGTCTACCTCTTCCCCCCCCCCCCCCCCCCCCCCCCGCGACTGTTCACTGGTGGTCAGTCCCTTGCTTGTATTTTCATTTTGCATTACGTTGGAACATGCAACTGTAGCCACCCAGAAGATCACAGACCACTTCATGTAGAGACAAATAGATTCCTCAACCTTAAATATAGGCAATTTTACATTTCTCCTTTTCCATACATTTATCTCATTGTTAAAAATGTCTAAGATCACCATGGTGCCAAACTAATACCCAACAGGAAAGATGACTACAGAGGTTTCTCCCATCACAGAGCCAAGGGCACAGCAAACCTGTGCCAACCTCTCCTGACCAGCACATCCACCCTCGTCTGCTTATCCCCAGGGCCAAAGACCCAGCAGGGATCCTTCAGAGCATACCGCACAGAAAAAGGCCACAAAAGGTTTTAAATTCCCTGAATATCCTGTACTCTATTACAGCTCTAATTCTCATTTTTCTTTTACAAAATGTAAAATAAATGTTATTAAAATGAACTTGGAAAAATTATTACCGCGTTCTGCGTACTCTCAGTTCTCCTTAATTCCTGGACCTTGGTGATTTGCTTCAAGGAAGCTCCCAGATGTTTGCTCTGTGAGGCTGGAAAACCACCGGAGCCTGGGTCCTCGCTCAGCCAGTGCCCCCACCAGCCCGCCTTGTTGCGCTAACTTACTTTTTTTTTACTAACTCACCAAGTTTACTAATTAGGCTGGCAGAAAGTAACACAGCCAAACAATATGGTTGCAAAACTAATCTTATTTAAAGACCTCCTTAAGAATAAATATTCAGTTATAAGATTACTGATTGAACCAATTGCTGTGATTAGAAGCACAGTACCACACCAGCTAGCATTATAATACTGATCTCCAGTATAATCAATTAACAGTGTGCCTTACAGGCACCAATATACATGTAGATTCAAGTTAGAAATAATTTAATCTTTTGTTTCCTAAATTCATTCCTGTTAATGTGAACATTGCCTTGCATCAGTTTTAGACAAGGAGAACATGGAAAGCTCATTAATTACCATGTTACTTTATAAATCACACATGGATCAAGAAAAACACAGCTGCCTCCAGGGTCCGCAGATTATGTTCTCTCCGAGATGTAGTTCTCTTTGAGAACAATAAGTCATCTTTAATAAATGCCAGCACATGGGTGTTTTTAACTGAGAGGCTGAGATGGTTACAAAGCATGCTCCTCACTTGGGATTACCTACACATCAGATTACACTTTCTTGATATTTTCCCAGCCATTAACCTCTATGGCAATAGAGACGCTTACTTTTGACAGCAGAGCACTGCCTTTGGCCAACTGACCGGTTTTTCCTGTAAGTTAAACCCAGCTTCAGCACCCCACCTGCCCAGTGTTTCGGCAGAGGATGTAGGTGTACGTGCACTGGAGTACACGCTGGGTTTAAAGCTCCTGCATGTGCTTTTCTTCCGTTTTCTCTCATGCCTATCAAAAGCCTGGCTCCCTCGTTAGCACTTACAGAAACCCTCACACCTGTTTTATCAGGTAGCTATGGCTATAGTGCCCTGGACCCAGCCAGAGGATGCCAGCCCAGCTGCAGAGCGGTCCCTGCCCCAAGGGCATCCCAACACTCCATCCCACCCACCCAGCCCGCCCAGCGCCAGCTGGGTGAGTTGCTCATCAAGCTGGTGTTGACAAAGATAATCTAAAGCCAGCACCTATGAATCCTCTTCTCCACTGGCACAATAAATACGAATTTCATAAAAATGTTTTATGTAAGCCTTTTTCCTCAAGAGATGGTGATTAATAGGGAAAAATGGTTAGCTGAATCTCAGGTTTATTGTACGTGGACCAGGCATTTTCAAGCTTTCTTTCTCAAAAAGCTACTATATATTCTGTAGGAGAAATCACGCAGAAGTGTGTAGTTTACTGTGAATGATTGGTAATAGGATGATTGCTCAGGCACTCAAAGCATGATATTTGATAGCCTATCATACAGTTATTCAAAAGGAAAGCAACAATTATCATGGCTTGACATGTTTATCATCACAGAGCTGAGCCAGTTATCAAAGTGGTAGAGCTTCCCAGCATTATAATATTCTATCTTGTCTAACACCCCTCACAAAGAGCTCACCTCCGCAGATGTAAATCAAAAGTCCTGCAAAGCTGCTTCCCAGATTGTCCCAGCATCTCTATTCAGGGAAGAACACATCTGGCATGTAATTCTGCTTCCCAGCACAGATAAAGAATGGGCTTTTTTTGCCTTCGGACTCTCCTCTAAGATGCTCACTTACAAACAGGCAAAATGGTTTTTGGGGAATCCTGTGGGAAGCACCACCGACTCCCTGCCCTATTGCAGCAATTAACTCTGCTGTCTGCCCTTATTTCAGAAACATCCTTTCTTGACAAAGTCCAAAAGACTTGTGCCTTTATTCCTGTGGGTCAGTTTGCTCATCAGACTCCCTAAACATGAAAACACTGCCGTACGCCCTTGGCAAGCATTTATCTGGGTGATTCTAATGACTGCTCAACAGGAACAATAATTACCGAGATACATTTCTCATAAAAACATTTCATCTGAAACCCAAAAATCATAACTGCATACCTTCTGCGAAATCCAATCTCACTGTATCTTGCTGTGTTACACTTCAAGTAGCAAAAGGATGGAAAATGCACCCTGATTTAAATTTCTAACTTAATTGGTACATAGCATTTCCATATAGCCTGAAGTATTCAGTTTCAACAATTACCCTAAAGACTTTAAATCAGACTTCCACAGCGAGTCAGGGATGCCATAGTACTTCCCCAGCTGCTGTATTCAGAAACTGGTTACACAAAGTAATGCCACAAAAATAGCGGTTTTTTCCAGTAAGCAACCACATCTAAACCGATCAGAAAAAAATACAACTGTGGCTACATTTTCCCAGCATATTTTCTAATTATAAACAGCCACACTATCTACTTAAGTCTTAATCAAGTGTTACTACATGTCATACAGACACCTTTCACTGCCAACATCACAACCTGAGGTTCTGCTGCAAAAACCCCGTGCAACTGAGACCACGTTCATTTACAGCGATCACCAAGGTGACAGAGGATGCAGCTCAGTTCATCTACTGCCTGTAAATGCCACAGCAACATAAACATAGCAAATGGGCTTTTGAATTCAGTTTTAACACACAACTTCAGAGAACACCCCTACACTGCACCAGGAAAATTAACTTTATTCCCAGTTTACAGTAATGCTGCCTGTATCCCCTGACTGTTTACCAAACAGCACCAAAACGCACACTCAGAAGCCTCTCTCTGTTGCAAAGCAAACATGAAAAGCTGCTCATTAGTGCTACCAGACCTTACCTGGAAACGGTGAAGCCAAAACCGGAATTTTGATAGGGGAGAAGGTCAGCACGTGGCAGGGCTGGACGCTTGGCACCGAAGGTCCCTGGGGGGCTTCTGGCTCCACCGCCACCATCGCGGTGGTGGCTGCGGCGGCCAGTGCCAGGGTCTGATTGCCACCAACCGGCTTAAGGCTATTCTGGCAACCACCTGTGGAAAGGTGAGATGCAACAGGTTTTATTTTTAATTGGAAACCAGCAGATTTACGTAAGATGGTGCTTTCAGCATTCTGAATTTCAACGCAAGATGGAACAAAAGCCTGCAACGTTTCCCACCTGGCCTCCACTGTTTGCATGCCTCCCTTAGCGAGATGCTAGATTTTGAATATATTATACAATATATTTTCTTAGGACTCTCAAAGCCCCTTGCCTCATCATTATTCTTAAAGCCCTAGCTTGTGGTTGGTGCATTTTCAGATATTAAAACCTCATATATGTGAACATAGCATTATAACCTAGAGGGACAAGACAGTTGTGAGTCATATATAAACTGTGCAGAGTTATTAAATTTAAATGAAAAAAAACTCAATAAAAAAGTCAAATATTTGAAGACATTGGTTGGCATTTTCTTCAGCTCCCACAGCTTCGTTATGATGCATGACCGCCCTTATTCTGAATTTTCCTGAATATAAGTTGGCTGATTTAAAATCTGAATGTTTTTGTCACTTGCTATATTAACTGTCCAACGTTACTGTTACCTGCCCAGCTGTTCTCCTGTATTATGCACACAAACACCCGAGTTTTACAAGTTTTACATACTAGTATCCTTCATCTTGAAAAAACACCACGCAGGAAACTTCCAATGGTTTCACATGGGAACACAGAGGTTCCCCAAATCAAGGCTCAAACACACTTCATACTATGTAATATTTACCTTTTAAGTCTAAGAAGCTTGTGGGGAAGACCTTCAGAGCTCAATCTTGGCTAAATATGTTAAATAAACAAGAAAATGAGTAGTAAAAATCTTAAGGAGAAAACCTAATTTGACAAACACCAGCTGTTACTCCCTCTACACTGAGCTATGTATTCAAAAATTAAGCAATCATTAGCTTATTATGTTGTTCAGCAAATGTTTTCAGTGCATGTGGAAATCCTTCAGGCACTAAAAGCCAACTGTAGCTCTGCAGAAAAAAAATACAAAAAAATCACTATTTGATCAGACTCCTCACTTCAGGCATTCTGTGAGTTTGTAGGATTTCTTTTTATACGTGCATCTCTGAAGAAAACAGGGAATCAGCCCATGACCGGCGCTTGGGAAGCATGACCATGAGGGCATGGGGTGGGTGACAAGACAACCACAGCTGAGCAAGCTCAGTCAAGATCCTAGTCCACCACACAGCTTCATTGCCCAGACGTCTCATTCAGGTTTATCTATCCTGCTCTGGCTTCAGACACCTGAGAAGTTTTGACTCCAGATGCCAAGTGCTGTTTTGGTCTCGGTTAGTGTTGGGGAAAGAGCGGGTCACTGGTTTTTGGAAAGGACCCTGCATTGGTTGCAGCTAATTGGGTCTCCTGAGGCTATACATTATACCAACTTTTGGCATACACTATACCAACTTTCAGCAGTTTTGCTCCTGACTCTTTATAAACAATTATTTGCCAACAAAATAAGCTCTGCATTAGCAAAACATAAGTCAAATATTTTCAGTAAGCATCACAAAAAAATCCCTTCTATTATTTCTACTGTATTCATCAATGCCAAGAAGAATTCACTTAAAACACCTGCATATAAACTAATTAACAGGCACACAGGGAAAAAAAAATCACAAATATTAAAGTGTTGATCATTTATCCATGGATAGATGAAAATCAGATCATTCTGCCAGAGTCACAGTGGAAAGTAAAAAAAATTCAAAAATAAATAATCAGTGTCCAACTAATCCAACTGTCTAATACAAATTTATTGTTTATGCACCCGAGGGCTAGAACAGACCATTAGGTTAGGTTAAACACCAGGTCCCCAAGAGCCTGCACTCATTCCTGATTTGAGCTGTCTGCAGTTGGGAAAAAAACCACACATCATCTGCAACTTATGAAAACTAATGTTGTCTAGAAAAATGACTTTTCTACTGGCTTCCTACAGGGTACATGAGCAGAAAGGTTGTTTACTTCTCATTTGATTCTTTTATTTTGGAGAAGATGCAATTTCCCCAAAGACCCCAGGAAAGCAGCGAAATAATGTAAGCCTTAGTTGCTTGGATAGCTGCAGTCTTCCACCAGCACAGATGAGTAATGCTCCTGAAGCAGGGCTTCCTTATTAAAGTTTCATCAATTCCCTTATTAAAGTTTCATCAGTCAGTCGAAAGAGAAGTTTTGGTGATTTCCCCACCTTTGATGAAGTTCTTTCTCCCTCTCTCCTACTAAATAATTCCATGAAGAAAGGACTACCCCTATAACTGTTAATACTTGAGAGGAGAGCACGGACAGGGTGTCTGGGGGTCATCAAGCCCATTCTCTTGATTTGAGTCAACTGAACAATCATCTCAGCAGTTTATCAGCCTCTAACACAACATATGATTTCCCAGCTGGAAGCTGGCCTGGGATGTGACTTGAGAGCTGGGGACTTTCACCCACGCTCAGTGTAGCTGGAGAGGCGTTCTTCTCAGAAACAAATCAGATTTTGCTGTAAGTACTTCCAAAAATTTCTTAAAGGGTTTCTTAGAATTGTCATTAATCACCCCACATTTACATGAATTTCAAGAGTTAAAAGTAGTAGTAAAATACTATCATCAATATAGCCTTCAGGGGAAAAAAATCCTGAATTTTTTTCCTAGCAGTGGTGGTTTCCCCAAATCTGCTTTTGCCAAGTCATGCTACACCCTGAGGAGAAAGGTAATAGTTGGCTGCCGAAATAACAAACCCCATCTCAGTGTCCTTCCTCAGCCTTCCAGCTCTGCTCTTCTCAAGCAAACAGATTAGCGGGAAACATCCGAGATGGGCAGCATGGTTTGATGTGAAGCAATTAAAAGAGCAGAGAGCAGCTGAAGAAGCAATGAAGAGACTATTCCGAGAGAATTCACTGATGGTGGGGAAAGCGGTGAAAGCACTGGGACAAGGCAGCAAAGCCATCACAAAGGATGATGTGCGATGGCCAAATATCTACCTGGTAACATCCGTGTGGAAAAGGGTCTAACAGGTGCAGAAGAGGAGCTGTTTCTGTTGTGCCTTCTCTTCTCGTCTAGCACAGCATCATGTACAAAAATTTTGGGAACTGGACCCTGCTGAGACCCACCAGACGTGTCACGTCCCACACAGAGCGTGCTCAGTGTCCTTTCTAAAATCCACCAAAGTCCTCTGCCCCCCCAGCCTGCGCCAGCGCTCTCTCTACACTCACATATGGCCTCTGCCACCAGACACAGCACACCACAACCTGTCTTTTGGTGACTGACATTCTGTAACACATTAAAAATTGAAACCACAAGATTTTCCTCCTTGAAGAAAAAACACCCAAACGAACAGAAATTACTTTAACAAGACGAAAGTAAAGGCTACTAACACTTATGAGATAGGAAGATCCACTCTCACCCAAAAAAAGTAATTCCAGACCTTCCCTTTCAGATAAAAAAGGTTATCTGTATTGTGAAAACTTACTGTACAGACAGTGTAATGAATTTTAAATTGCACTTGATTATTATAGTCTTTCACTCTTTGTATTCCGTTTTGCCTACAGGAAAACATTTTTACCAAAAGGTTATAAATATCGTTCCCAAAAAACCCATGTTAAAAAAAAATTTAAAAAAAAAAAAAAAGAGAGAGAGGAAAAAATTTCAAGCAGGTTAAAGACCTTTTGAACCTTTAATCTTTCTCAGAGAAAAAAGTATTAATACACAGAAGTATAATATTCCTTGTAACTTTTTTTAATGAATTTCCTTGTAACTTTTTTTAATGAATCACTGGGTTTTGCTTAGCCTTTCAGCCCACAAGCTACTGCAAGTGCCCAAAGGCCCTGTAAGAGCTCTTCTGCATTAGGGGGTGCTCCTTCGGGTGAGGACCAAAGGACCCCAACACAGACACCGACCTGGCTGCCTCTTCTTTTTTGCCTGGAGTAGCCGAAAGACACAGTTATAACACAACTGGATTTTCACTGCAATGTGCTGATCTGTCTCTATCCAGGTGAACGCGCACCAAGCACATGGAACTGCGCAGCACTTGATTCCTATCAAAGCTTTCCAGCCACCAAACCTCCCGTTTCAGTGTCGCTGCCCGTGCTAATGTAGGGTAGTTTAGCATGGGAAAGGGACACCAGAAACCAACGCTACTAGCAAAAAAATCACACCAAGTAACTTGGAGCAGCTTTCTAAGTGATCAGAAATTTTTTCCATTTATATTTAAAGTAAAAAATATTTTGAAGGGTTTCAATTTAAATGTATGTGCTGGGGGAGTCACATAAAATTAAACACTAACTAAAGTAAATAGAAGTTAAATGTTTTGACCTCAGAGTTAATAAAAGTCTGTAATGCTGAGGTCCTAAACCTCACCCACAGAACGATGTATACCATTCTTGCTTCTTTTTAAAGCGGTATGCAAGCTCCTTATTTTTAGCCATAAACAAGGGATCGCTAACACCCTGACTGTCTGTATCCCTGGCCCTTCTGGGTTTTCCCCGCTGCCCTCCCTGGCCTCAGGCACTGCTCTTCAGCCAGCCAGGCTGCTGCCCAGCCCCTTGGTCACTTTGAGAGACCCTATCTCACACTGCCTGAAAGCTCATCAGCTGAGCTCCTGCAGGACTTAACATTGGTGAACAGATAAAGAGCCAACATCTGCCTGACACCAGTTCTTGGCCAGGGCAAGGAAAGATCACAGCGCTCTGAGGGGTGTGCCTAGACATGGGCAATCACCCCTACCTCCACTGTAATTGCATGTGCGCCACGGAGGAATGGGGTACATGCCATTGTCTGGGAAACACCCCCCTGAACGCCCTATAAAAGACTGTGCCATCAAACATGAAGCGCCAATCCAGAGACCCCCAACAACAACGTAAACAGAGGCTATGGACCAACGGGACGTCACTGGATCCATGGTGGTGACCACCTCTTGCAACTCTATCGCAACTGTCTTTCCCTCTCTTTCTTATTACTGTTTTCTTACCACAACACATGAATGTTTTGTTTATACAAGCCCACAATAAATTTTCTTGGTTAGTGGCATTTGACCTCATTTGTGTCTTAATCTCACTATGGGTACAACAAAGAATCTCCCTGGCTTGGGTCTTCCCAGACTGGAACAGTTACGGAGCTTGCTGCACCCAAGCACTGCACAGTCCCAGCTGCTATCCAAAAAAATAATAAAAATGAAAAAAAAAATTTAAAAGTCCATCATTTGTGATTACAAAGCCATTTCAGAAACGTTCACTGAATGTCAGCTGACACCGCCCAAATCAGCTGCAGCCTGGAACAGAGGGCTGGCGGGATAATGCAGCCAGAGCCAGCCGATGCCCCGGCTGGTGTGGGACCTGTGCGTGGTGCAGGGTTGCAGCACCGCCCACCAGCCCAAAGTCTTGACAAGGGGTACACGTCTCACAGAGCAAATTCCCTCATTAGCTATCGCCGCCAGATGGGTCGAGAGGAGGGAGCAATAATGAAGAGCTGCTGTGGCAGCCCCATCACACCTGCACCCCCGTATGCACCCCCAGCCTGGGGAGACAGAGATCACAACCCAGCCACCACAGCCAGCTTAGCTCTAAGGCAACAGCTGTCAGGAAGTACTTAACGCCATTTCCAAAGACTTACGAAAAAAACTCCATGATATCTGAAAAAGCTCCAAAAGAAAAAAAAATTGAAATGGGAATTATTGTTTATTATCCCTTATTCCCTTTGCCTTCACCTGTAGAGTCTGTAAACTAAAGTCTTTTAGATGACAGGTCTTTATTAGGCTGTTATCAGGATTAAAACTGACAACTGCCTTCTGATGGAGAGGGGGGAAAAAAAGGTAGTTGAAGTAGGCTAAAATGACCGTTGTTGCTTAGAATCATAGAATTGTTTAGGTTGGAAAAGACCTTTAAGATCAGAGTCCAACTGTTAACCCAGCACTGCCAGGCCCACCACCAAGCCACGTCCCCGAGCGCCACATCTGCATGTCTTTTATATACCCCTAGGCATGGTGGCTCCACCGCTCCTCTGGATAGCCTGCTCCTCCTCGAAGAGGAACATTACAAGCAGGAATACCATAACCACAACCATACCAAGAGCTGGACAGAGACCAGTGGTTTCTGCCTAAACCTCCCTTGCCCTCCCAGCCCCACTGCTGCAGGGAGGCTCCGTGGCCACCAGCCTCCACGGAGGGAGGTTCTGCTCTCACCACCTTCTCTTGACCAACAGCGGTGGTGATCCCAAAGGCCTTTTCCAACACAAACAGTTCCATGATTCTACGCAGCAACAGTCATTTTAGCCTATTTCAACTACCTCCTTTCATTTTTTCCCTCTCCATCAGAAGGCAGCTGTCAGTTTTAATCCTGATAACAGCCTAATAAAGACCTGTCATCTAAAAGACTTTAGCTTAAAGACTCTGCAGGTGAAGGGAAAGGGAATAAGGGATAATAGACAATAATTCCCATTTAATTTATTTTTTTTTCAGAGAAGCAGTCTTGGCCAGCTAATCTATTAAAACATAAGGTTAAAAAAAAACCACAAAAAATAAACAAAAAAAAACCCCAAACAAACAAACAAAAAACCCAACCAAAACCAAACCAAAACAATAACATCAAAAAAAAAAAAAAAACAAAAAAAAACCAAAAAACCCACAATGTGGCAAACCCTGACAACTTACAGAAGAAAACAAGCCTTTTCTGCAGGAACTGTTCCTCCCCTTTGGAGTGGCAGGGGCCTGGGCAGAGCTGTGCCCACAACCAGCACGGGAACCCCCCAGGGACAGCGACCCCAGGCCCAGGTATGGCAGGACACCAAGAGAAAAATCATTTTCTGAAACTTATTTCAGCTGTCAGTTACAGATCTAGTATTTTTGAAAAGCCTACACACTGGATCATTTCTAGAGCTGATAAAAATCATCACATACATAAAAAAATGATAGCTAGGGTTAAAAGGCTACAGATTTTAAAAATGTTACACTTGAAGACACGAGTATTTTAATAATATAGTTATTTATACTACATATAGATACATGTACATTTACTGGCTTCAGTACATCCAAGGAGATGCTGGTTGGATTTGGATTTTCCTATCTCAAGGGGGCTGCTGCCAGCTCCCTCTGAGCAGCCAAGCAGGGGCTTAATTCAACCTTAAAGGCTGAATTCTCAACTTTCTGAATAAATCTCCCGTCACAGTGGTAGATGATCAGATGCAAGGTGCCAAGTGGAAAGAGGTATTAAAAAAAGGGCAAGGTCAGGGGCAAACTTCATATCTATAGACATTCGGTGAATATTAGGATTTGATTTTTTTCTGTTATTAGATAATTACCCAGAAATGGATAGCAGCTAGGAAGATAAGTTACTTTTATTATTGTTTTATTCACCAACAGGATTAGAAGGCTGTTTACTACAAGCCCTTGGGATCAAGCAGTAGCTACTCTCCTTGCTTGCTCCACGCAGCCCTTTGCCATTTAAAAGCTATTTTCTGGCGCCGCCAAGTCAATAGGGCCGATCCTCTTTGGCAGGCTGAGATGCCATTTCAGTTGGGTGCTTTCCATAGAATAAATGTATCTCTGAAAAAACCCACACAAACTACCAATAAAAATAAGTTTCCTTTTCAGAAACAATGAAACCTTTTTTTCTTTTTTTTTTCAGCATCTGTTTCAGTGGGCTTGGTGGTGCCTCCCACCCGAAAGCCAGAGGGCCAGTCAGTTTGCCAGGCTAGGCAGTGCTGCGGTGGGAAGCTGGCAAGCCTCCACCAGTGATAAATGACCAGAGACTTGGCTCCAGCAGAAAAACTCACGGAGATGCTTACAAAAGGAGGAGGAAATTGAAAGCGTTACTTAAACTGAGCCTGCCCCTACATAACACCATGCTGTCTGAGCATCTAATGCAGGATATCGCTAATGCCAGGCACTGGGGGAGACTCGCTTGGCCAGCACTAGCCAGGCTCAGGACACCACTCCAGGTCAGGAAAAAAATACTACTTTCACCCTCAGCAAAGCACATCCTTGAAATGATGGGCTCGAGCTTTGAAGATGGTTGCTTCTTGGTTAAGCCTCTCCTGACACTTCTTACACTATCCAAACCCCACTGCACAGCAATTCCTAAGTGCCCCAGCCTGCCAGGGCGAGCCCACTCCTGCGTGGAGCAGCTGCACCAAGGTGTCGGTGCTCTCCCTCCGGTGCCCAACAGCTGCCTGGAATTTAACTCCTATTCCTGCCTGCATGCAATGCCCTCCCATGCAATGCCCCCTGCCCCGTGCAATGCCCATGCATGTCTTAGGGCTTGCCATCAAGCATGATTTTAACAGGAGCTTCTGATGCCTCTTGCAAGGAACTTCGTCTTTTCATCAAGCCCAAATACTTGGAAGACCTACAGCACGTTAATTTATAGCAGCAGTACTGATACTTGCAGAAGGCAGATGACCAAGAACCTGCTGGCCCTGCTACCTAAATTGCACATGGTCTGAAATGTCAGCAGCTGAGCAACCGAAGCATTTCTCAATCAATAAAATGAAGCAATGGATTGACTTAAATAGCATATTTATCCCAATGCAAAGGAAAACATATCGATATCCCTATCTTCCGTAGCCCAAAGGGAGGAAAAAAAGCTTATTGCCTCTTCCATTTTGTAAACTCCAGCTATTGCAGGGGTCTGCCAGTAACAGCACCACTAGCAGCTAACTTTTTTGCTCATATGCAATAAATAAATATACCTGGCTTTTCACAAATACAAACAGCCTCTGCAAATCACTGAGAGAGGTAGATTTCTTTATAATGAGGTCTTGGGGCCAGGTAGGACAATATTATGACAGGGTCAGAACTAAAAGCCTTTCCCATAAACACACTGCACGTAGTTTTATTTCTAAAACTTCAGTGAAAAAAAAGAAATCTTAATTAGGCTAAACCTTGCACTTGATTTGGGCAGGTAACAGAAAAAGCACCAAAAAACCCACAAAATTAATAAGCAAAACAGAAACTTAGCAAAGGCTGCAATTAAAGTCAAGCATTCCCACAGACTTAATAACCTGTTCATCTCTGCAGTGCCTGAATTCCCCACAAATAGATGGTTTTCATGGCATTTCAGGGATATTCAGGTTCCTGCAGTGCTATTCTTGTCTTACAAAAAGGGAGCCCTAGCACATGCACATCAAATATTAAAGAATCCAATTTGAGAGGACCAAAACCTGACTACTTCTACATACACATGTGCTTCAAATAAAAAGCCTGTGTGTAGGAAATACAGAGTTGGAGGTCCTGTGTCATGTATTTTAAAACTCTTAAACCTAAGAAAATGGAACCCAAAATTAATACAAAGAAACCACATTTCTTGATAGATTTGCAGTGCCTGAAATTTAAACTGGCGTTACCTACAAAACTGTATCTGTACATATATGTGTACATGCATATACATTCTAATACTGATACTTGCTATGAAAAATATTGTCTCGCTTCTGTAAAGAGTAGTGGGATTAAAAGAAAGAAAAGGACACTAACAGGAAGGATGAAAATTTTAATCTACATAAGATTGCTAATTCTAAAGCAATTTGGTGAAAGAATATACAAGAACTCTTTATTCTGGCATTTCTGATTCCGACACCAATGGATGACAGAGCAAAGGGATTGCTATTGAGCAAAGAGACACTGTGGAAATGTAGAGGCAGCAATAAAGCTTTGACTTAACAGAAAGTATTTTCTATTGAAAAATCTTTCAAAAAAAAAAAAAGAAAGAAAGAAAGAAAAAGAAAGAAAAAAGAAAGAAAAAAAAAAAAGAAGTCTGATTTAGAGAAGACTATTTCTCTTCAAGGAAACGAACGCCATAAACCACTGAAAGTCTCCATTCCAAGTTAGTCTGCCTTGGTTACAAATGGAAAAGACACCCTGAGTGTTCTGTTAAAGATGAAAGCCATTAAAAGGCTTTCACCTCTTCAGCATCTCCTCCCAGCACTCACGGCTCCAACAAGGCTCCCTGAAGGAGCCCTCTGGAAACGCCATGCGTTTGCCGTAACGCATTCTGCTGCATACACCTTTGCGGCTGTTACTGAAGACATCCACAGTGCCAGGGCCAACACAACACTCAAGATCAGTAAGAAAATGCAATTTATGTTGAAATGGGTGTTAAAAAAAATATAACCCATTTGAGGACTGCCAAACATTTTGAAATGGAAATGGATGTAGAAGTGCAGAGGGGAGCATCCAGGATGCAAGGACTCATGCAAGGACCCGGCTGAAGATCCTGTATTACAAACACTCCACTGTCAAGGTTATGCAAGCCTCCAAACTGCTGCTGAGCAACTGCCCACCACTTTCACCCCTGGAAGCTCCTGAGGGTATTTATTCAGTAAGCCATCAGCAAGATTTACAGAGGCAACCTTCGCTTCCAGGCACTCGCAGCACTGGTTGCGGCTGGGAGCTGGCTCAGGTGTGTGGTTCAGTCCTTACCGCAGACTGAGGGTCTCCCTGCAGAATGCCTGGCTCTGTGTGCCGATGATCTGCTCAGAGTACGATGCCCTGAAACGAGCTGCAGACTATTACGGTCTTCTGTAAGAAGCACACCGATGACCAGTATATTACTGGTTCTACCGGAGTGCCTACAGACTGTTCGGTTTAGCATCACACTGGAGTTTCCTGGAGAGCCAGCAAGCTTTCAGTCCCTGCCAATGCAGGAGCCTGTGTGATACAGGACTGTGCACACAACTTCAGGAGACATTGACTCGCTAACCTTGCATTTCACAGTCACCCTCCAGCAAGCAGAAGGCAAACATGGATCTCAGGGGCTACAACCTGCAAGCCAACATCTCACTCAACTTCACAGAACCAATGAATATTTAACCTTGATGGGGATGCTTCCTTCACTCCCCTCATCACCCAGCCACTGCCGGAGCAGCAGCCTGCTGCGGGCTCTGCTCAGCAGCTTGTGAAGCACTTCTGGAGAGCTTCACTTCGTGAAGAGATGACAACACTTCTATCTGTAACCCCTGCCCCCTCCCTCACACAGGGCTGGATGAAAGGCTTGTTCTCCAGCTTTTCCTGAGAACTGATGGATGAAGCGGCTCAGCCACTATCACACCTGAGAAGTCATGGCAGTCCAGTGAAGTTCCCACTGATGGGAAGAGGGGAAACACAACTCCCATTTTTAAAAAGGGATAAAAGAAAGACCCAGGGAACTACAGGCCAGTCAGCCTCACCTCTGTGCCCAGCAAGATCGGGAGGCAGATCCCCCTGGAAACTGTGCTAGGGCACATGGAAAATAAGGGGGTCATTAGTGATAGCCAACAGCGCTTCACTAAACAGAAAATCGTGCCTGACAAACGTGGTGGCCTTCTACGATCAGCACTGGTGGGTGAAGGAAGAGCGACTGATGTCATCTGCCTGGACTTGTGCAAAGCATTTGACATTGTCCCACATGACATCCTCGTCTCTAAACTGGAGAGACATGGGTTGATGGATGGACCACTGGGTGGAAAAGGAATTGCCTGGATGGTGGCACTCAAAGAGTTGTTCTCAACGGCTCAATGTCCAAGTGCAGACCGGTGATGAGTGGCATTCCTCAGGGCTCCGTACTGGGATTGGCACTGTTTAATATCTTTGATGGTGACAGAGATAGTGGGATCGAGCGCACCCTCAGCAAGTTTGCCGATGACACCAAGCTGTGTGGTGGGTCAACACACTGGAAGGAAGGGATGCCATCCAGAGGGACCTGGACAGGTGTGAGAGGTGGGCTCGTGTGAACCTCATGAAGTTCCACACGGCCAAGTGCAAGGTCCTGCATGTGGGTCAGGGCAACCCCAAGCACAAATGCAGGCTGGGAAGAGAATGGATTGAGATCAGCCCTGAGGGGAAAGGACTTGGGCGTGTTGGTTGACAAGAAGCTCAACATGACCCAGCAATGTCTCCAGAGGAGACCATGAAGATGGTCGGGGGCTGGAGCCCCTCTGCCATGGAGCCGGGCTGGGAGAGCTGGGGCTGCTCAGCCTGGGGAGGAGAAGGCTCCGGGGAGACCTTAGAGCAGCTCCCAGCACCTACAGGGGCCAGCAAGAAGCTGGAGAGGGGCTTTGTACGTGGGCACGTGGTGACAGGCCAAGGGGGAATGGCCTTAAGCTGGGAGAGGGGAGATGCAGATGAGCTGTGAGGCAGAAATTGTTCCCCGTGAGGGCGGCGAGGCGCTGGCCCAGGCTGCCAGAGCAGCTGTGGGTGCCCCATCCCTGGCAGTGCTCAAGGGAGGGGGCCCTGCCCGGGGCACGGGGTGGGACTGGGTGGTCTTCAAGGTCCCTTCCCACCCAAACCATTCTGTGATTCTATAAAAACCTTCTCAAAAATACCAATAAAAACACACCCTTTGCAAGGAACCACTGTCAGCAATTCTCTTGAGAGCCAGGAATGCCGAAGCACAAAAACATGCCTTCAGACATTTAAAACAGCATCAATAAAAGTCAAAGCACAGAACATCATGTACCAGACAGCTACAGCTTTCATCAAATGGGTGCCACCAAGGGGTCTTGCCATTGCCCCCTCACCCCATGCTCAGCAGCCACCAACCACACAGGGATGTGTAGAATACACAGATGCCATATGGGCACACCTGACCCGGGACAAAGCCAGCCCTGACTTCACCCACACAGTAGAGTGTACAATACAGGAGACAAAAATATTAATCCTTTCTCTGTAAAAATATCTAGACGCTGCCTTCCTCACAAAAAATGCAGTATCCAGTAGACATAAAACAAGCTATCATTCTGAGGTGCGAAAATAAAATGTCACTACTTGCTTTAGGTACACAAAATGGTAAGTACATAAATTCATGTTTCACAATATGCGAGAGAATAATAGCTGGTTCCTTTTCTTACAGAAAATAACACCTTCTAGTAGCTGGAGCTCACAGCTGTTAAACTATGTGCATTGCCATTCACCAAACTCCAGTGCCTCATTCCTTTATCTTTGTAACATTGCTGATACATTGAGAAAACAATTATATCATTACTGATAACTGTGGAAGGCAAACCTGCCATTAAGACAGGCTTTCAAAATGAATGCAGCCACGTGGCCTGCAAAAAGCTTATTAACTTCTCAGTTTCAAACCACTTAACTAAGCAATTTGCTCTTAGTATTTTTATTACTCTTCATATTAAGTGTAAAGATTATATAGGACATACTTCAAGCACTACCGTAACGCTTCCGATTACGGCTGTAGGACACCGGTGTCGCCACCCTGCAGTAACGCCATCACCATGCACCCTTCTCTGCACCAGCTCTAGAGCTCACACACGGCCTGGGATGTTACTGGATCACAGCATCGGGCACATCAGTCAGAAATAAGATTTCAAGAGGGATGGGAAGATTTGGAAAGACGGTTGGGGGCCTTCATGCTCTCCCCTGCACCTCTCCCACCCAAAGGGGAGCTCAGGGGGGTTCTGAAGAGGTGGCAGCCAATGCTGCTGGGGGAAGGGTTGGATCCACCTGAAGGTCTCCTGAGACAACATGCTTGCGTGGGCATATATTGTCCTGGAGGCAGAAAATCTTTTCTCTGCGCTGCTTACAGACCACAGATGTGACACCAGGCTGGGAATGCCCTTGTTCTGCCAGGCATGCTTCCCTAACCCACTGCCAGGTACACTCTTGCTTTACATCTGAAGTACTGTGCTATAAAATATTTTTTTAAAGATTGCAATATTGAAAAAATATTTTAAATATTTCAGCGTTTCGCACAAACACATAAATAAACAATGGGCTGTTGCTCCCTTGCACAGAACACCTCCTTCATCATTATGCCTGTCCTTGAAAATATGCTTGGAACAGTGCCTCCTGTCTGGGAGCACAGCTCGGCTATTCCCCGTGGCACCCCAGGAGGAATGCATCGATGTAATGGGGTTTTGCCCATGGCACTCTCGTTTCTGAGAGCTGCTGAGTAGCACTTCAGTTGAGCATCGGGTGAATCTGGCAGGAGGAGAAGGCAGCTTACTGCAACGGCTTGCTAAAACATCAAAATATGGAACCGATTTGAGTGGTTCAACATGTTTCAATACAGAACAACATTCACTGCTAATTAATCAGTCTGGCAAATGAACCCAAAAAGTAAAGATCTCTTCCAGCACACTCTAACTGAATCTCCGCATTACTGGCAAAATGAAAGAAAACTTCCAGTGCGCTACACAGTTGCAAAATAAGAACTACTTTACAGGGCAAAGGCAAGGTAAGAGGGGCTCTGCTGTCAATCGAAGGGACGTTATTGCCATCTAAGAAAGAAACAACTGACAGCAAGCCATTAACGATATCCTAACTCTGAACTCAAGAATGTATGTTAGGGTTTTAAACATCAGTAGCATTCTACTTCTTAACCTTTTCTATGAAACAACTGCTATTTTAAAATACCATCGTAGCACCAAAATAGAGATATTCCACTTTACTGCAATGTATTTTCTGTTCTTTCCCAAATATAAAGCTTAGCTCTTTTGTTAACAGCTGTGACATACCTGAGTTATGCAGATTAATGGAATTTATTTCACAAATACTGCTGCGCATAACTGAGGCTTAATGAGATGATGGATCAATTGCTCTTCTCTACTGACAGCTGTCTACACAGACCACACCAAACACTTGGAAGCAGCAGCCACTGGGAGAGTCATACATGAACTGTGTCAGCAATTTCTTGTTTGAAAACAAACCAAGTACGCTGGGAGTGGCTGGCCCCATCATTCCAGAAGTTGACAACCAGTTATGGAATAATCAGTTACAATCTTCTATAGCTACACATGGTCTTTTCTTTCTTTAAAAGTAATTTAGAGGATGAAATGCACTTTGCCATCAAGGTTCAGATCAAGTGAGAGATTTTCAGCTGAATGGAATGAAACCCTTACTTTAGAGGAGAGGATGGCTCACGCATGTCTGAGAGATGCATTTAAAAAAAAAACAAACAACAACAACAAAAAACAAAAATCAGGTAAATGCTTATTATTTATGTCCTACTGACCTGGTATCAGCTGAGGTGCCAACACCACTGTGGGAAGAGGCCTGGAGGCAGCAGCTGGCCTGGCTATAGCCATAGCTACTTGATTTGTCATTAGCAGAGGTTTCTCATTTCCCTGGAAAAGCCTTGATTCCTCAGGATGTATCCATGCTGAATCCAGAGCAAATGCATTATTCAAGTATATCTGTCCAACACAAATAAATAAAAGAATGTTAAGTTTTTAGATATAAAATTCAGAAATAAAAGTGAAAATAAAGTATTTTTAACTCAATATTATAGCACACACAGTGTCTCAAGTTGGGGACGAACATGCAAAAATAGATTGATTTCTGCTCCATCAGTCTTATAGACGGAGTTTAGCTGAGCATCTAAAAATGAACTGGCTTTTAACATGACGAACCAGCTGATGCAGCATCACAAAAAACCAAAAGAATCAGCTGAAGACAATCGTGTCCCAGACACAGCTACTCTGGAGCATCTGCAATTTAGAGACCTGGGTCACCTTCTGAACAGGAGACATGGGGGTGAGGGAGGGAAATGGGATAAAGTCACAAAGCCACATTTTAATTATGCAGCCAGGTGAATATACAGATGTAGGGAACTGTGGGCGGGATGAGGGCACAGGACCACTAGTGACACCCGGGCACCAGGGACATGGCAGCGCACAGGGGGACAGTGAAAGTACCAAGAAGAAAGGGAAAATGAAAAAATCTTATCATCACATCCCATAGCAAGATTAAAACATTCTACTCAGCGTAATAAAGATTTAATATTAAGATATTTTTGTCTTTTTAAAACTTCAGAAAAGTGAGGATGCATAACCGCTGAAGTAGCCTCCTCCATCAGCCATCCCTTACATCCCAGCTACTGACCTTTCACATGCCTTCGCAATTCACAAACCCCTAAAATTTTTCAGCTTATATACTTTAGCCTTAAAAATACTTAAACATGCCAAGACCAGACTTACTTTGCAGTTCGGTAGCCTTTTATCGATCCAGTTTTTCCCAGCATGAGGAGGAATTGTAGATGTGTACACAGGTGGAAAAACAGGAACGAATTCCACGTTCGAAGGTGAAAATCCTATGACTGGAGAATGAGCTCCAAATATCCACTTAGGGGAAGAAAGTGGGAAGAAAAGTTAACAGAAGGATTTCACCCTGAGTAAACTGATGCTCTTCATGATTTCCTAATTACATAAAAGATAAGTACAGATAATTTCAAATGTGTATCCTCAGTCCAGCGACCATTTGTGTTTCTTTAGGCATTATACAGCGAGCGACACGTGGCACTGACATTATAAACTGCTTTAGAGAGCCAGGAATCAGTAGCCTGGCAGTGAAGCAGTACTTGGCTAATGGCTGCTAGTCGCCAGGGAAGCTTGGGTTTTTCTCTGCTCAGACAGCATCTCACATACAAAACAAAAACATCACTAGAAAGTGTTTTTAAAATCCGTCTCGAGGCAAATGAGAACCAAAGGAAATGTCGGAAACGTTATTTTATCTTAACTTAAATCCGTTTGGCAAATGGGTTCCCACAGTAAAACCACCTCTGCAGTTTATTTAAGTGGTCTCACACTGGAGAATAATTGATGTTACTATTTCATTAGACCCAGCACTACCTATTTTCTCCCTCCCACTCACTCTGCTCCCAAACCACAAGAGACGCTCGTGTTCGAAAAAGCTGGAAATCATCACATGAAATCGAGCAGATACTACAGCGCTCACCTCTCTGTTTTATTTTCACTTCTGTCTAGTAAAAAATACAGACACAAGGCAAAACTACGAGTACAGCTTCCGATCGCTCCGCTCTGACTGGACAAACACTCCAGCAAGCCGCTTTACTGTTTCAAGCAGCCTTGCGACAGCAATTAATAATTGAAATATTCATCAGGAAAAGCTCTGATGAGACAGATCGGTTCAACTGACGTGACTTAAAACTTTAGCCTTTAGGAATATTGAAGAAAAAAAAAGAAAAAAAAACAAACCACCCGACTGTACGGGCTCTGCTGGAGTGTTTCGGGGCTCTCCCTGCAGAAGACGCATCCTGCCGCCGGCGTGTGCCGGGTGCCGGGAGAGCCTCGCCGGAGGGACCCGGGACCCTCTCCCAGCCCTGCCCGCCCCGGGGGAAGCCTCACGGCCGGTGTTAGAAGCCGGGGGAAGCGCTGCGCCCCCCCGCACGCCGTACCGCTGCGGCGGCTGCCCGGCGGGGAGCGGAGCCGCGCACCGTGCCCGCAGCGCTCGGTGGGGCACAGCCCGGGAAGGGGGGGCGGCCCGGAGAGGGGGCGGGGAGCACGGACCGGGGCGGGGGGGAGCACGGACCGGGGTGCAACCGCGGCCCCGCGGGGTCCCGTCCCACCGGACCCACTCCCCCGGGCGCAGCCCCACCAGCGCCGGGGCCGCGCGGAGGCTCCCTGCCCGGGGCTGGCGGTGGGCTCCGGATCGCGGAACCGGGGAACTCCCCGCCCGCCACCGCGCCCTGCCGAGACCCCCGGCCCAGCCCGCGCCGCCCGTACCTGCCCGTGGAGCAGCGCGGCCCCGTGCTGGTCGGCGGCGGCGAGCAGCGGCAGGAGCGGTTCGCAGGGGACGCGCCAGCCCGGGGCGGCCCGCAGCAGCGCGGCAGGGGGTGGCGCGGGCGGCGGCGCCGGCAGCAGCAGCGGAGGCGGCGGCGGCGGAGCGGGGGGGAGCCCCGGTGGCAGCGGCGGCGGCACCGACCCTGACGAGCCCCGCGGCGGCCGGGACCACCCAGGCCCAGGGGGGAGCCGGGGGCTCGGCGGGGGCCCAGAGCAGGGGCGGCGGCCGCTTGGCTGCGGGAGCCGGCAGCATCCTACATGGCACGGGGCGCGGCGGAGCCCGGCCGCCCCAGCTCCGCACCGGCGCCGCCGCCGAGTGAAACTCCAGTTCGCGGCGGGGCGCCGCCGGCAAGCTCCGCCCGCCCGGGGGGGGCAGCGGGCGGGGAGCGGGGCGGGGGCCGCGCTGGGGCCGCCCCGGGGGGGGGGGAGGCACCCCGTAACCGGCCCGGCCGCCCCCCCCCGCCGGAGGTAGGGATGCTTTGGTGTGGGGGTGCACCCGGTAACCGGCCCGCCGGCTCCCCGAATGAGGTAAGGATGCTTATGGGGGCGTGCACCCGTTAACGGGCCCGCCGGCTCCAAGAATGAGATAAGGATGCTTTTGGGGGGGTGCACCCGTTAACCGGCCCGGCCGGCCTCCGGGGCCAGCCCGCCCCACAGGCACACCCCCCTCCGGAGGCAGAGCTGCTTAAGGGCGGGGGGGGGAGGGGGGGGGAGGGGGGGGGGAGGGGGGGGGGAGGGAGGGGGGGCGGGAGGGGGGGGAGGGGGGCGGGAGGGGGGGGGGGGCGGGGGGCGCTCTTTCAGGCGTCATACCGCGTCGAGGTTTTTCAGCAGCGCCTGGAAGAAAGGGCTCTTCTGCCGGTGGGTGAGTCACGGCTCCCCCCTGGGGTCTGGGAGCTTTGGGGAGGTGGCGGGGGACCAGGCGCTGAGGAGATGCGCGGTGCGATGGAGCAGGCACGGGCACGGGGCTCTGCCCCCCTCCCCCACCCTGCGCAGGGAGCGCGGGCAGGTTCTCTAGGGGAATCGGCAGTGGGCTCAAGCACCCCACGGCTGCCCCTCAGATGGGGCCCTTCCCCTGTCGTCGATAGGAATAACACGACTTTGTGTGCATCCAGCAGGAAACAATACCGTTGCCATCACTGCTGCCCACAAAAAGGTGTTTTGGGGAGCCCAGCACATCGCTGAGCTCCACACCTCCTGCTGCTGCTGTTGGGAAAGTGGGGAAGAGCCCAGCTGCCCCTGGCACAGCCACCAACTCTGCCACATGCTGTCCTGCTGCCCGCTGCTTCTGCCAGGCGGGGGAAGAAGCCATTGGTCGCTCCTCATTAAAAATTAAGCTTTAACTCTTGGTCACAGGTGACCTCTAGCAGTTAGGGGTGAGCCATCGTACTTGGTGTAATGAGTCGAGGGAAAACAAGCACTGACCTCCTCTGCAAAGCATAGAATGATAGAATAGTTTGGGCTGGAAGGGACCTTGAAGCCCACCCAGACCCACCCCCGTGCCCCGGGCAGGGCCCCCTCCCCCCAGCCCAGGCTGCTCCCAGCCCCATCCAGCCTGGCCTTGAGCCCTGCCAGGGGATGGGGCACCCACAGCTGCTCTGGGCAGCCTGGGCCAGCGCCTCGCCGCCCTCACGGGGAACAATTTCTGCCTCACAGCTCATCTGCATCTCCCCTCTCTCAGCTTAAGGCCATTCCCCCTTGGCCTGTCACCACGTGCCCACGTACAAAGCCCCTCTCCAGCTTCTTGCCGGCCCCTGTAGGTGCTGGGAGCTGCTCTAAGGTCTCCCCAGAGCCTTCTTCCTAGGCTGAACAACCCAAACTGTCTCAGCCCATCTTCACAGGAGAGGTGCTCCAGCTCCCTGATCATCTTTGTGGCCCCTTGATAATCTTTGTAGTCTCCTCTGGGCTCAAGAGCAGGTCCCTTCTCCGGCCCAGCTCAGGCAGTCGTAGGGTAAGCCACGCTGGCAGGGCAAGGAACTCATTTGCTTGCAACCTGTGGGCTTGTTTCTCCTGCCTTCTCCTTAATACATTCCACGGCTGAAAGGAGAGAGCTGAGCAAGCCTCTTCTAGCTGCTGACAGCATCATAGCTTCCAGCATCTCCAGCAAAAAATTAAAGGCATGAACAACATTAAAATGGGCTGAGCCTGAGTTCACAGAACATACGAATGCTTCAACTTTATGGCTTAAAATCATTGCTTATGTTTCTCTGCCAAACAGCACTGTTCCAGCTCTCCATCATAGCAGCACAACAAGTGCTGCGCAGTGAGAAAAGGCAAATATCGAGCTGCACCGGTCCTGAGTCTGCAAATCCCCACAGTCCCAGAGAGCCAGAGCACAAAGGAAAACGTACTGCAGGTGATGCAGCTGTACATAGGCAGACAAGGGGCTTCTCAAAACTGTCCAGAAGAAAGTCAAAGGTCTCAGAAATTAATCTTCTCTCTCTTTTATTTGGTGTGCAGAGGAATTGGATCTCCTGTGGCAGTGAATAACCTTAGTAAAGGCAATTCCCAAGAAGTTTGAAATCAAATTATTAGGATCTGTGGATAAACATGAGATCAGGGAAATATATTGCTTATAATTATCCTCAGATTGATACTGGGAAATACAGATTTGAGTAATCTAGAAAGTGACAGAAATCAGATAAAGAGAAGATCACTGCTAACTATTTTAGTGCTAAGCTATTTGTAAAACTCCAAAGTCACTTCCTGGTAACTGTAACGGAACAGAGAAACACACACACAATGACAACAACAACAACAAAAAAAAAAGAAAAAGAAAAATGGTTGTTTGCTATGAAATGCAGTGGTCCTTGAGTAGTCTGGTTTAAATGCAATAGTTCACCTGTAAAATGCTGAAAATACCCGCAAAATTTCTTTTTTATTATGGCTGAAGATTTTTTGTGGGGAGGAAAAAGGTTGGGATAGATTTTGAAGAAGTTCACCAACTTCTTTAGTGTCTGGACAACACTCTTGGTCATACAGTCTAGTTTTAGGTAGTCCTGCGAGCAGCAGGGAGTTGGACTCAGTGATCCATATGGGTCCCTTCCAACCTGAAATATGCTATGAATCTATGAACTGTTTGTGTCCATCCACCTCCACATTCCGCAGCGTACCCCTCCTGTGCCTGTGCACCCTTGCCAGGTAGCGGGGGATACTTACAGCTACTTTTTCCCAAGGTACACAACACTGACAAGGCTACTTCTTCTATTTAAGGTCCAGAAGAAAGGTTGTTTCTTGAAGGACTTTATTCCCTGTGCTGAAACCATGACTAACATCAGCCCATTAAAATCAGCAAAGGCCAGCCTAAATCCAGCATCTGCGTAACTATTTAAAGCACAAATCACTGTTGTTATTTAGACCATCAAAAACACTGATTAAAAGATGAAAATAATTATAATTTCTTAGCAGTGGGTAGGCTTACTAAAAACTTTCCTAAGTTAGATGGGAAAGTCTGTACGTGTAATGTGGCTTCGGAAAGTCCCAGCTCGCTCAGGTCAGCGGGGGTCAGAGGAGAGTTTCTCATCTGAAGGACATGTTATCACCTGGCGGAAGGGGGTCACACACAAGCATCAGCTGCTTTTTTGCTTAGGCTTTCTTTACCTATACTTCAAAAAATAACAACATAGTTGTTGTTGCCTTCCTCCCTAGAGCTGGGGAAGTATTTGGGTGTTTCCCCGGCTATTTGTGTGGCAAGTTTAAGACAAGTCCATACACAGGATGCTCACCGTGGTCCAAGCTCAGCACTCCCAGGCTGCGGCCAGGCAGGGAAAGGGTGATGGCAGGGGTGAGGGGTGATGGGCAGGAATGAGGGGTGACAGCAGGAGCAAGGGGTGATGCAGGAGCGAGGGGTACCGGCAGGAGCGGGGGGCTGCATCATCCACCAGAGACAGGCAATGTATACTGCCAAGGCTCTGCTTTTCCCAGCCAGCCCAGAGAGTGGCAGTGATGCCGAGTCCAGCGCCGGCGCGGAGATGGAGCCCAGCGCAGTGCGCAGCGATTGGCATCATCGGGACGATCCCCAGCTCGGGAGCTGGGGGCTGGACGGCGTCCCCTCACCCTGCCGCGCTGGGTGGTGGCTGGGTGCTCGCCGGCTCTGAAGGTACAAAGTGAAAAGGTTCAGATAAAGTTTTCACATTCTGGACTCGCTCCCCATGCTTGTATGCGCAGGCTCTGTACCTCTTCTTCTTCAGAGCATGGGGTGGCTGCCCCTAAAGAATGAAGCGTCATCTTTAATGCTGCTTACCACCAACTGCTTCTTCTGGTGGACTTGGCAGCGTTAGGTTGACGGTTAGATTCAATGATCTTTCCCAATCTAAATGATTTTATGATTCTGATATTCCCCCTCCAACACACATGCAGTAGGTTTCTTTGTTCTGGTTAGGGGCTGCCCTGAACACGCATCTTCCTCCTGCCCAGCCCTTGCGTTTTCCGTAAAGGAAAGGCTGGAGGGATGTCCTCGCATTCGAGTAACACAGGTCTGGGTAGTTCCCAGCTCCTCATGGAGCTTACTCCCAGTGCCCGTGGCAATGGTATTCCTCATCTGCTGACAAGCTTGTTATACATTCCTGTGAACCAAATGGGTATTTACAGCCACATGTGCTTGAAATGGCGTGTATCACTGAGAGAACGGGACAGCAACCCACTTGTCATTCCAGCATTGGTCCTGTGCAGTCACCCCAGCTGCAGTATTACCTGCCTCTGGAGGAGTCTCAGCACAGGATGAAATTCGTGACAGTGATGCTGATGAAGGGGAGATGCTGGAGGTCTGCTGGGGTGGGCTAAAGAATGGACAGGAAAGGATGGAGCAGAGACATGGTAATAACCTGTAAATATGTGCAAGAACTGCTGACAAGAAGGGATTGATCTGTTTTTCATGCTCCTGGTGGACAGAACAAGAAGCAGCACTTCTTGTCACTTTTCGTGACAAAAGAGAGAGTTAATAGGAAGGCCATGGTGGAAGAAGAGAGGTGGCTGGGGCATAAATTTTTTCGACTATTGCAACTTCAACTTGGAAGTGCTTTGGGGGGGGAAGGGGTGGGAGGCACCTGAGACTCACATCTGGTGCACACGTTAGCCCTTGAATACTGCAAAGAGTATTCCAGATAGCCAAAGAGCCAATTTAGTGCTGAAACAACAGGTTTAGACCCATCATCTCTAATTTTAAAGTCTGAAGAATGAGTCTAAAGACTCAAAAAAAGGCATCCCTTTCATTAATATCTAAATGATAGACTTTTCTTACTGAGGACATTATCAACCACTTTTCTTCATGCTGAGGTTGTCGTGTGAGACAGTATCAGGTAATGACCAAACTTTCTGTTGTTAATGCACCGAACTATTTTACAGAATGGGTGGTGTAATTCTCCATTCTAGCACAGTAGCCATCCGTAGGGATAAATATAATTTGACATGGTAAATATGAACAGAACAGTATCCTGCACCCTGTTCCAGAAGGCATTACGTAGATCGCCCTGTATACAGGTATATCTGTAGCCATGTATATTTGAACATGCTGAAGTTGCCTGCAGATGATAGCACTGACCAGAATCTCAGCAGAATTCCATGCTTCAGAAAATTCCCAATAAATAAATTCATCCTTGCTTCCGTGTGCTATCTAAGCTCAGAGTCCCAGGGAATGAGGTTTGCAGCTATCTTTACCAGCGTCTGCCTCTCAGGTTAAACTGCTCATTTCATACTGTGCAGAGGGGCTGGAGCGAGGAGAGGGAATCTCCTCTGCCATCGTTGGGTATCTTGTGCTGTGTGAGAAAGTAAGGCTGAACACAAGCAGATTTTTTTTTTAAATTATTTTTTTTTTTTTTGTGGCGCTAACCCACCTGATGCACTCCTTCACAGCAGTGCAGCAATCAGGAACCCCATCTGAGGAGCTCTTATTTCTTCCCAAGCAGAGCTGTCAAAATACCTGGGCAAACAAATGGCCTGGCAAGGTGATTATTCTGTTGAGTTGCCTCATAGCAACATAGACTAATAGTCCGCCCTTTGGGTTAATCCTTATCTGCTGCATTAGTCATTTGTTTCCAACAGTGGTAAACAGCAGATATTTCAGCAATGTATCAAATAAACCCACTGTGCACCTAATTGTGCAATACCATGCTACGAAGGGAAATGAGCTTCTGAGTCCAGTGATCAGCTTATAGTCTGTAGCACAAGAACTGATTGTCCCCCCATCTTTCATTCCAGCTAGCAGAATCACAGATGCTGTTTTTATTCTCCTGTGTAGCTCATCGGAGGCTTTGACAAATCCTTCTTTTTGGAAGTGGTGGCTACCGAGCAGCAGTCCTTCTATACCCGGATAGAGGGATTAAACCTGATGCCTAAACCAGTCAGGTTCTCACGGGATTTAGCTGCCACTGCCTGTGCCCAGGAGGAGCTATGCAGTACATGTGCATGGTGGATGGTGGGACAGATTCCACTGCTCCTCAAAACATGAGTCAGTCCTCTGCCGAACAGGGTCCCTGAGGCAAACACATCAAATGAAAAATCCTGCCATAAAATGACCTTTTGTTTCTATTCTCCTAATGTGAAATACCTGATCTCTGATCCGATTTTTGCTAAATTCCATTGATTTCCATGAGCCCAGTTTCAACCTATTAAGAGAAATCAAAGAAATAGCAGTCAAATGAACAGTAGCTTCAGTGCACTAAAAATCACTGCAGGAAAACACCTGTGATACCTAACTTCAGCCTTCCTAGGACCCCTTTTTCAGTCCCTGGGGACGGTGAAAATTGCCTTGAGACACCTGGCTCCCCAGGAGGTCCCCCCATCTCTCTGGCAGGAGGTGATCCACGGAAAACCGGATCAGACAGTCAGACCAGCACTGTTGAGTACCTAGAGGACATAGACACTCTAAACTGCAGCAGGAGACAGGCAAGGAGAATGAAAAACCCAAACAGCAGAGAATAGTGTTTAAGCAAGTGGAGACACTTCAGCAAACTACCAACAGATCACCTAAATGGCTTCAGGCTGAAGGGATCACCCTGTTTAGCAACAGGTAAGAGGTAAAGGAGCAAGCAGCAGGATTTGGCCATGGCCTGGAGACCTGACAGAGCATCTGAAGCTTTGCAGATGGTTCTGCCACCCCAGGGACATACCTGTAGGTCAGCACAGCCCCCGGCCAGCCTGGGAGCACGGTTGATTTACAGTTTGCAAATGAAGAGTGTCAAAAACCATCTCTGGGTGGGGAAATGGATGGAGCAACGTTCCTCAATCCCCAGCCTGCCCCAGCAGGGACTGACACCTTCTGCTGGCATCAATGAACTGTGTCCTCGTAATGCTGCCGGTGATCTCTGGAGCGGCTTTGCCATCAGCACCATTTACATCTCCCAGATAGTCATTTGTTCCTTTTTCACTCTGTCTTCACACTTGCCAACCTTCAGGATTCTCGGGAGCCCCAACAGGAGATTATGGCTAATCTTCACCTTCCCGGGTGCTGGATTAACCCCATGGCAGTTTGAGCAGCTGTCAGAGAAGGACATGATTGCACAAAGATGATTAATTGGCAAGATAAGCTATAAAATATGAATTTCCTTCAGTTTGTTTTCCAAGTTCTTATACAATATTCTCAAACTATTTTTATACAAAGGTGGAATTACTGATGCTGAAATCTCAAACTCTGGTTATTTAGGGAAGGAAAACAAACGAGAGACCTCTGCCCTTCAGTTGTATGGTCATCTGAAAGCAGGAGCATAGAGGGGGAGAGCCAAACATCTTCTGCCAGGACTGCTGGGACAGCTAAGCCTGTTCACTAAAATCCTAAATTTATTATAATCCTGTTGGATACAGGAGACAAACAAGTCTTTTTTTCTTTAAAAACAGAACAACTAATGCATAGTCCAGAGTAAAGCTCTGCGGGGTTTTGCATATAGGAAGATCAATTCAGCTAAGAAAAGAAACAGAAAGGCCTTCAAACCAAGAGAAATATAAAAAATGGCATATTTTGTATATGCACGCTAGAGACTAAAGTTGCTGGAAACATTTTCTTTTTGAATTGAAGAATAAAGAGCACAGTGATTTGAGGTAAGAACTGCTTTCTAACTAGTCAGCTGGAATACATGTCTGCTCTGATTTTAACCCTCCTCGGTAGCCATTCCCAGTTCCACCCCCCACTAGCAGAAGGATAAAATAACCTCTAGGATTAAGACACCTACCTCCACCTGCCTGTTGTCCCAGAGCACTGCTGAGAACACACACAACTCACTTTGATCTGGGCCTTCCTTTGAAAGACTCCAAAAAAGTTTCCACGCTCGATTTGGGACTGAGTAACGTATAGATGCACCAACCTGTTTCCCCTCTACACCCAGACAGGCTGGATGGGGATGGCTAAAACGAATCCTCCCCATGTACCTGGAATTTATGAAATACAGTCAGGGCAGTGGTGCTGCCCTCACGCACCACCTATCAGTTTGTGACATTTAGAAGTGTAGTAGCTGCTTGTTTGGCAAAGCATTATATGAAGGTAAGGGAGCTTCTCAGGAATGTCAAGGAACAGAAGTCACCTCCCCTTAAGTACAAACCCTGCTGATGCTCCTGTGTTGACCCAGTGCTGGTCCACACAGTCCCAAAGGGCCCTGGGGGCTTTCTGTAGGAGGTTTTCCTGGCAGGCATTGCTGACCACTGGCAGAAAGAGACAAATTTCCTTATTCCCTCCTGTCTTTTCAGAGCCTACATCTTGTCTGGAAGGAATCTGTGTGTCTCAGAGGAGACACTGCAGAAACATAGCATGCTCAGAATCAGATTTACACCTTCTTAGTCCTCCAAAATACTGAGGCACACGCTTAGTATCGAGGGTTTGAAGAGAAGATGTTGGTTTGCAGCTGGTACACCACAGAAGAGAATCAGTAGGGGTGTTTTACTTTTAACCTCTCAGAAGAGAAATGCTTTCCTGATTTACATTCTTCAGCCATCACTGAAATCCTAGAGATCTGGTCCTCAGCATCAGCACATGCGTCATAAGCATTTCACCTCAGGTAGCTAAGGAAGAAATTTTCAGCATTCCAGGTTCCCAGTAAAGTCAGATCAATGAATTCGCTCACAATAACTTGCTTAGACATAATTTTTGTGAATTTCAGCAAAATGTGTATGTGATAAGCTCAAAACATCTAGCTGTGGATTCAAGCTCAAAAAGCTGTGGATTCCAAAACAACAAACAACAGATGGTGCCATCTCACATCTACCTACTACTCTAAAGAGATACTTGATGGATAGTCAAATGAACTCCCTTGTAGAAAGACTAACAGTAGGGTTTATAATATAAAGATCCAATTTTTTTTCTGGTGCCCACTAGTAGCTAGTTTATCAAGAAAAGGTGAAGAGCAGTAATCAAATCTGCACGCTCCATAGCACTTGCAGGGCAGGCAAAAGATACAGTCCAGCAAAACAGTCTGTCACGTTCTCAGCAACTTGGTTATTTTCGCTCAAAAACAAGTTCCATTTCATCCTGGAGGGATAAAAAACCTGTCCTCTTCTGGCTGCTGTAGACCACTCGGCATTATAACACTGTGGTCTGCATGGAAGTTGGAAGAAGACCCTGTATCAGTTCTTGCAGTCCTAAACAAACATTTGTTATTGCTTAATCTCCAGTTTAGAAAAGATCAGTTTTCCAGGAAAGACATGGGAGCAACACTGCATTAACTGATAAGACATCAGACAGCAAAACAGCCCCACAGCTTATCTCATAGTCGCAAGGCCCTTCCCGAAACCTGCTTTATTCAAACTCAGCAGCAAACTTTAGAAATAACAGGAACAAAGGAGCAGCTCTGAAATGCAGCTGACACCGAGAGCAGCACAAGGTGTGGTCAGCTTTGTGGTGGGCTAGAAACTCATTCATCACACCATGCCTTGCAGAAAGTCTTCAAAATTGCCCACAGGACACAATTTTCTGTCTCGGAGTTGCTGTTTCCAGCATGCACAGTGACTCCTGGTCCTCGAAGGATGGTCCTATCATCCACCAGACAAGGAGAAGGCTTCTGGTACGGACATGATGCCCCACAGCAAGGGTCTGGGTGCCAAGTGGGAGTGTTGGAAAGGTGCTGTGCCCACCCACCACAATACTGTTGTACACAACATGCACCAAATCAGTTGGTGAAGAGACAGTAATGTTTCATGCCAAGGACAGACTTTTCCTGAGGCACCTAATTATCATCAGCCCACATGCTATTTTCACAAATTGCTTAGAAGGGCTTATTGCAAAGGCAGCGTTATGAGACAGTTGGTTACACTGAACTCAGGTTATTTAAAATACACAAGGGGGGCGAGTCGTGGGCACTTTGGTCTCTGCGTAAGGTGGAAAATCATTACTACCTCTACTTTTTCTGTGTTACTCCAAGGTAAAAATACATGGGGTTGGCTTCTTAATTAGGTGGTTACCTCCCCATGTTAACACGGTTATGTCAAAGATCATTGCAAGTTTAAAACTTCACTTTATCAGCCAAAAAAATTACACTTTTATGAGCTTTATCCTCTTTGTAGTAACTTCTAATACACTTTTGTTACCTAATTATCTCTCTTCCTAGATTATTGCTCTTAAGTAACATTATTATTCTGGATTCAGTAGTGGAGGCAGCATACCAGATCACATACTTGTCTCCAAAACTGTTTGGGGAACCAAATGTGGAAATATCAATGTCAAGTTACAAAAAGATGTACCAAGACTAATTATTCCATCTGGAAACCTTCAGATTTAATTTCTCCAACATTAAATCCCCCGGTATCATTCTTCAGTCACTCAGCCGTAATGGGTTCTGCTCCGCTCCCAGAAGAGCATTTTGCAGCACATTCAGGACAGAGCTCTCCCGGTCTCTCCTTATTGCAGCTACTTTTGCTTGCCACCTAATTACCCATTTCAGGGGTGATTTTACCTTGCAGTTAGCTCTTAGCTTAGGATGTTTATTCCACCCCCAGTCCCTTCTCCTGCAATTCAGGACGGTGACTGGCAAGCCTATGAATAGGGCTGCATGCTGCATTTCGCCTCCCCCCGTGCCCGAGCTTTCCTTGCCTTCGCAAACGGGCGGGCGAGCAAGGCAGGGGTCGGCTGGCAGCAGCAGAGCCACCACCCTCTGTAAGCAGCTTAGGGCTGGATGAAGAGACGCCTGTTTTTCAGACCTATTAAAGTGCTCAGCCATTCACTTAGGAATTAGGTAGAACACAAAACCGTTCTAAAACCAAATGCTTCATAAAAATCCCTGCATCTAGAACTGGGTGCATGTGGTTGCCCTCCTGAGCAGGCAGAGCTGCTGTGCACAGGAGGCACTCGAGCCAAGAGAAGGGTCTGTGGTCTGCCAGAAACCTCCGGTGCCTGGATGTCCTCTGGCCAAGAACAAAACCTGGTCCAAGCTTCTCCAGTAAACGCTAAGCTCCCAGTTGTTACAAGGTAAGCAGATACCAGCTGTATCTCCCAGCATGGTTTTGGGGGTAGAACTCGGTGCTGCTGCCTTGGGTAGCCACCACCTCAGAGAATTGTGCTCCATCACCTCAAGGGATCAGAGCATCCCCCCAGCACCTGGGGTGTGCAGCTTGGAGAGACAATGCAGTATACATACAGCAGCAACAGCCTGCAGCTTCCCCCACCTCCTGTGAGGACCCCCAGGAGAGCAGGAGGAGGAGATGCTGGAGAGGGTCCAACTCGCCTCTCTGATTCTATTCCCAGCCCTGGTGCAGGAATGGGGGAGGGGGGAGGCAGGCGGTGGTGCATGCCGCTGGACACCAGTGCACCAAGAGCAAAGGACAACTGCTTCTAGCTCCATCCCTCCACCCCAGAGGGGCCGGTGCTGCCAGGTCCTCACACCAGCCCTCATCCTGGGCGACCCTCATCCATCCCTGCAGGGTGTTCACCCACCCATCCACAGAAACAGGGCTCGGTCCACTGGCCGTAGGGGCTGGGGGCTGCAGTGCCTTCCTCCTCTCTACAGGGAGCCCAAGACTCCATCTGCCTGCCCAGGATGCAGCCACAGCATCAGGATATGGCCCAGCACAAAGCAAGTGAGAGCTGATCAAGCTGAGCAATTGGTCAGGCTAATGAAAGATGCCAAGGAGCTACTCGTTAGGATTCACCAGCAGCTTCTTACATTTCCAAGGAAATAAGAGAATTAATGATCACCCCATTCCACACAGCTTGTGAATAACATCGAGCTGTGGCTTTCAGCCTGTAAAGTTAGCACAGAAAGCACTGTCAAAGGCCATGAAAACTGGAGAGGGACTTTTCACAAGAGCAGGCAGTGATAGGACAAGGGGAATGGCTTTAAGCTGAGAGAGGGGAGATGTAGATGAGCTGTGAGGCAGAAATTGTTCCCCGTGAGGGCGGCGAGGCGCTGGCCCAGGCTGCCCAGAGCAGCTGTGGGTGCCCCATCCCTGGCAGTGCTCAAGGCCAGGCTGGATGGGGCTGGGAGCAGCCTGGGCTGGGGGGAGGGGGCCCTGCCCAGGGCAGGGGGTGGGACTGGGTGGGCTTCAAGGTCCCTTCCAACACAAACCATTCTGTGATTTTTCTTATTTCATAAGAAACTTGTTGCTTAAAAGGAACTTATACTAAAACCTGCACAAATTATTAAATAATCTTGTAAAACAGCAAAACATTAATTTCCAGCTCAAAGGTGCCATTGATGCTCCTGCCAGCTTGCAGAGCGCTGCAGGCAGCAGGACACAATTTTCAACCCCCAGGTTTGGGAGAGTGGTTGCTCAATGCAATCCAAAGGGAAAGGTGGAGAAAAGTTACAGGAGTGGTGGAATAGTTTTATTGTTGTTGGGGGTTTTTTTTAACATTTTTCATAGGTAAATTAAAAACCAATTCATTTTGTGTACACTTTTGCTTGCAGTTTCTAGTGGTGCATTATCCCATTGTATGACATTGACTTTGAGTAGCAAATACAAAAAAATATTTCCCATCACTGAAGATCAGCCCATTGAATATCACCCCGTATGTCAGTACTGCCGTATCTCTCTGGGCACCTGCCAGGCATCCCCCCCCTCTCCCTTCCCTGCCTCAGAGGTTTGCTCAGGCTGGTTTTACCTTTGGGTTTCAGGTCTGGTTTTCCTCCTCATCAGATGGTTAAGGCCGATTCCACTGATTTCAAAACCATAAAATACATTTTCGGGTTGGTTGGTTGCTGTTGCTTTTCAGCAAGCTTTTGGAGTTAATCTTCCCTCTTTATTTCCCTGTCACTTTGGTTAATTAAAAACCCCCACAGAAACCAAAACAAAAAAAAACCCTTCAAGGACTGATACATTACCTTTGTCCGCAGTAGGTAAACACATGCTCTCTTCCCTCTAGAGATTTCTTTAAGCTGTGTATTTCTGTCTTTGGGTTGAGCATTACCAGCATCATAACTTATTTATATTTTGCTCAGCTGAGGAGGACAACACCTCCAGTGTTAAAGGGAAATATCAGAGGGCAGAGGCAAGCATTCTCTTTCGCCTTCTTCCCTTCATTACAGCCAGAGACTCCCTTGGATCGCTTTCTTCTCTCTGTGCAGTGCTCTGAGGAAGGACGACTCCACAAAAAGCACATGCTACCGCAGCTGGGACGGATGCACTCACTGTTTTAAGGCAATATTCCCCAGTGATGCTCCTTCACAATATGTCATTCATGTCACAAGCCTGATTTGTATTTTGTTTGCTGCTTGAAGAAGTCATTTTGTTGAATAATATTCTTCCTTGTGTGAGAACTTCTATTTTCAAAACGATCCGTGAAGCGGCTCATCTCTTAATGAGTTTTCCTACGGGCTATGAGCTGACATCAAGAACCTTCTTCACTTGGCTTCTTTTACAGAAGGATTCATTGCAGATGCCAAAGCCAGCTGTCAGGTGCAGAAGCAAAACCACTCCAGAGATGCAGCATTGCAAGATGAACTGAATGCGAGCGTATTTCTGCGATCATCCACAGAGAAATCCTCCTAATCGACAACCCGTTTTGAAGACCTCACAATATTACATTTTTACGCAGCTCACAGTGGTTGAAATTCAGCCATGGGAAAGCACAAAGCTCAGGTACCATTTAATCTGACATTGCAAAACTGAACAGGATCAAGTCACACGGTGCTTCAAGCTGGTGACCATCACCAGAACAACTGGAATCCTTCTCATACGCCCTTGGCATCCCGTACATACCCACGGTACTTAGTGCACTATTTAACGGTACCTCCTGCAATAGCCACCTGCTCTATTTCTCACACTTTCTATTAGTTTCTCCTTATCTGTCTTAACATGTCAAGGAAAAAATGGACCCATTACAGAGCTCTAAAAATAGTACCATAGGTCCTCATCCCAAAGCCATACACCAGCAATGGTTTTGCACTAGATATGGTTACAAGTGGATATTTTTTCTTTGTTTCTTAATACAATTAGACAAGGTATTTGACTGTTTCATATAATCATATACATGTTTTTCCCCTTGGTTTGACAGACCTGATCAGCATTCTTAAAGAAAAAAAAAAACAATACAGTCTTTTAACAACCTTCTTCCTTCGCTTGAAGCCCATCTTCTTTTTCCTCTGAAGCCTTGATAGCAACATCACAGAAGCCTATTACTTTGCTTCCAAACGTTTACTTCTGTTGTGCCAGATATACCTTGTAAATTATAAAAATGCATCCAGCTTGCCTAAGAAAAATAATTTGTTGGCCCAAAGTATTTCTAGCTAATATTTATCATTAAGATCATCTTTACTGCATTCAGATCAGTTCCTTTCATTCAGGTAATAACGTTCTTGTTATTTTATCCATCCATGACACACCTAACTTTATAGGATTAGCTCTTAGAAAACAGTGAAGTATGATTTAAAGAAATGCATTTTAAAAAGTCATTGAGACAGAATCCCAAATTATTACTTTCTTCTCCTGTATGAAAAGGAATGGATGTTTTTAATGTACAAATGGGTATGATCTTAAATTTTTGTAAGAAGACAGGAAGATGGAGGGACAGAAAGCAGAATTTCTATGTAACTTTAAAACCAGATCAATTAACTCACATTTTTGCAAGGAATACGCATATAGCCATCTTGGTATTGATCATTAAAAAAAAAATTCGCTATTATTATTCAGTAAAGACTTGTGATTGACCTTGTAAAGCAGTTCAATTCTCCAGACACCTGGAGGACTGCAAATTTAAGGCAAGAGTGAGAAGTCTTACATTAAAAAAAAAAAAAAAAAGCAAACCAGAAAAAGAACCCAGCGCCTGGCACACCAGCAGGCTTGTTCCTCTCTTCTCCAAAAGGCCAGCTAGAGGTAGGGAGAACTGTCTGCTTCAGGCTTGGGCTTTAAGGGAGAATAATAATGACCGAGATCCTCTCTTCTTATTAGAAAATTCCTCCGCCCTGTTTAATCTAGAAATAGCCTAAGCAACTGCTGGTAGGGCTACTGTACTAGGGAGCGGGGGGCACCCTTAAGTTTCTTTCTAGGATTTTATTGAGCAGATGAAAATTGAGAGAAGTAGTACTTTAATGAAAGCAAAGCTCAACTGACAAGCAAGCTCCTAAAGGGAAAAAGTAATCAATTCAAGAGGGCCCTGCTGGTAGGTGGCAATTACGTCTTCCTCAGCATTTCTTCTTGGTAATTGAGTTCTGTGTGTCTCTTGTCATGACCCCTCATAAAAGTGGGGGAGAGGGGAGGTCCCTGAACTCACCACAGTGTTTTATGTGTTTGCAGAGTTTTAAGTCCTTCCCCAGTTCTTCGTGAGGTCTTCCAGAGAAATCTCAATATACTAATGGCCTTTAGACTTTCGCAACATTATCCAAACTAGCTGGCTGCAACAATGCTTTTACCTTCCCACACCAGGTTGACTTCAGTAAGTAGTTATCACACCTTGCTCCAGCACAGACACCAACCCCCCACAAGGCTTCAATAGTTCATCTACTGTCCATGCTGTTTCTTCATCCTCTTCAGGCCAGCCCACCCTGCTTCTTGCCTCTGCTGTATCCAGATTCTTCCTTCTCCTGGCTCCTCTGCCAGCCAGCCTCTCCTCTTCCAAGCCTCCTGCTTCTCCCAGAGCCCTCACCTACATTCAGGACATGCTTGCTCTCTCTCTCCTCCCTCTGCTTCTTCCAGATCTCTCTTCATCCAGTGCTCTCTCTTTATCTGGTGCTCCTTAGAGCTATTTAACTACTTACCAGGAACTAGCCACAGCTGCACCTTATCCACATCAACCAACCCCCCCACACCCCCAAGCCAGCCCACAGCTGTATATTATCAATGTTAATTAACCTGCCTTCATTCCTCTATAATTCCTCTACATTAGATCATGCAGGGGTAGGGGTGGACATGGTAGAAGGAGCTGAAATGGGTTCCCCAGTAGCTTTCTAAAGAGAAAAAACCCAAATACAAACATTTCTAAGCAACGTGGCCAACAGTTATCAGACCATAAGAGTTCAATGCCATTCCTGAAGAATTTTGTATCCACTTAGATAATGACGTGATTAACTTTGTGGCCCATCCTGTCCTAAGCTCTCCTGCTAAAAATCCTTCTACATTTATGGTAGTGAGCCATCAGAACTCAAAAGGTTTCTCATCAGGTAGGGAAAGCATAATGTTTTCAGGGAAGCTGCCACTGGCTATAGCAGGAGGTTTTATCTGGGCTAAATGAAGCAGTTCTTTTGCTAACAAATGAAAAATAAATAAAACCACCACCACCACCCTGCCCAATCTTCATTCAACCACTGTTAGGCCAGCATCATCCCCCAGCTGTGCCAAACATGAGCCAGCACCATCTGTGACTCAGAGTCCTAGCTGCCAAAAGCTTGACCAGAGATTTACTACTGCATGCTGGTCCCCACCGCCCCAGTGGACATGCACAACCTTGGCTTTTGGAAGCCCCGCTGAGGTCCTCAGTGAAGAGAGAAGTGCTGGCACCTGTCTTTAGCCATGGGGGATGCGGCACAGGCATGTGTCCTGCATCACCAGGTGATGCAGCTTTTATATCTAAGCAGGTCCTGCATGCCTGAGCAGTCTGAACTGAGCAGTAGATAATTAACATCACAACACTTCAAGCATTTTAGTTACCCATATATTTAAAAAATGTCTCAAAATATCAGTGCTACTTTTACACTGCTCTGCAATCCCTCTCATTTTTGTTATTGCTCTCTTATGTTGTTTTCTTATTTTACTTTAAGTCTCTCATTTATTTTTCCTTTGGTACAAGCAGGAAAGCTGTCCCTGTCTGTGGCCCCATGAGTGATAACGCTTTCAGAATTTCCTCTTACCTTGAATTTCAGCATCCCTCTCCAGACCACAGCCCAGGTCACTCCACAAGCCTGAGACCTTTTCTATTTTCACCTGCCCTTACTCCACGTTGTACACGCTAGAAAAAGGTAGAAGGTCTTTTATTTATCAGTTTGGGCAAATAAATGATCTAAGTCTTCTAACTGGATCATTTTCATTCTCTAGGAGTTCTATGGACACCCAAACTTTTAACCACAACTGGACTTGGTTTCTCAAATCTCCGAGATTTTACCAGTGAGGGACTCTTTCTTTAATGCCCCAGTCTAAAAGTAAAGCTCAAACTCCCCCTGAGCAGGACCAGGTCAGCTGGCGATGCTGCACTGCTGGGAGTGTGCAGGGTTTTATGTCGAGCTGAGCATGATTGTGCAGAAATGAGAGAGAAAACCCCTAACACTTCAAACAACAAGAAAAAAATCCCCCCACTAATCCTGTGGTAGGGAAATCTAGCATTTCACCCAGCTCCACTTAAACCCAGTAACGTTAATGCATTATCAAACTCTCCAGTTTGTTCAGTTTCTGTAGAAAAAACTGCCAGAAGCAGAGAACATTTCACGCTTTCATCTTCCAGAAATAATTTGACAGTACTTGAAGATTTGATTGCTCCGATTACATTATTATTGTTTGTTGAATACCAGTAAATGTAGGCTTTAAAAAAAGAAAAATATTCTCTTTTTCCTGCTTGCTTTGTAGCAGCAAGATGTGCTATGACAGCCCATCATGAGGGAGACATGGCATTTCTCATGACTTCCCAAAGATGGGTGTTGGCAAATGCAAGGCAGGGGGATGGAGGTGAGTGGGAGAGTTTCCCACGAGCCACCAGCGCTCCGCTGAGGATCCTGCAAGCACCCACACGGGTCCCAGTCTATCTGCGGAGCAAGGGCTGAGGCCTCCCATGATGGAACATCCCACATCGGTGTTGGGCTTTGCACCAGTTAACTCTACTCCTCCAAACTTGCTGCCACACACTTTGCATACCAAGCAAATCTGCCAAGGTCTGGGGTTTTGTTTGTGGGTTTTTTGTTTGTTTGTTTGTTTGTTTGTTTTTAAAATCCACTAGAAAGTCTTCCAAGCCATTAATTTTAAAGAAACTGTCTGCTTCCTACAGAAAAAAGTGATGTGCCTGATTAATCTCTAGATCCCTCATATCAGGGCTTTGTCATTAGGCAGCTTTCTTTCATATGCACCACTTACTCCAGTAATCGGATCAAATTGCCAGGCCGTGGCGTTCAGGTGGAGTGCTGCGCTCCAGCTGCGGAGCTAATACCCAAATGAACAGTGCTGATGAGTGTAATAGTGCTTGGACTATTAGCAGCAGCATTTATGTAGCCCCATGAATGCGCTTGTCTTACTGGGGCTCTGCATACCGAGGGCTGGCTGGGAAATCATCTTGGCCCTCTCTCTTCCTAGCAGTGAGGCTTTTATCTAAGTTTGCAAATGGCAAAGCAAGCTGCTGCCAATCCCAGATCTCAAGATCCATTAGAGAGAGGTCACAGGGAAGGATGAAGTCTGTGGCTTGATCTAGTATGACAGAAAGGAAAGAAGTAAGAGCACATGTGATAAGATGCAAACTTCTCCATTAGGATGTTCCTCCTAATGACAATTAAACTACTGCCTTTGAATAAATACATATCCTCCCTCCCTTTCCAAACTCTCTACCCATCATCTGTGTTGTAACTTCATCAACAGCAATGTCTGCATTGCCCTGCCAGCTAAGGGTGAGGCTTTCAGCTCTCACCTCCAAGATATAACCCAAAATGAAGCAGAACCTCTGTCACAGTTAGAGATACACTTTTCAGTTTATCCTTATAAAAGCCGCAGCCCTAGGGCCTGACCCAGCACAGCAGAGCCCTCTTCACAGCTTCTCTGCAAGCACCAAGGGGCAGCTCACTGGGAGAAGATACACAGCCCCCTGGCCCGGGCTGGGTGACAGGATAACCCACAATTACCCAAGAGCAACTGACACACGTGCCTGAACGCAGGAGCAGCATCACCTGCTCACCCCCAGGGTGCCAGAGCCCTGGTGCTTATTCTCCCCTTGCTGCTGCAGCTGCAAACCCTCATGGATCCCCAGAGCCAAACAGTCCCTTAGGGGCATTCATTTCCCTAGAAATGTCCTGGTTCCTATGGCAAATGTCATTGCTTACTTAATATAAAAGAAAATAGAGTACTTAACAGGGGCAGGACATGCTAACTAGTTTGTATAACTGCAACCCATCTGTCTGTCCTCAGACGGGCTTATGAGCGGTGGGTTGGTACCGGTCTCTAGAAAAACAGTTCTGTATGTGAACAGCACCACAGTACACAAGTAAAAATGAGCGTATTGATTTTTTGCAACCAAATAAGTACTAAAAAACCTGTTTTTTTAATCTGGGTATGACCTTAGATAAGTTAGAGCATAATCTTTAAATAAATGAATGCTTCTTAGGGACTGAAACTCATCATCTTCCTCCTGCCAAATGGTTTTGGGGCTGCTCCATCTCCTTTTCTTGGCCAAGTACATGCAGCTTTGTGCTTGCCCTGGCTTCTGTACCAGGCACAGCAGGTCTCAGGTTTGCTCCTGGTGTCACAGGTACAGCCACACACAGAAACTGTCCTTGGAGGATTTTCTGCCTGGTTGCTGGTGCACATCTGGATGCTTCAGCTGTCTGACCAGAAAAGCTCACCCCTGGCAAACCACCCTCCCAGTACAAGTCCATATTCCCACCAGTGGAAGTCAGACACGGGCAGGGTATTTGCCAGCCTTACTCAGGCTGCACATGAGAAGCAGGAGCTGCCCCTGTCCCCCCTTGCACCCCCCAAAGGCACTGGAGAGGAGTGGGGTGCACCCGCTCTGCAGTGGGCTGCAATGCCAGCAGGGTTTTCAGAACAATACAAAGGAAAAGGATACATTTTAAAATAGGTAAGTTTTGAGTCCTCATGGTTACACAATTCACTGGCTCAACAAGGTTGGCAATTAATTTCTGGAAAACAAAACCCTGATTTCAGAGACTACCATGCTCCAGAAGACAGCTTTCCAAACATGGATCACTACATTTGCACAGGTCTATAACAGGTCTTTTCAGGCTGACAAATTCAGTTTTGAAGTGAAGAAATTATTAGCAATAGGTTACTATATATGGTTTCTGTTTTAGAGCCTGTAGCACTGCTGTAAGCAGGAAAAAAAAATTTACACTAGACCAGAATGATAACAACAATAAAAAAAAAAAATAATGTTACTCTCGTTTCTAAGTAGTCACCCTAAACAGTATAGACTTGTGTTGGGATCTTCCCAGAAAGAATTGCCAAATCATCAGATCTGATCAAACTGCTAGTCATAACAGATGACAACAAGCCTGTGTTGGAAGCTGCTGCTGGGGCTGAGCTGGAGCTGGCGGTTAGTCCAGGCAAGGCAGCGTGAGCCTCCAGCCACAGCCCAGCTCTGCCCCAGACAGCAAAGCTGGTCGCAGAGTGTGCCTTCGACACGTGCATGTGCACAGCGCACACAGCTGGGAGCATCTCTCCACAGGGAAATGTCTTAAATTAATAAGACATCTTAACGTTATGGCTCCACTGTCGAAGCCTCTTACATTGTTAGAGAAAGCATTGGCTCTTCACATTAAAGCAGTCCTAATGATAATACAACAACTCTGTTTCAAATTGAAATGAATTCTCCATAAGAGAGATGAGTTTTCTATTAGACTCAAGAAGCATGTAGACTTGGGACTACTGCATCGAAGCACTGTGAAAAATATAATTTTACATAGTTTGCAGCTAAAAATTATCCAGTATCTATTGTAAATCCTCACTTATCTTAGAAACACACATCTGGTGGTGCAACACAAAAAAATTCTTTGAATTTGCTAACTTTTGAAGCAACCTCTGGAGGTGGAAGCTGTCCCTCCCCTGAACTTTCTGCTCCCACACGGGAGGACCCACTGCCATGCCTGCTCATCTCACCTCTTTTCACATCAGCTTTGAGACACCCCACAGCACTAACACATGGCAGAGTTGGATAAAACATTGGATAAAACCTGTGCAGGAAAGGCTGCTCCTCTCTCCGATGAGACACACCATCATGTTTCCTGACCTGCACTGCATATGCAAATTACAAGCTTCTGCAAAACTTACGTTTAGTAAATGTTTCGTTTCCCCCACCGGTAAGTGATATTCAATAGAAACCAGAAACGCCCATTTTAGCCAGTCCCACACTGACAGGTTTTGCTCATGCAAGGAGTCTGGAGTCACATAAGCAAGGCATAGGATCAGTCTCATTATTTCCTTCCTTGTAGCATTAATTTTCCTCCTTAATCCAAACATAGCTTTCTGCAGTTATTAAAGTAGTTTTAATCCAATAAAATATAAACAGCATGGATCAAAGAATATCCCAGAGGCACAATACGCAGAAAACCGCTCATGTAAAGTTCAGCAACATAAAATGCAAAGCCTATTTACTGCACGTGTAGACAACCCAAAGGTAGGAGAGATCTGCAAGACGTGTCTGTCACTTTTATTCCCTGTGCCGTAATGCTATCTATCCAATTAGAGTGCATTTGAATAATCACCAGTTAACATATTAATTTAATTAATATGTAATAACATTACATCGTGCAAAGATAATGCTGAACTTGTTTTCAGATTAAATTCTACATTACTGCAGAACATGTCCATTCCTAAACAGAAAAAAATGAAAGCTACTTGTCTCCCTTTTCTTCCTAGCACCTTTTAAGAACAGGCACAGACATAAGTTCTGGAAAAGTGAACTTATTAAGTTAATGTACAGATTTAATGAAATCCATAAGTGTTAATTAATCCAATTTTTTGTGTGCTTCTTTAATTATAAAGGGCAGATGCCAGCGCTCAGAATTTGATGTGAGAATACTCCCCATGCCCAGTTAGGGTGCTGGTCAGCTTGTCCCTCCCTGGCTCATGCCACTGGGATGATCAGACCTAGTTCCAGTCTGGTGGTTCACCAGTTTTCATAAAGGGCAACCAAACCAACAAGAGCTGGCTGGTATCTCTGACACCACTCCTGGTATTTCAGATCTTGTTCAGACCCAAAAAGTTTACTTGGAGCCCATCACCGTGCTCCAGTCCCCCAGTTCTCAAAGAAAACTGGGAACCACTTCCCAGACCCCGGCGAGATGCCTCCTGCAGAAGGGCGCATAGCCTAGGGGATGCTCCACCAGCCCTTTGCCTGCATTTCATACCGGCCTCACTAAAATTCTGCTTTGGTCTACTAGAAAGCGTAAAAGAAATGAAGATCACTTTCAAAACAGCAATCTTGATAAAAGGATAGTAGCCTGTAGCGCTTTGAAAGGTGTTTGCTTGTCAGCATCGTTTTCTGTGTGAACACGGTAAGAAATCGGCTACGGCACCAGTCAGGTCCAGTGGGAAGGGACGGGGGAATGGAAATCAAGTCACAAAATGCAGGGATGGGAAAGGGAAGTGAAAGAGCAAGGGAGGGCATCAGCAGGAGAACGTTGGAATATCGCCATTTTCTGCAATTTCACTGGAGTTTGCCCAGTTTACTCTTCACTCTGGGTGTCTGTGCCTGGGTCACAGTGAGGCCACTTCTGACCCAGACCACCTTTGAGATGAGCTCTCCATTCCCCCCAGCCGCCATCCAACTGCCAGGTTGTACAATGTGCCTGGGGGGCAGCACCCCTGCTTTCTGCTGGGAGAGCTTCACCCACAGCCACCGCTCCTCCAGGCAGCTGCCGAGCTGCCCGGCTCAAACTGTTCCCCACCACGCTCCCCCACAAGGCTTGGCACTTCCTGTAGCCAAAGCCAATGTCACACTTTCTAGCTCATCAACTGATCATTTCAAACTTGTTAGTTGTTTGTTTAATCTGCTGACAAGATCTCTCTGGCAACTCTCTAGACCAAACGCTGTGTCTGGTGGGTTGTCAGCACAGCAGAGATGACCACCCGCGGCTGGTCAGCCCCCGAGCCCTGTGCCTGTCTTGTCAGAAACCCTCAGCAACGCCCCCGCGCCCCCCCCCCCACCCGAAGCTCCTGCAAGGGGCTGGAGAACGTGCCTTCCCTTCAGTGCAGGCGTGCTGTTGACGGATGAAACCAGCAGATGTGTCAGAGTGTGGTATATCTCATGGGAAATAGTGAAACATGATTTAATGCTATCTTTAGGAATAAAAAGGAAAGCACACATTATCTGTCCAGACTAGATCCCATGCTTTCTAAATTTGAAGTTGATTTTAAAGAGAAATTCCAACTCAATCAAATGCAGTCTACTTCCCTTTGAATTTCCCTTCTGATCTATGTATAGTTTTTTATATTTCTGCTAAAGGTGGCCTAATAAGAGGTTACACCGCACCAACTGGAAAGTAACCCCTATAAAAATCATATCAGATTTTTTCTTAGGATTCCAGCTAATGAAAGGACAAATAAAATACCAACACTACTTCCAACCTTTGAAAGTTTCCTTTCTGAAGAGTTCTTCTAAGTGCTAATTAATCAAATCAGTGATATTTTTCTAGGGTCAGTGATTCATTACTGCTGTACTAGCTGAAACTGTACAAGTCTGAAATATGAAACTAAATAGATCATATTTCTTCCATAGATGGAGAAGCTGCATTTGCAGGCAGGATAGATGTTATCTCCAGTCAAATACATTCTGAATCACCTTTTTTTCACCCTCTCTGTTTCCTTTTGATAGCGGTACAGAGTTAGTGAGATGAGATTACTGGAAAACTTTCCATTGGCACCCACCCAGCACTTCATGGGTGCAGATGAGCATCACCAGGTTCACCCTTCCCTCTTGGAACTCAGGCAACAAGAGCCTGAACTGCCCAAGGTTCATCACATTTCCAGCAAGGTTAATATATGAATTTAGCCATATTCTTCATGCAGGACAAATCTGGATTTGACTGCAAGGGTGTGGAAAGCATTTCAGAATTCAAGGCAAACAGCAGATCTGCACAGATAGAAAACATGGAGTGCATGTAGCCTCACACCAACTACCTCCCTCCACCTTAGCACCCCTCCCATCAGGGCTTTCAAATATGTGTATACAGAAAGTAATGCTAAGAAAATAATGTCAAAAGGAAATGCAAAGGAAGTAATGTTAAGAACAAGAAGAAAGATCAAACTGATCAAAGATCATCAAGAAGAAGGGTAAAGAAATTGAAAGAAGGATGAGTAGAACCAAGGGGAGAGAAAGATGGATAATTAAAAATAAGTGAAAGCAGTAAGATGAAGAGAAGAAAATAATGAAAAGAAAAAGAGAACAAAGAAGCTCAGTTAAAAGAAAAATAAGTTTTAAGCCATCTTGCAAATAAACTTTTCTTACATCATGAAACCCAGCTATAGCCAGAACTGGCTTTTTACTAAATGCTTCAGCTGAATGTTGAAAGTCAGCTGAGTTTCTGCACAAAAGAAGTGAAAGCAAAGGTAGCTCTGGAAAAGCTCTGAATCCCACAACTGCACTTGGAGTGGGAGAAAAACCAGCAGACACGATGGCAGCAATACCTGTGAACTGTTACATATACCACATCTTTATAGGTAGGCAACTTCTATGGATTGTCCTGAAACCTTGTACTGATCCCGCATATGCCAAACACCAACCAGTTTAATTTATCATCATATTCCTGAGGAAACACACTCAGACATTAACCTGATGCAACTGAATGTTTGAAGAATTTGTCTTCATCAACAAAATAAAATATGTAGGTCTTTCAGATCCCCAGTTGGAGGAAAGCATTTATGTAATCTCAGTGCCAATCTCAATGCAACAGAAACACAATTTAGGAATTGACATTATGAGTTATTACAGGCTATTAGATTTTTGTGTTGTTGCTGTTTCTTTTGTTAACTAATGCCTGTCCTCAGCATAAACATTATATGCAGAAATTTTTATCTGCAATTGCACAAACATAATCTTTAGATCGTCACGAAATAAAAAAGTTGGCAGCTTTTTTTGGGGCAGCAAACGCTGCTGAAAATCTCCAGGTTTAACGATCTTTGTGACATGTAAGGTTTGTCAGAAACTACACAACATCACAGGTAACATTATAGGTAATAAACACTGTTCCAACCAGTAATCTGTTGGAGATTATAGGTCAGGATCATTATTACTTGGTGCTGCTTTCAGTGTATTTGTTCAAAGCTACAGACAAAATACACGTAATGCTCTGGGTATTTCTCCACTTCAGGACAGAATTAAGATCTGGATTTTTTCTTCTGGTACTGAAAGGTCAAAAATCAATGTGTTTATTGGTACTACCGTACCTGATAGCTCCTTTCATCCCCCCACAGAAAAGGACTGAATATCTTTGGCTAACTACATCCCATTTCCCATCTCATTCATCTGCTGTCTTTGTACAATCAACTTTTGAAAAGTGTCAGCCTAAAATAACAATGTGGCCACCAGAGCAGAGAGCTTGTGGGCAGAAGAAACATTTAAATTGTTTGGTCTTTTGAGTTATCAAATAAAAAGAAACCCCAAGTGTTTACATGCTGCTTTTTGAGGAAATGTGGTGTCCCAAAGTATAGGAGATGATTTATTTGCCTACCAAATGGAGCAAGAGCTGTGCATCAACTGTGGGATAAAGACTGAGGTTCCTCTGTCAAGTCAAATAAATCCAGATTAAGAGAGATGATTGTTGAGCTCTGTGTTGGGCTTAAGCCTAGTGCTTCTAGGTCTCCTGTTTCTACCTTCCCACTTCAGCTAGGCCTGCAGAAATACAGCAGTGGATGTTCCCTCTGTGGAAGCCAGGAGATGCCCTGCTACTGGCATGTGCTGCATGGTGCGGGGCAGGACACAGGTACCGCACCACGCACAGGTACCACGGCTCATAAGGACCAGCCCCAGCACTTACAGAGACACCAGCGCAACTGTGGGTAGCACCTGGGCAGCCATACATGAAAGTCTGGGTTGGTTTGTTGGTTTTGTTTGGGTTTTGTTTGGTTGGGGTTTTTTTTCATTTTATATGAAAATATGTAAATCAGGATTATGGACCAGACCCTGCATTTCTCACCCAGGGAAACCCCTAACAGACCTCAGCAGCATCTTACTAGAAGCTATTGAAGAGTGTGGCAGCCTGTCCTGGGTGATGCAGTACAGGCAGCTTCCAGTGGAGATATTACTTAAGAGTTGGGGTTTTTTTTCAGAGAAGTTAAGGAATGCAAAACAGCTTGTGTATGGATGAGGTGTTTTCTGTTCTTAAGCAATAGAACTTTAAAATCTGTATAAGAAGCCAGATTAGCCAGGTGAAAACAGGAAGATATTTTTTTCAGAAGGGAACACATGAAAGGACACCTTTAGTGGAGAAAAAGAAAGATATTGGCAATGCTAAAGGCCCTCTGAAATGCTCTCTGTGGTAGCCAGATTTGATAAGATTGTTAAAATTAAAAACATAATGTATATATCCCCACTGCTGTTGTAATGTTGATTCAAACCCATCGAATTGTTCCTTCTGATTTTATTTCTCCCAGTGACTGTTTCAAGCAGGTTTGCCTTAGGCACCTAGCTGGAAATATTCCCCACAGCCTCCCATCCAGATAGTATTATTCTTTTCCTCCAAAGGCATATATCTCCGCAAGGCTTTGCTACACTCATGACTAGTAATTAAAATATTCAGAAAACCTTCAGGACTACACCCAGACACATGAGAACCACATGGCAACCTGCTGCTGCTGAGCCCCTGATAATAGCCTAATTAATTTTCTATAAAAGAACAAAGTTGAATAATCACCTCTACAAACCAGCTCCAGTTTTGCTCCTTCCCGACTTTCCCAGCCACGTACACACGGCTGCACTTGGGGAGGATGGATGTACACCCCAGTATGGGAAAAATGGCTAGGGCTTTCTGGAACAGTTTGTTTTGTACAGATGTTATTGGGGTTACAACATTTTATTAAATACCTCTCCCAAGCACAGGCCTTCTCCAGTAAAGCATGGCTGGTTTACCTGCAAGCACAGGTGGCTGTGGATCTTCCCTTGTAGATCTTCGTGCAAATTAAATGAGCACCTGAAGCTGCAGAGGCATCATGAAGGAAATCAGCTGCTACCTCCTGCGGCACGCAGCGCTACTCATCACCAAATCTGCAGCGAAAGCAACACCTTTGGGCTGCGATTGCCCCACTTCACATCGGCTGAGGATGTGGAAAAGGCTGTCCAGCACGTCGCTGGTCACATGGCAGGAGCAGTCGGTCCCCAGCACCACCACCCCTCAAGGTGAGAGGACCACTACGAGTCTAAAAGAGGGGCAGTGAGATCCTGTGTTACTTTACAAATAATTGATTTGAAGAACGACTTTCATCCCAATTCAGATGAAGACAGGACTAGTGGATATGGTCAGGTGGGTACCACCAGGATTCACCCCAGAGCACAGAGAACTGTGGCGGTGCCCGACGCGAACCCCCAGCCGTGGCACCGGGCACACAGTACCCAGGGGCTCCGGTGACGCGGACAGGAGTCAGCCAGAAACGAGCACAGTATGAGGGATGGACTACTAAGAGTGAAAGCAAAAGATCAAGTCCAAATTAGCCCAAAGTGGAAAAAGAGAAACAAATTGAAATGCTAGAATAATTTATAGAAAACATTTTGTTTAATTTACAAATGGCTCTGTTATCTACTTTGCCATCTTTGTAGCAGTGGCAGAGAAAGGATAAGAGCGTCAGATGAGAGTTACAGGGTAATGTTATTCATAAGCAAGCCTTATCTGTCTCCGTACAGCTTGCATATTCTTTATAAATAGCTAAATTCTTTAACCATTCAAGGTTTGGAAGCAGAGAGATTTGTGTCTCACCTCATTTCTCAGAGGAAATGGATTTAAGCCTGCTGTACAGCTGACTTAATTAGTCAGAGGTTTTCACTTTGGTGAGTTTGATGAACCCTCCACCCCACCAAATCACCAGCTGTGTGAATATCAGTCCAGCCACCGACACTCTGGAAATCACAGGCAGCATTTTAAAAAGGAGGAGGCAACTTGCTGACAAAGCACCATTTCTGATCTGTGCCTACTCAAGGAAAACACTCTCCCATCACTGGATTAGACAATGCAAACAAAAAATGGTGCATTTTCTTCCCCATTCACTTATCCACATGTAGATTACATTCTTTAGCAAAATAAATGGATGAATTTTGCAGTTATGAAGATATTCTTATAATAAGGCATAGCAACAGCTTTAAAAGCTTTAAATACAAAGAGTTTAAGTTTTTAATATGTTTTAAATTGCAGATTAAAGTAGGCCACTGTCCTTAGGACTTTATTGCCTACTTTAGACTTTTGCATGGTTTAAAGCAGTAATTTTTATTTGGGTTTGGGGTTTTTTTGGGTTGGTTTTTTTTTTTTACTGAGAGCTTCCAAAAAGTCAAGCTGAGAGTGGTTTCTGGGGAATAAATCATCTAACTGCTATAAACATTTTATTTAAAATTTCTTTTCCCACAGTTTGCTAGACCTTTTATTTTGAAGGAAGCAGTTTAAAGAATTCTTCACTGCAGTTTTAGTGATTAATAATTAAGCTTACATGGTTTGCCTATTTTTCTGATTTTCAAAGGCAAATTTTCATCTTGCCTATCTACTGCTCAGCTACAGAAATGCATTACTTGCATTTCAAAATAAGAGAACAATGGGAAAATAATATGTCATAAAGATAATATTGATTTGTTTAAAATTACGCAATTACTTTGGGAACATCAGCTGACTGATTTCCTCCTGCGCTTTGGGTGTGTGCTGCTTTCTCACCAGGGCAGACAGCGAGTGCCTGAAGGGGCTCTGGAGGCGGGGGGCACGTCAGGACACCTTGCAGAGACCTTCAGCAGTTCACAGCGCTCAAGGTGAAGGACACAAATGCCCTGACCGAGAAGGGCTCCTGTGGGATGGGGCCATTACCCGGGGAGGAACCCTGAGCTCTTTTCCTTCCAGTGTCTCCCTCAATCCTGTGGGTTTCCTGGAATTCCCATTCACCCCCAGTCATAGGTGTATGAGCCAGGGAAGCCAACACTTCACTCAACTGCCCTTGTGCGCTGGGATTTATATCCTAGTAGTTGTGGAAAAATAACATATTTCTTCTTGAGGGTACCTCTTGGCAGACCGTCAATTGGCTGGCTTCACCTGATATTTGCCACTACAAGATTCAAAGGAAGCTTCTGGAAGGCAGAGACCTCACAGAAATCCGTGACTAGCTAATGTATGATCAAGCAACCATGCAGATCATGTGAGTTTGGGGTCCTCCTCCCCACCCTGCCACTTTTTGTGGGTGCTGAGGCTTCACAGAAACAACAGTTAATGGCACCCAGCAAGATGAGAGCAGGAAGGCAGGTCTGAGAGAAAGGGGCACTGCAAAGTTCATAATCTGAGGACACAGCTGAGAAAGTTTTAATTTTGTAGTTTTCTAAGCTGAATTTGGTTAACTTTTGCAAACTTTGTTACTAAAAATCACGTAACAGAACTTAGTACCCTGAGCTAAATGGCACACTGGTGCAGAAAGGTGCCCAAGTATTCTCATCAAGGAAAGATTTTTTTAAACAAAATAGGGAATATCATCCTTATTTTTTTAATACAGGGAGCTGAGGCAGGCTGAAAGTCTTGCTGTGGGTAAGGTAGGTGATTTAAGATCCAAAAATCTTAACTCAAGCATCTTTAGCCCTCATTTTATCAAGCTACTTCATCTCCTGCCTTTTTTTCTTCACTGGATGGTAGTGTTTCAGTCTTTTTCAGGCTTAGCAATGGGCCGTAACCTTTGTAGTCCAGCATAAATCTAGCCAACATTTCAATAGAGACAATAAAAAGATAGATAAGGAACAGAAATTAAAGATCCTTTGTAACCTGTTCATAAATGAAGGAATAAAAGTATGTGACAGAAAACTCTCTGAAACAACATCCAATAATGTGGCAATATTTACAAGAGACACATCACTAATGGTTCATTTAACTTTGCGATATCTTAAATTCATTCATTTTGTGAAGCTGGAATTATTCATAAGACAGTTTATTATGAGTAGATTAATATTCGTTGGACAGTTGGCAGAAGATGTATGCTTAAAGTCTCTGAATTATTTTGCAAAAGAAAAAAGCCATCATTTTGTAAATTTTGGACAGAGAACTGATTGCAATCAGTATTACCCAGAAGTTCATTAGACACTGAAATAGTCTGTGTAGAAAGGCATCATTTAAGTTAATCACTACCTGCTTGTCAGGCAGAGAACAGCTTGCTGAGTTCAATGTTTTATAGTCTTGGATTGCACATTACGTCCCTCTGAAAAGCAAGGATTTAAAAATATGTTCATAACGCTAATAAGATATGGCTTATTAGAAGTAATATTTTTGGTTTACATAAACTTTAATATAGCCAATTCCTGAAGCATTTGAGAACTAGCAGTTTCCAAACAGAGCAGCACAGCTTAGATCTACAATTTACCAGGCTCTCAGAAACACCTCTCCTCACCTTCCTTGGGTGAGGGCTGGAATATATACGTTATTTACTAGCGAGGTATTGATTTCAACAGGATTTCTGCAAGTTCAGTCCCTGACTCTGCTTTGTTTCTCCATTCACTTAAATCATTGGCAAGTCAATACAGTGAACACCGCCAGGAAACTTCCACCACTGGGTGGATGCCCAGGTCTGCCGAAGGGCTGGTGCTCCGAGGACCACTACAGTCCCCAGTAAAGTGTTTAGTTGATTAAGTCACACCCAGATCCCTGAACAAAAATTAGCAGAAAAGACGTATGCATTTTAAAATAGGCAAGACAGCATCGGGATGCCCTTATGCAGAAGCCAAACAGGGAAGAAACACAGAAATAAGTGATTTGTCTCCTGTGGGTTTACAAATGTGAATCAGAGGGCTGGAGAGCTGACCTCCAGCAGCCGACACGCTTCCCCATGCACCGGGACCCCCCACCTGCAAAGGGCACACACAGCCGGCGTGAGAAGGCTGTTCCCAACACCTGCACAAGTCCCTGGATTATTTTTCTTACGTAAAAGGGCAGACTGGCAGTTTTTAAAAATACATCTCAGCATTAATCCATCAATACATTTTATTTATGTGCCTACTGCTGTATATAAATAATGCATACTACTAAGTGATATTTTACCTATGCATGGTTCCAGTTGATCATGGTAATCACATGGAAAATGAAAAAGTAACAGCCTCGTTGCTTGCCCCCATCACTTGACAGGAGCATCTCTTTTCCACCTGTGCTAGCCATCAGGACAGGCATTGCAGGGAGACCAGATATAAAACTGTCAAATACAAAAAGAAACTGCAGTAATGCTTTCATTGTGAGACAGCAGGGAATAAGGAAAACATCTCTTGGATCAATAAAAAAACCATTTATGCTTCTAGAACTTGTCTAATTCAGAAATCTCTAAAATTACAAATGTTGCCTCATGCATGCCAGTGACTACTGCTATCTCTTTTTATTAATGGGTTCTTTTCTCAAGTCTTCCAGTTATTCATGCACCTTTTTTTTTAGCTCAACAGCACCATGACACTCTTAAGTGAGCATTTTCTTTTATTTTGTTTTGCCCCATGATGAAGGCACATTACCTAGCAAATAAAGCAAGCACACAGCATGTGCACCTTCATTACAGCCTGTAAAAAGAGATTTCACCATGAAATCCGCTGTCCCTCTGTGATTCTCAAAGCTCACCTTTAGGTCTCCTCAGCAATGCATTTAATGCAGTTTCACAGTTGGCTGCATAAATCACACTGTGTAAAATTACCTGATAACATGTAATTAATGATGAAAGCTGCAGATTAATGCATCTTGCATCATCCTATAACACGTCACTCAAGAAACCCCAAATTTAATTGTGGATTCATTAGAAAAAAAAAATGGGTTGTAATAGACCAGCTGTGTCTGTGCTTCATCAGTAGCTCATCCCTAGCAAGACAAGGGGTCTGCACACGAGGAAAAGTCAGTTTCCAAAATGGCATACTTAAAGGTATGTGTCTAATTCCAGAATTAAGACATCTAAAGTAAGCCTGTAATTCAGCATCTAATCTGCTATTGCCTTTCCTCGCCCCAGCTCAGGCAGGGACCTAGACAGCCTCACACAGACGAAGACCTCTCCCCTGGGGACCAGGGGAAGGGCCATTTGCTCCCAGAGCAAAAGATTCATCAGAAAAATCTAGGACACAAATCAGGCAGCCTTACTCCTCTCTTGCAAGTCCGTCCTTTAAAGGTTACATGACAGGGGCGAGTCAAGGACTTCAGGTTCTGATATTAGTGCAACATCCAGATGCTCATGGTAGCACCTGGATGATTTGGGTCATTTCCTCTATCCTTGCTGTATGAGCATAGAGACCCAGTTTAACTTTTCACTACATTTTGCTTCTTGTTTGTTTATGTTTTTTTTAACTTCCATCCCGTGCTGCTGGCTGTGAGCTGTGTATAACCAGGGCAGGAGAACCATGGGCAGCACCAGCCTTGTTACAATAAAGCCCTCGGGCCAGCTGCCTATTAAAGCACCATCGTTGTGTTGCTTCTCAACATGACATCATTTCTACAGGCCAACAGTAAGGCCAAGAAACACCATGGATCATGCTGTCCTTTTGATGTTTCTCCTTCCAGCCTTGACCTTCAGAGCAGGGTCAGAAGATGGTCAGGGGGCTGGAGCCCCTCTGCCATGGAGCCGGGCTGGGAGAGCTGGGGCTGCTCAGCCTGGGGAGGAGAAGGCTCCGGGGAGACCTTAGAGCAGCTCCCAGCACCTACAGGGGCCGGCAAGAAGCTGGAGAGGGGCTTTGTACGTGGGCACGTGGTGACAGGCCAAGGGGGAATGGCCTTAAGCTGAGAGAGGGGAGATGCAGATGAGCTGTGAGGCAGAAATTGTTCCCCGTGAGGGCGGCGAGGCGCTGGCCCAGGCTGCCCAGAGCAGCTGTGGGTGCCCCATCCCTGGCAGGGCTCAAGGCCAGGCTGGATGGGGCTGGGAGCAGCCTGGGCTGGGGGGAGGGGGCCCAGGGCACGGGGTGGGACTGGGTGGGCTTTGAGGGTCCCTTCCAGCCCAAACCATTCTATAATTCCACATGCAGAGCAGGCTGACCTCCAGGAGGATGATGGAGCTGTGGCTCCAGGACAATCTGCCACTCCAGAAGAAAGCTGCTGTATGGTGTATCACCAGATCTCTTTTTGTTGTTTACTATAAAATTATGCACATCAGAGTCAGTGCTTCACCTTGAGTTGTCAAAGATAATTGTCCAGGATTTTTAATTTATTTCTGTCTTTAAGCTTTAACACATGCCCTGAGAAAGGGCACTCCCTCACCTCTCACCCTCTTCTAAAAACAGAGGGGTTGGACAGTTAGGAGAAGGGTACAGTGCAACAGTAAGATCAAGATAAAATGAAAACCCCATTGCACAGTCAAATTATTATCTAATTTCTTACAATATTAACAACATAGAAGAATTTTAAGACGTGAGCTTTGGAACTTTTTTCCCCACCACCATTGCCTGTGACCCACATAGTCCAACCATACAGGTAATGTTATTCCTTGGAAACCCTTGAAATTAGAGAACTTAATGTATGTATATGCAAAATCAATGCACATTTGAATTTCCTAATGAGAACAGAGCCTTTGTAATAAGCCTATTTTTGGTCTAGGTATTTATAACTATCCCATACTAAACTGAAAAGAAGTAAGAGTTTATAAATTCATCCAGTATTTGCATAAAATATGTGGCTAGAGCTGGTGTTAATGAGTTCATAATATCATTCTACATGAAAAGCTGTTTCCCTAGCTAAGGAAAAGCAAACAGCAGTTACTCAGCAGCCAAAATCCACACACACACGAATTTGAGGAGTGGTTGTCCTCACCATTTTCACCTAAAAACCTGCTCGCATACTGATACCACTGTTACACAGCAGAGACCCCCTCCCAGTGCTTGGGCTTCTCATCACATGGAGACGCTGAGGCACTTGTGAGTGTACTCTGCGTTAAGACACTCTTTAGCAGCTCAGAAGGGTTGCAAATGAAGTGCTACATGTTCAGAAAGTAAATTTAAAGCCACACTCAGACTAAGTGATGATACAACTCATCACACCATGGGGTCAGGATAGGCAGCCATAGGGTACATCCCACTGCAAATGAGGCACCCCCAGGGCAGCAGGATGGGGAGTATACAAAGACTCCTTGTCCAGCACAGAGCACTATGGCATTAGATTATCTAATATCCTAGATATCATTAATATCTAATATGATATTAGATATTATAATCTAGATAATTAGGTAATAATCCATTAGATTATTATGTAAACTTAAAATACATTTGAGGCATCCCTTTAACTGTGATTTATGCAAGATCATTCCAGAGAGGAATGACAGACACAGGCAAACCACACATATCACTGAAAAAAAAGGGCTTTTCTTTGCCAGTTATGAGGAAGGTCTGATGCCACCCTGATACTGCACTTAAACCAGGTTATTTTCAGCCACATCACTGCTTCAGCCTGCACATGACAAGGTGGCAATGAGGCTGCAGAAGGAAGCAGACCGTGGCAGGATGATGATAACCCCCTGTAACCCAAATAGTGATGAAATGTTCAACAAGAGCCAAGCACAGCCAAGCAGCTGAGTGCTGAAGGGGACCAGCAAACCCACCTGTGCCCTGAGAGCCACAGAGGCCTCAGGGCTGGGATCGCCACAGGTGTGGGCAGTGAAGGTAACAACCCACGCTGCCCTCACCCTCCTGTTTTTCCATGGGTGGAAACAGGGCGAGAACTCATCCTAACTTCTTCAACCTGAGCCTGCTTTAGCCCCAAAATCTTTAAAACTCTTTGCTGTCTTACATCAAGCTATCTTGTGACAGCAGAGCTGCAAAAGTGCTGCCCAGGTCTCCCTCCTCCTGGTCCAAGCTCCCGGGCTAAGATGGGGTTAGGCAAGCAGCAGCATCTCGCCAACAAACATGCCTGTATTTGCTCTGCACATCACACTTTCTCCCCCTCCTGGAGTGAAGCTGGTGGAAAACGGGTGTTTTTCTAGCACATTTAAAGCTGTTTGGAAGAGATGCTGAGATTATGTACGTGACCTTAATATTTCCCACTTAAGGAGCAACATCATTTTCTGCGCTCCCAGGCTGTGCTGGCAACATGATGAGAATGAAAGGTGCCAATTTTCTGGGGAACACCAACATTTGTCTTTAGAAAGCAGAGAAAGGCAAGGAGAAAAATTATTTTTGCACCTGACAGTTGCAGTGCCGCTCTGTACAGGAGCGGTGGGGCTGGACACAAAAGGCATTACTCTTGCCTAAGTTCAAGAAATCTGAATTTACCTGTCTAGGTGCTTTGTGCCTCCAGAACCTCCAGTAATCCTGTTGTGTTGGGGGATGGTGTGAAAATAAGGTGAAAGAACCAGAAAAGCCCCAGCTGGCTGTGGAGACCAGCTGAAGAGCTTTCAGAGGAAACCTTCTAAAATAACTGTTCCCATTTCTTTATGTATGAACACGCTTTGTCTCGTTGTGTGTCACACGTATGGCTTGCATGTAGCTTTGAAGTAGAACTAACACTACATGCTCTCTCCCTTTACCGTATGTTTTTAATATCTGCCATTTCATCTATTTTGCTTTGATTTTTATCTGTTTGTTTTAAAGCTGCGAGGAGAATTGGATTTCTCTCCCCTCAACTCCAATCAGCTCTGAGTTGTTTGCTTTCCCATTTCTTATCTCCTATCTTTCTCTTCTCCCACCCTTACTATCTTGCTAAGTTTACATCTATAAAACTCCCCAAAATTGCCCTGCATAAAAATTGGCTTGGGTTTCTGCAGGAGCACAGTGAGCTTAAGTATGTATCCGTTATTAACTTTAATAGATGACATGCCTCAATCCCTTAAGCTTTCTGCTTTGTCTTAATTATCCAGAGATGCTGTTAGCACCAAGAAGTCGAGCTCAGCATTGAGGTTTGTTGTGCTAAATACTGTATGTAAATATGTTCCCACCCTGAGCAGGTGGTGCTGGCATCCTTCATCCCTGGTGGCTGGGGGGACCACAAAGAGCTGGGGCTGTCCTCCACCTCCTCTCCTCTCCATCCCAGGGAGTGGGTGCCACCAGCTGGGACCAGAGAGGCCCGGACGAAGCCCAGCTTCACACTGACACAGAAACCCCTCGTGGCTCCATGGGTGCAGCACTTAGCAAAGACCCAGGCTGTCTATCAAGGGAACCCGGGCTTTCCTGTTCAACTCAAAAAGAGGTTACATGAGTAAAAAGCCAACAGGAGCAGTAAGGAGTTAGGTCAGACTTTTCTACCTGGGAAATTCTTATGCCCTGGGGCATAATGTGGTCTCTGCTGTGGCAAAAAATATCCATCCTTTTGCTGCTAAACCCCATGCATTTGGCTAGCTGTGGGTACAAATATGAAAGCATTACGCTGACAGCTGGATCAAAACATGCAGTCAAGTGATCTGGAAAAAAACCTAGGAATGTGAACTTCCCCAAAGTGTTTTTCTCTTGGTATTTTGGTGCTGAGAAGACCTGGCTGGAAGTGGCAGGGGGATGTTCCTTCTGATGAAAGCAGAGAACCAGCATCCAGGGGAGAGGTAGGGTCCGAATCAAAACAGCGTCTAACACCATTCATTTGCTAACATGAGAGGGCTGATTTCCCTCTGTTCTGCACTGCTTGTGCATATGAGAAAGCTGCCAGGCTCAACACCCTGCTGGGAAAAGGCTCTTCAGGAAAGCCTGGCCAGCCAGCCCATGTGAAGTGCTGCTGGAGATGGCTTTTATCCATGGCAGGGCATTACTCTGTAAGTCTGGCACAGTAACATGCAGCAAAAACGAGAAATGAGAACATTGGATGTGACCTATTTGGGTGCCACCACAGCTGGTCTGTGGCAGTGAAAGATGGAGAAAGGTTTTACTTATGGAAATTGTTCTGCTCAGCTCCTGGAGCTGGGAAATAATCTTAATTGCTTGAGCTCAGGAACTGACAGCAAAAAAAGGCCTGCAACCCAATCCATTTTCTGTTCATAACACATTTTTTAAGTGGCAAGGTAATTGTTCCTTTAATTTGTTTTTCTTTTATACAGTCTGACAGCTGTTGGGATCCAGGAGGGTGTGAAACGCTGCAGGGACTGGGGTGTAAGTCTGACTTGTAGCAGCACCGGTCATAGTGGCTTTAGGGCACAGCATGTCACAAACCTATGATCACATGTGCTGGATTGGATTCTTTTTATAACTTTAATTTTAAAGGTTACTTGGATGTTTGCTTGTTCTTGTGATTTTAACAAAATACACATTTCTCCCAAACTGATAGAAAAACAGCTTTCAGTATCCCAGTAGTAGGCTGATACCCTCCTGACTGCCTGACCTTACATGACCATGTGAAGACATTTAAGACTTTTCCCCTGTCACAGTATTAACCAGTGGGGATGCCCAGCTGCCCCTGAGCCTGCACCAGCACAGTGAACCTCCCGAGCCTCCTTCCCAATCCCCATCACCTGCATTCAGGGATTTTCTCCTTTGCCCTGGGCTGCTGCTCAAATCTCCCATACTTTAAAGCCTAACAAAGACAAGGTTTAACAGCAATAAAAAGAGCAAGAGAGTGAATGAGAGCCTGACAGAGCTGAAAGCATCCAAAGAGAGGTGACAACCAGGAGCGATGTTTCGAATAAGAAGTTTGCAGAAACCTGCCCCTCTGGTCACCTAGAAGAAGGGTTTCCTTTGAGAAAAATGAAATTAGGTGAGAAGAAAGCAAGTTTGGGGGGGCTGGCAGAGAAACAGGTGAGGTTTCCCAGGGAAAGAGTGATTACCTCTGTGATTGCCATCCACGTGGGTGTGCTTATTGCACGTGAAAGCTGAACCCCAGAATGTGCCACTCCGGTGGCATTTATGCTCCTGCCTTCAACTCCGTCTTCCACCTATGTGAAGCACATGGGAAAGATGCAGAAGACAGGGAAACACAAAGTCAGAGACGCTGCAGAGCCCAGCCACAACTGCTGCAGGGGAGAGAAATAATGAGGCAATCTTCAGCTCCCCAGGCGTGCGTTGGGCTCACAGGCAAAGCACTGATGTAACCCACCTCAGCGGTGTCTTTCCTTTAAGTTATAAAGTCTCCCTCACAGTGTCTGCTTGGCTGCGTGGGCTCTGTGCCGCAGGGTTTGCTTTGGGAGAGGCAGGCAGGCAGCCGGGCAGTTCTGCTCCAGACAGGCAAAGGCTCTGCTGCTGCCCCACAGTGTGCCGATGTGTCACATTTGCAGCATTGGCAGAAGAAGTACCTTATTTACCCTGATGTGGGGTGTGGGAGGGCATTGGCTGCCTGTGACCACCTGCCTCAGCTGCCTTCTGGGGAGGGCAGCTCCGAGGCAGTAGAGGAGCTCAGTTTCTATGAGAATCGTGTCCTTGACCTCTGGACTTTGGCCACAGGAGCAGCTTTTTGTAACAAATATTGGGGTATTCAGCATGGACTGATGCCACAAAATCCTTCCACGCAGGTCCAACACTCCCTGCAGGAGCGGTGTGTTCTCCAGACTGCAGCATCAGCACTCCCTGGACCGGGGAGAAAAGCTGCTGAACCTCATTCTTCATTCTTTCCCATCACTAACAAGTCAGAAGATAATTTTCACTATTTTTGTTATTTTTTTATAAAATAAAATCAGTATCTTTCATCAGAATTTTGCATACAAGTAGTAAATCCAATTACTCCCCATTGTTGCAAGCAAAGCCGACACCTCCTGGGTTATTTTCTTTCCTGCCCTCCCCTCATTTAGCAGCCCCATCCCTGGATGTTTCTGCAAAGTGAGCCATGTGTATAAAAATACATTTCCTTTAGCAAATACTTTGGCTTTATGTTTTCTGGTTTTGTAGTGCAATGAATATCCCCACTGCAGATCTATTGTTCCCTTTTTAATTCTTAAAAGGGAGAAAAAACAGTTAAGTGTTTGCAAAGTCTTATCCTATATTTTCAGAAGTGGAAAATAAATGAAGTGGGTTTCATTTCAGGAGGGGTTTTTTTTCAGAATATTCCCTGGGGCAAAATTTTGAAGCAGCAGCAGAGTCAGGTTGTATCAAGCATGAACGGTATCATACATATATATATACACATGCACACATATATATATCTATATATATCAGGTTTCGACATTTGAAATCATCCTAGCAAAATTCCTCTTAATTTTATATGTTGCATTAATTTCAAGTCAAGTCTGTGCATTATGACTAGAGTCTGCTGAGTCAGGAGTATGTACATGTTTTTTCTACTTTTATCATTATTCCTTTATGGTTTCACAAAAATTGAGTCTTGTTATAATTCAGCCACCCTGACTGATACCATGCAATTTGGCACAGAGTCCTTCTTTATAGTTCTCTCCCAATTCACCTCTTCCTACAAGTGGGTGTCTTTCATTATGGCTGACATTAATACTGAATGAACTAACAGCTGCTTCTTGCTAATGAGCCGGAGCAAAAAGAAATCTCTCTCGGCGGCTGCAGTTTCAGGCTTGGCAGCTTGCCTGCCAAAATCTCTTAGAAGGAATCTGGCTCTCTAGAAGCAGGGGTCTAAAATGTTTTTAGCTTTCTGTTGAGTTGTGGCAACATTTCATGCACTGGAAGTATGTTCCTAAGTGGGAAAAGCAGAAATATGTGTTCATTTCATGTACATTCCCTACTTTAAAAGTTAACCATAGTACTACATTTCTATGTGATCACGGCATAAGCATCCAAGTGCCTGGAAATCTCTTAATATCCTCCCCATGCTCCCATGTGCAATGTTATAACACAATAAAGAACCAGCAGATGAAGAAAAAAAGTCATTTATGTATTAAAGACGACCCATACCATATGGACCTGAGCAGAAGACCAGCTCGACAGCACTGCAGGGTGGCATCCGTGTGCCCTCTGACCAAGGCCAGGTACCCAATGTGGGACCCTGCCTGGGGGTCAATGGGCAGTTTGCCATTGAAGGAAAATGATGGGGGCTGGATTCTGCCCATCCAGGATGCAGTCCATAGCCAGAGGCACATGGGCATAACAATAAGCTGAGGAATTGCACAAGGTTTATTTTCAGTTTCTGTTAAGTCCCACTGAGATCAGTATCAACAGCCCAGTGCCCTCTGTTAAGCACATACTTAATTTACACTGACGCTGGCTGACATATTTAAGTGCTCTGTGTCAAAACCCCATTTGTTCTCCTTGAAACGTCATATTCAGGAGGGTGAGGGGACACCAAATGTGGCAGTAACCCCAGAAGGTCACAGGCAGATCAAAGACATGGAATTATTAACCAGCTCAGGGTACTCTACCATATATAACGGGAGAGATCAGTATAATTAATTGATATAAAAATAGCTGGCAATTAAAATGTTATGAGCATTTATGTGTGTGCATACATATATATATATGTGTGTGTACACACAAGGTTTTACTGTGAGTGAATTTTTTGGAGGTTTTGGGGCTTTTTCCCAAACAACACATTTGGAGGAGCCCCTAATTTGCAGAGCTTTTATTATAGTCAAACCACCAAAGCATAATTTTCCCACCTAAATGAAACACGTTTATGTACTTGGTCCATTTGTTGTGTTCTTTATTCTATCTTACCCCAAGTTTTGCCAGCTTTTTGAGAAACAGCTAGGGAAGGAACATTTTGAGCTTGGACAGTTGTAAGAAGCGGGTCCCTGCGGTGAGGGCAGAGCGTGACCAGGCAGTTTCCCTGGGGACGCGGGGCAATGCCAGGGCAGGGCAGGTCCGAAGGCATTGCAGCTCCCGCGACCGTCACCCTTCACCATGCTTAAGAAGCTTTCTTGACTAGAGACAAGTAGTTTTTTAATAGCTTCATTAAGATAAACTGTGCGTGTATGAATGTCTCTCCAACCAAGATGAGAAATATTTTCTTTTGAAATTCTAATTACCAGCCCCAGCGCATTACAATATGACTTTGTATTAGAGGACAGATTTAAGGTTAAGGTTATGGTTAACCAAGCTGGACAGCTGAAACTAGAACCAAATGAAGCACTGCCTTGATTATTTTAAATAAATGAATGCTTTAAGAGAGGATCCCGTGGCAGAGAGCATTCAGATGAACCTTAGCAATGCTATCTGTAGTATATCCAAAGGAAAAGCAAGGGGCTGAAAAACCTGGAGCCTGAGGGGACCTGAGCAGGGAGCAGCTGCAAGGCAGGCTCACCACCATGAAATAGTCCTTTCTGACACTGATCTGAAAAAATATGAGAAAAAACCAGCCAACACTTTCTTTTTCACGAGCATAACTGCAAAGTTTCTGACAAGTTCGGTGTTTTTTTCAGCCCTACAATTTTCCTTTAACTAGAGAAACATTTCCCCAGGAACATTTTACTGTCTAAAGCAAACTAAAGATGTCAAGTTAAGCTAAGAATATTTCATCTGGAGCACAGCGGTTTAATTTTTGACTCATTTTCAGGATTTACATTGACTATTCAACAACCAAGAGATACAGGCCTTGAATTCTCTTTGTCTTCGCCTCAAATCTATTCAACGAGGTTACTCAACAACAGATTCAAGTGTGGAGTTTTTTAGGGGCAGGGGAAGAGTTTGGTGAACTAAATTTTTCAACGATAAACAGAATTGTAAATCAGAATGACTTAGTTACTGTATTGCAAAAGATCTTTGAAACATCGCCTCTTTTTTAAATTCAGAAGTTTATAAAATTTGTCAGATAACTTTGAAATGCAAAGTACAGCAGGTTTTATTTCTCCATTTTGGTGAAATAAAGCATCATGGAATCAGTTTTTCTTATTTAAATAGCATGAGGCAATGTGAGCTGTGCTCTCTGAATGCAAAGTAGGGAAACACTTAGATCAGAAGGATTAGTGCAAAAAACATCTGCACCTCTTGTTAACCATAGGGACCATCTAGTAGAAGTGATTTGGGTTTTTTTTTACCCTTAATTGGAATTCATTATAATAACTTTGCTTCAAAGTAAACATTAAAGACATTTCTGAGCTCTTTATTTTCACGTTTACCTAGTTAGAGTCCATCTGGTTTAGGCTATTCTGAACAATATCTCTTTGGCGTAAAAGGCTGGACTTTGAAGAAATCGCCGCTGCTAGCAGCCTAAGGATGCCAGCTGTCCTCAAAGCCAGCCCTCGCCTGATCCTAGGTCATTGCTACAAGCTCAGGTTACGCTGTCATGTCACATAAGGGCTTTTCCGTTTTGAAGACCATGTGAGCCCATTTGCTCAGGAAGAAGAACTTCGATGTTCATCCAAATCAGTTACACATTAAAGATGCTTTTATAACAGGAGGATTAATAATGTTTGAGACAGCGGATAGCCTGTGCACACAGAGAGGAACTATCTGACAGACATACCTGAACCATTTAGAAGTTCTTCAGGTTGGAGATACTTTAGTCTGGAGATACTTTAGGTATGTTAATTGTAAATGCAAATATAAGGAGCAAATGTACAGAAAAGGCCCTTGGGGTGGATTACAGCATGTAACGCATTTTTAGGAAACCCCTTCCAGCTTACTTCAGTGAAATGCTTGGAACTCTGGCAGTCCCTGATGATTTCTTACAGGGACTGGAATTAGTCATCAGCATACAGAACTAGATGAAATCACAGCTATAAAGGCTACTAAGGAGGTACCACCTATGATTACAAAATAAAAACATTAATCCTCTTCCTGTAGAGATGTCAGAGGAAGAGGTCCCTTCTCCTACATGACATTTCAGGATAACACCGTTGTGGCAGTGACTGCCTTGCTCTCTCCAGGCTTTGGAAAGCAAGAGAACTGCGCACATGGGAGAATGTGGCTAGA